>NC_087445.1:3030303-3333333 GCF_036321535.1 Camelus dromedarius | reverse complement strand
CATTTGCTTTCTTCTGGATCACCTTCTAGTTCTCTTCATTACTCAGAAGTTGAAAAGTCTAAAAGCAGGCACAGGAAGCTGCCAAGGTGTCTCCATGGTGAACATAGGACCCAGTGATGGAGCTCTTAACTCCAGGCCCAGCATCGTGCTGAGGACCACTCACTTTAAGCCTTACAGCCTCCACGGGGTCGAGGCGATTATTACTGGTGTTTTGTAGATGAGGAAACTGAGAAAAGTCGTTCTCTGTCTTTCCCATCACTCAAGTGACAGCTGAAACTCAACCCCTGTCTCTGACTGTGGAGCCGGCAATCTGAACCTTTTCTCCCAGGTGCCATGATTTCATTCACCAATCCCAGCATCTTATATTTAACTCTAATAACTGTGCTGGGCAGCTGGCTCGCTTTCCACTTATATCATTATAGCTCCCTTTTACTACTTTATTAACACCTGGTTCGTCATCCCTTACTTCAGACTGGTCTGCATGTATTCCTGGAAATTCATTTTATTTAAACACTCTTCCAAGTTCCTTGATTCCCACTGGATTCTAATTCAGCCTTTCCCTTCAGGAGGCTGTTAACCCCTCTAAGCTTGATCCCCTGGAGGATCTAATGAGGGTTCTTAACTGCTGAGCCCCCTAGGGAGTCTTGGGTATCCAGTGTCCTCTCCTGTGTTGTTCCCTGCACTTACCCTGGCCCTCCCCGGGCTTCCATGGCAGACTGAACAGAAGTGGGTGCAGAGTGAGCAACGGTGTTGGCCGAACAGTGGCAGTGAATTTTTAAGTACTACCTATTCAAATCTGGAGCGTTCACCAGGATGTCACAACTTCAGAAAGGAGGGAAATCGAACTTGGATTTTGCTTCAAGGCCAGGGTTATTGTGTACTCATTTCTCTTACTGAGAATCTGGGGCACTGCCAAGATGCCCGTTTGTGGAAGCCATGCCTTTGAAATGAAAAAACACTATCTGTGAAAAATATTCACCTGACATGGAATGGTATTGCAGCCAGCATACTACACAATACCACGCATGCAGATGACACTCGGTTACTATTTATAAAGTGAAGGAAAGAACTCACGTAGGAGTCGCAGTGGTGATGAAAGTAATTTTACTTTTTGTCAGGGATGTCTGGTTGTGACTTCCCCAGTGTATGGACAGCAGTTTATACAGGGGAGGGTAAGACCGGAATCACCATTACAGTTATCCCTGAAATTAAAGTAAAAAATATGCTCTCATGACCTAGTTTTTAGGAATTACAACAACAACAAAATCAATGTTCCAGAATGTCTTCAAACCCCTAAAAAGAGGATTTCAGGAGCCTTTGGTCTTTAGCATTTCTTCGTTTCACCCCTTTTCTGGTTTCTTGCCTAGAGCTGTTTAAATCAGCCAGGGATGGTCTCCTGCAAATCCTTTGTGATTATACCCATCATTACAAGTGTAGCTTGCTGTCTGCTGTATTTAAGGACTCAGAGGTATTTGGAAACACTGCGGGGAATAGTTCCTAACTTTCAGGCAGAACCAGGAAAGAAATATCTTCTACCTCTACAGTGATGCTCTCCTAACCACTTGTCAATTTCAGCTCAAAACAGGATCTTGAGTCCAGAATATTTTTTTCTGGTTGCTGCGTAGCTCAGTTAATCTGTAAACCGCAGGAGTGTGTTACTGAGCGCCTTCACAGAAGGGTGGAACCAGAGCTCAAGGCTGAGCGAGAAAATGGTTCCTTATTTACAGCACAAGGGATTGAGACCCTTGAGGCTTGAATTCCGTGTCTCCTCGAGGGAATTATATGGACGCATTCCTTGGTCTTGATGGTGGAAAGAATTAAGTAGAGAAAACCACCATTCTTTTACATTTCAATTTTGCTCTCTAGTTTTTGTAATACCCTTCTCAGGCCTTGAAAATACAAGTGCTTCCCATTTGGTAAGCTATTTTTTTCCCCTTTTCCATTTGGCAACAGCATTTTCCTGTGTTTTCAATGGCACCGAAATTAACATAGCTGTTTTTATTTAACAGGAACAACTTCAAGTTTTATATTACACGCCCAGCCAAAGAATCTTTGATTTTTGCCCTGGTGTTTCCCAAGATGTTAGCCTAGCTTTGAAAACAGAGCTGTTTAACTGCTGTTGCAAAGACAGCAGGGGGAGCATGGCAGATTGGGGGGGGGGGGGGCAGAGTGAGAGAATGGAGGAGATGAGGGAAACTGGCCTCCCCCGAGTTACTATTTTTAAAGTTTGCTTGCCTACTGAATAGCTCAATTTACGGATCCTACTGGATATGGTTTTGACCTTCCCCACTTTTCTTTCCTGTTGAAAGCGTGATGGATGCGTTGGTGGGAGACAAACCATTTGTTCTGTAGTTTTAGCCACGTGCACGCTCCCTTATGAGCAGCAGACCCTCCACTCCCCTCAGTATGGGATACCCACATTATCAAAGGCATCCCGGGGGAGGTCTCCAAGCCCAGATTTCTTAGGAGGTGGGATCTCAGATCCCAATTAGAGACACTCCAGGAAACACACATCTTTATTTGTTAAACAAATAGTCTTATGTGAGCCTTGGCAAGGACACACACTTATTTTAAATAAATGAAGTAAACATTAACGTGCAGGGGAGTGCCTTCGTATGCAGACTGTAACTTTGAAGCCCAGTTTTAAGGTTTTAAGTTGGAACATGCCGCACTTCCCCGCCCCCCCCCACCCTTGGCTTGGGTTCTAGAAAATGTTGTTTCCTCATTTAGTAATTGGAGAGTTAATGGGGTTCTTTGTGATGCTACTGTAGAAGAGAGACTGGGTTTTATTCGATTCCGGGACTGTAATTAAAGCGGCGCCCATCAGCGTGGTTAGAGTTAAGATTGCTTTAGCTTTTCCAATATAAACTCATATTCAGGGGTTTATAACCAGCTATAAAAATTTGCTTGTAGCTACAGACCTGGCATTTTCAGTGTCAGCCTAGGAATAACCTCTACTTTAAGAAAAAAGTCTTTAAAAGGATAATTAAAAATTCAGTTTAGCTGTTTATTAAGTTACAAGGAGGCAAGGAAATAAAAATAGCTTTTTTTTTTTTTTAGCAAAAAGTTGTGACCTATTTTTTTTTTAATGTGGATAGGGTTGCTACGTATTTTTTATGTCTTCAAAGGAAAATACAGCCAAATCTCTGTGAAAGGTATTTTAAAAGGATATTGTTTCAGTTTTCCTTGTGGTGACAGCCAGGGCGTTAGTAAATGCCCTCTTGTTCTCCCAAGAAATGAGCCTCCCATAGGAATCCTGGCAAAGCTGTTTTGTCAGTGGGCTTCAAGTTCATTGTAACAAAACTCCTGGCAAAGGGGCGCACATCAGCCTCTTCCTGGCAGATGGAAATACGGCCAGCCCTTCCGGTTATGCGGCCGTGGCTGCTCACTTACTCCACTCAGCCCTAACTCTGGGCTCTGCATGTTGGGACACAGTGCGTGGGACACAGGTGCAAAGCCGTGTTAGAAACCCACTCGGGGGCTGGCGAGCCTTCTCCCAGCCCTTGCTTTGCGTCCTGTTGTGGGACAAGGAGGGCTCGTGTCGCGGGTGGTAAAAGAATTTACCAAAGGCAAGGGATGAGAATAGAAAAGGAGTTTATTAGGTTACACTGTGTGCATGACAGACGAGAGGCGCCTGTGGGAGGTTACTGAGGTCTTTTGTTAGGGAGGGTTCCATCCGGTACTGCACACGTTTTTGAATGGTTGTAGGGGAGGTAAGACGTTTAGGGTCCGTGAAGGGGCGGTGGGGTTTATGACTGATCAGCCAGCCTGAGCTCTTGCGGGATGAGGTATTACCTAAGGGCTACTTGTTTGTCAGGGCAAACATGCCCAGTGAAGAATGTACTTTATGTGTCGAGGGATGCAGGCAGACATCTGAGGGCCCAGGAATGGGGGTCGTTGGACTTGGAAGGATGCCAGTCGGCCTCACATGTCCCAGAAGGGTAGGGAAGGGGAAGAGGGAATTTTCCTCTCCAGGAGTCTCTCTTCAACTTAGTGGCATTTGTTGTAGCAAGTGGCGTTAGGGGGGGCCATTTTTGTACATGCTGAGTGATGGTTGTGGCACAGTTTGCCCAGGTGATTCAAAAGTTCTCCCAACAGAACCACCATTAATGCTTCATGCTGGCCGTTCCTTTTCTAGCAGCGAGGGTCTTGATTGATGCCGTGTGATGGTGATGATGGTAGTGCTGGCTGTGATGTGGGGAGGAGCAAAGGTATCATTGATCATGGTGATGGTGCTGCTAACGTTACTAGTGGAGGTGGCGAAGGCCAAGGTGGTTGTCAGTGGCAACAGCCACACTGGAAATGGGGGAAGTAGCAGTGGTGATGGGTAGAGATGGTGGTGCTGGCAGCACTGGGTCTATAGACTCTGCCTGCAGAAGCCATTCTTCATCTTGGGAATCTGCTTGGTGCCTTTACCTACTACACCATACACCCAGTGGACCTAACAACGGGCTTTTGGTAGACCTTGCCTTCCATTGAACAGTGAGATTGGTGTATGGGAGACATTTTTCAGAGGCAGGTCTCCATTTTAGAGCCAGAGAACAGCCCATCTGCTTTTCTATGGCTTCCAGTTTAGGATCAAGGAACATGGTGACCTGAAGGTCTGGAACCAGAGCCATTAGTGGAGAGTGGGACATAGCCAGTATTTCTGCCAAAACTGAACGGCTTCTGTGTCCTAGGAACCATGCCCTGTGCTTTACAAACACGATTATCTATAAATCCTTTCATCAGCTCTGTAAAGTAGGTTTTTAGTATTTTGGTTTTACAGATTTAAGAAAGTGAGGTTTGCCTCATAGGTAGCAAAACTAGGATTTGAAAACCATGGTCTGTGTGACCCCCCAAGCCCTTTACTTCTTCCTCCATTGCAGCCACCAGAGAGCTAGTTCAGCCCTCCTAGAACATTCTAGAATGTTTCTCATCTTTGCTTAGGTAAGGGTATGAGAAGAAATTCGTAAGAGAATATTCTATATTTGGTTCTCTTCTCTAACTTAGCATGAGGGCAGAGAATGTCTTTTCTCCCTACGTATTTCCTTACGCTCATAGTGTACTCAGATGACCCTTTTAAAATTCATATGGGAACTGTTTGGAGGCTCTTCCCGTATGTTTTCAAGGCTGGAACTGTGGAGTGATCTTTTCCTGACCTGGCTGGTCTTTGGCCAAATAGGACATTGAGCAAGCCAGAACCCAGGCCCCAACAGAAAAAAGCAAATAGAGATAAATATTTATCTTCATCCCAGTGGGATCCCTAGGTTTTCAGGATCAAAAGCCTACTTTGTGTGTGTGTCTGTTCGTGAGCCTTGCATAAGTATACGGAAGCAGGCAACTGGCAGTGTAGTAGAGACAACGTGGTACCCAGGTTCTTTAACTCTCAAACAGATTCCCTGGTGATGTTGGAAAAAAAAGAAAGAAAGAGAGAAAGAAAGAGAGAAAGAAAGGGAGAAAGAAGGGGGAAAAGAAAGAGGGAAAGGAAAGGAAAGGAAAGGAAAGGAAAGGAAAGGAAAGGAAGAAAGAAAGAAAGAAAGAAAGAAAGAAAGAAAGAAAGAAAGAAAGAAAGAAAGAAAGAAAGAAAGAAAGAAAGAAAGAAAGAAAGAAAGAAAGAAAGAAAGAGAGAGAGAGAAAGAAAGAAAGAAAGAGAGAGATAGAGAGAAAGAAAGAAAGAGAGATAGAGAGAAAGAAAGAAAGAAAGAAAGGGAGAGAGAAAGAAAGAAAGAAAGAGAGAGATAGATAGAAAGAAAGAAAGAAAGAAAGAAAGAAAGAAAGAAAGAAAGAAAGAAAGAAAGGAAGAAAGAAAGGGAGAGAGAAAGAAAGAAAGAAAGAGATAGAAAGAAAGAAAGAGATAGAAAGAAAGAAAGAAAGAGATAGAAAGAAAGAAAGAGATAGAAAGAAAGAAAGAAAGGGAGAGAGAAAGAAAGAAAGAGATAGAAAGAAAGAAAGGAAGGAAAGAAAGGAAAGAAAGAAAGAAAGAGCAAAACAAAAAACCAGAATCCCATTTAATAAAATAAAAATTTAAATGGCATTCCCTAAGCACAGAATAAGAAAAAGAAGGAGAAACAGAGTGGGAACAAGAAAAAATGGAAGAAGATGAGAAGTGAAAAAGAAAGGACCAGAGACAGATAGCAAGAAAAAGAGGGATGGGGAGCAATGGTTCTAGATTTGGTGCAGAGGAACAGTTCTATAGGAAGCATGGAGGCGGACACTGTGACAGACATTTATTCTTCTGTGCTGTGCTTTGTTGCCTCACTTTCTTGGTAGTGTCCTTTGTTTTTTTTTTTTTTTTTTTTTCTTGGTAGTGTCCTTTGAAGTACAAAAGTTATTTTTGATGAGGTCTACTTTATCTGTTTTTTCTTTGGTTGCTTGTGCTTTTGGTGTCATATCTAAGAATACATTGCCTGATCCAAGGTCATGAAGGCGTAGACCTATGTTTTCTTCTGAGAGTTTTATAGTGTTAGCTCTTGTATTTAGTTTTTAATCCATTTTCAGTTGATTTTTGTTTACAATATGAGAACTTTATCCTTTTGCATGTAGATATGTAGTTGCCTCAGATTTTTATTTGTTAATTCAACAAATATGTATGATGTATACCTTGTGTGCCAGGCCCTGTGTTGGAGTTCAGGGATAAAACTGTCAACGAAGTAGTGGTATCAGAGTTTTTCAGTAGCTGGGGACAAAAAAAGCAATTCAAGAAATGTGGTATATATGCATGACAGGGACATTATGCTGTACACCAGAAATTGACACATTGTAACTGACTATAGTTCAATTAAAAGAAAAAAAAGAAATTTGGGAGATAAGGTAGACTTTTAGAGAATTTAGATTTTTGAACAGAGTTTTTTTTTTTTTTAAAGTATAATACAAGAAAACCTGCATTAGAATTACCTGGATTGTTAAGAAAACAAACAGACTAAATATATATGTAAATATAACAATTCTTCTGTAACTCAAGTGGAAGAATCACTGCTTTATTTATTGAAAGCTAACTAGGCCCAGTTATTATTTCCTCTTAGGTTGTTACCAAATATCTGAATATCATGGATTTACAGTTTTTGACATGAAAAAAGGCAGACTTTTCTGTGGCCTTATTTTGAGACGCAAAGAAGTGAGGCCATTGTCTGACCACATACCAGACTGCAGTTGTGGAAGTCATTCTTCCAAAAGCCTATTGATGAAGAAATGTTTTAGATGGGAAACATGATATATCTCTGGAAAGAGAAGTAAGAAACTACTCCCCAATCCGAAATTGGATGCGCTTCACAAAACAGGCTGTACCCATGATGCCAGGGCACTGGGCAGAGTTTCCCTGAGCAGCCGGCTGCAGCTGCTCTTTCTACCAAAACTCTTCTCTCTTCCGTCAAAACCCCTACAAAACATCTGTGTGAATACCCGCTACTCGCCCTGGCCACTTGGCAGATGCTGACTGGCCCGAGGGAGACTCAGTCTTCCCCTTACACCCAGATTTCCTTTGCTGTTCATTCCCTCAATGGAGAGGGAACAAAATGCCTTGATGCTAGCTCTCCCTTGGCATCTGGGGCATTTGGTGGTTTGGATACCACCTGACTTCATGACTGCAGGTGGCACAGGGGAGTTCAGTAAAGGGGAAACACAATGACACATTCACACACGTCTCTTCATTCTGCACAATCTTGAAGGTTAACGTGTGCGTGTGACAACAGTGTTAGGAATGTGACTGCATGAACCACATCAAGTGTTTGACTTTTTAAATGGGAAATGAATGACTTCAAACATGTGCATTGACTGGATATAAGACTGCTTTTGTACATTTCCTAAGGAACAGAAGGAGGAAAGATGATGATCATTAAAAGTGTTATGTTGAGTCCTAGAGGAAAACATGAATGAATTTCTTTTTAACCTGAAAGTGGAAAAAAAACATCCTGGTTCCAAAATCCAGAATCAATAAAACAAAAGACTGAGAAATTAAACCACATGAAAACAAAATACATTTGCATGTTTAAAAAAAAAAAGCAAAGCAAATGACTCATTGGGAAAAAATATCTGTAGCTATGCCACGGAGAAATAATGAACTTCTAAAAACAGAATAGAAAAAAACCCACAATGATACAAAATGAGCTAGAGATATAAACAAACAGCTTACAGAAAAGAAACGCAAATATCTCTGAAACCTGTAAGAAGATGTTCAACTTTGCTCATTGTAGGAGAAATGCAAATTAAAACTGCACCGGGATGTCATTTCTTACCTATTAGATTGGCAAAGAGCTAAGAATTTGACAACATACTTTGTTGGGGGAGCTCAGGGAAACAGGCAGTTTACTTTTCTGACAGAAATGCAAAATAGTTTAACCTCCATAGAGGGGAACTGACAATGTCTAGCAAAATTAGATATGTCTGTGATTCAACAGTCCAACTTTTAAGAAATTATACAAAAGATGCACTGGCAAAAATATGAAAATGTCTGTGCATATGGTTATTTATTGGCACAGCAGAAGACTGAAAACAACCCAAATGCCCATCAGTTTGGACCTGTTTAAAGAAACTGTGGTACAGTCCACACAAGGGAGCACCATATGGCTATAAAAAGGAATGAGGACTGTCTCTAAAGCCATACGGTAATCTTTTGGTATATTGTTAAGTGGAAAGAGCAAGGTGGAGAATGTGTGTATGGTATGATAAATATCAATTCTATTGACTTTTAACAACAATAATGGAAATATAAATGATACTTTTAAAAAAGTGGTTATTGACAGTAGAAGGAAGAGCGCAGGGTGGCAGGGACAAGGACAGGAGCTAGACTTCTACTTGCTTTGTAGATTTGACTTTGGAACCAAGTAAATACTGTGTCTAATAATAAAACTAGTTATTTTTAAGCAATCTCTAAAACTTTAAAAGCAAAGCAAAACAAGTGAAATTATCTATGTTTTTGGATTGGTAGTGTAACTACACACAATAATTATTCCAAGTGACTTTAAAGTATAGTAATTTAATTGTGTCCTCTTCTGGTCTATGTAACTTGATTTGTGGTGGATGGTGTTGTTTCCTGAAACTGTTGTCTGTTGTAGAGTAAAGGATGTGAGTAATGTTGGTGTCTTTGATAACTTTGATTTAAGGCATGGGAGAAAGAAGATTCAGATGTAAAATTGATCAGGTTAAGTAAAAACTTTATGTCATGAATTTGAATTGGAAGTGTTTGTATGAACTCATCATGAGAAAAAAAAAATTTCTTAGCTCTGTCAATTAAAAGGCTGAGGAATAGAGACCGACCCCGTAGCAGTGAGCATCCCTAATATACAGTTTATGGATTCTAAGTACCTTCTCTTGTTTACAAGAGCTGGAATTCTTTATAGAAATGATTGTTTCCTAATTGGGGGCAGGACATGTATAACATGTGCCTGGGGCTTCTTGTCATGCCACAAAGCGAAGAAACTATCAAAGACTACTAGAGATATCACCGCGAGATTCAGGAACCAAACTGAAGAGGTTCCCACCTGTCCCAGTGGGAACATCAACAGGGTAATAACTGCAATCGTTTAAAACACAGCGAACATATTTAAACACCCAAGTTCATAATAATAAAAATAAACTCACACTACTGATTCCTTTTTTAAGGATGCCAGAGAATTAACTCATTTTGAATATAGATAAAGAAAAAGAATTGAGCATTTATCCTGTCTTTATTGCATACACTGCATCTCAGCATAATCAAATTGTTGAGAAAGTGAGTTTTTCTCTATAGCAGAATTTCAGCAATAAATTAAGGAGTAATTGTTTCCTTTGCTGTGCAAAAGCTTTTAAGTTTAATTAGGTCCCATTTGTTTATTTCTACTTTTATTTCTTTTGCTGTAGGAGACAGATCCAAAAAATACTGCTATAATTTATGTCAAAGAGTGTTCTACCTAAGTTCTCTTCTAAGAGTTTTATGGTTTTGGGCCTTACATTTAGCTCTTTAATCTATTTTGAGTTTATTTTTGTATATGGTGTGAGGAAATATTCTAATCTCATTGTTTAAATCAACAAAATGAAAAGACAACTGACAGAATGGGAGAAAATATTTGCAAGTGATATGACTAAAATGGGTTAATGTCCAAAATATACAAACAGCTCATATAACTCAATATTAAAAAAACAAACTTATCAAAAAATGAGCGGAAGACCTGAATAGACATTTTCCAAAGAATATATACAGATGGATAACAGGCACATGAAAAAATGCTCAACGTCACTAATTATTAGAGAAATACAAGTCAAAACTACAATGAAGTATCACCTGACACCAGTCAGAATGGCCAACATCAAAAAGTCTACAAATAATAAATGCTAGAGAGGGTGTGGAAGAAAAGGAGCCCTCCTGCACTGCTGGTGGGAATGTAAATTGGTGCAGCCAGTATGGAGGTTCCTTAAAAAACTAAACATAGACTTAACATATAATCCAGCAATTCCACTCCTGGTCATATATCTGGAGAAAACTCTAACTCGAAAAGATACATGCACCCCAGTGTTCATAGCAGCACTGTTTACAGTAGCCAGGACATGGAAGAAACCTAAATGTCCATCGACAGATGAATGGATAAAGAAGATGTGGACTACTACTCAGCTATTGAAAAGAATGAAATAAGGCCATTTGCAGCAACCTGGATGGAACCAGAGATATCATATTAAGTGAAGTAAGTCAGACAGAGAAAGACAAATATCATATGATACTGCATGTATGTGGAATCTAAAAAAATGATACAAATGAACTTATTTACAAAACAGAAGTAGACTCAGAGACATAGAGAACAAACTTACAGTTACCAAAGGGGAAGGAGCAGGAAGGGATAAATTAGGAGTTTGGGATTAGCAGATATAAACTACTGTATATAAAGAAGACAACCTTGTTGGAACAAGGACCTACTGTATAGCATAGGGAACTATATTCAGTATCTTGTAATATCCTATAATAGAAAAAGAATCTGAAGAAGATAGATTTATATATGTATAACTGAATCACTTTGCTATTCACCTGACAGTAACACAACATTGTAGATCAACTATACTTTTTTTAAAGTGAAAAAGTCACCTGATTTATGCAAAAGCAGAAAATAAACTATTCAATATTTTAGTCAAAAATGAAAACTCCAAGTAGAATGTACTACTGTTTACAACCCCTAGTAAATTAATGAATCTAGGCGATGATCATTTGTGCCTTCTCATGGGGGTATACAACACACCTCCAGTGAAATATTCCTGCCAGCTGAAAGCAGCCTGAATTTGATCAAGCCTGTAGATCTGATCACCAATTACAGGAAATACAGATGACAGAGTAACAATTTAAATGACACCACAGGAATACAATAAGCAAAGTTTAGGCATCTTAAACTCTTATAAGACAAGCATCCTGGTTTATTCAATAAATAAATTGCAAGGAGAGAGAGAAGGAGAGAGAGAGAAGAGGAGCTGAAAGAAACTTAGAGAAATACCAACGAATTCCAACATATGGACCTTATTTGGATTCCAGTTTGGGCAAACCTGCTGTAAACAAACATCAGACAATCAAGGAGATTTGAAAACTGACTGGATAATTGATATTAAGGAATTGTTACAATATTTAAGGTATAATAATGGTATTGCTGTTTTGTTTTAAAAAGAGTCCTTTTAGAGCTACATAGTGAAATACTTATTTGACGGATATAAGATGTACATCATGAAACAGTTAAAACATGATATTCTGAACAGCGTAAGAGAATATATTGAATTATTCTTGTCTGTTTACTTGATTCTTTCCTCACTAGTCCGGAAATCTCTGTTCAATTACCCTTTATTTTCATTTCTATATCCCCAGTGCCTACCAGTAACTCTTTGTAGAATGAATATTGAGTCACATTTAGGATGAAAGTGTATGATATTGGCATGTATGGCAAATATTGTAGATCTATAGGCAGTGAGAGAGGAGATCTTGGTCACATACAATTATCAAGGAATGCAGAAGGATACGAAACGTTTTAAGAATGGTAGGAAGAGCATCTCAAGATAAGGAAAATGGCATGAGTGGTGTGACAGGACAGCGGTGATTAGTGATGTCCTCAGGAAATGGGGGCAGAGGTTGAGGCTGATCTAGCTGAACCAGAAAGCTGTTGGATTTAAACACTTTGATGTCAGATTGAGAAATTTATACTTGATATGATGGACAGCGAGGAATCATTATAAATTCTTGAGAAAGAAAGAGGCATAATACAGGATAGGGAGTCTAGAAGTAGACTCATACATATATGGTCAATTCATTTTCAGCAGAGATGCCGAGTTAGTTCATGGTGGGGCAAGAACAGTCTTTTCAACAAATAGTTCTGGAACAACTAGATAGCCGTATTACAAGTGAATATTGACTCTCATCTTATGTAATACACAAAAGTTTACTGAAAATTGATTGTAAGCTGAAAGTAAAAGGTAACATAAAACTGTAAGAAAGCACAACAGAAAAATCTTCAGAACCTTAGGATAAGAAAAGATTTCTTACGATGCAAAATACAAGAATCATAGAAGAAAAACACTGGCAAATTGGACTTCATCAATATTTTAAATTTCTGCTATTTGGAAGACATAGTTAAGAAATTGAAAAGGCAAGCCAACAGATTGGGAGAAAATAATCACAATATATGTATCTGACCAAAGACTTTTATCCATAATAAACAAATAACTCTTACAAGCCAATAAGAAGCAGACAACCCAGTAAACAACTGATGAAAGATTTTTTAGGTTCACTATGTTGTATATCTGAAACTAATAGAGTATTATAAATCAACTATATTTTAATTTTAAAGAAAGCTTCTTTAACAGATACTTTAGAAAAGTAGAAATAGAGATTGTTAACAAACACTTGAAAAGGTGTCCAATGTTATTGGTGATCAGAGAAATGCAAATTGAGCCTCAGCAACACCTCAGTTGATCTTTCCGCACTAGAATGGATAAAATTTAAAAGACTGGCTGACAGTATCCAGTGTTAACAAGGATGTGGAGCAACTGAAGCACTTACACATTTCTGGTGGGAATGCAAAATGGTACAAAAGCTGTGGAAAACAGTCCTGCAATTTATAAGTTAAGCATACACTTACCAAATGACTTAACAATTTCACTTCTAAGTCATTCCCCATGGGAAATTAAAGCTAAATTAAAGCTGTGTGTGTGTCCACTCGAAGACTTATACACCAATGTTCATTGCCACTTAAACTGGAAACAGCCAAATGTCCACCATTAGGTGAATGGATAAACAAACTGGTCTGTTCATACCCTCCATCTGGTAGAATCCTGCTCACCATGACAGGAGACCCTGGAGATATTGTGGGTGTGGTTCCAGACCACTGCAGTAAAAGCAAATATCACAATAAAGCAAGTCACACGAATTTTTTGGTTTCCCAGTACATATAAAAATTAGGTTTACACTATATTGTACTCTATTCAGTGTATAATAGCATTATATCTTTTTAAAAAAAAAAGTGCATACCTTAATTTAAAAATGCTTTATTGCTAAAAAATGCTAACCATTATCTGACAATGAAGGGTTGCCACAAACCTTCAATTTGTTTAAAAAAAAAAACAAAAACAAAAACCAAAAAAACAAACAAAAAACCCCCAATACCCACAAAGCACAATAAAGTGAAGTGCAATAAAATGAGATCTGCCTGTAAAAAGAAGTTGAATTTCAAAAGCATTATGCTACAAGAAGCCAGAAATGAAAGAGTGCACATGATATAATTCCATTCGTATGAAACCCTAGAAAAGATCAATCTTCAGTGACATACCGCCGATCAGATCAGCCGGGATGGGGCACAAGTGGCAAGATGGAAAATTTTCTACATTTTGACTGTTGTGGTGGTTACTTGGGTGTACGTATTTGTTAAAACTCACCAAAATATATTCTTTAAACTAGTGCATGTTACGGTACATAAATGAGGGAGCAGAATACATTAGATGGACAAGAGTCCCAGCTAGGGGAATGCCACCATAGGACATACAGGAGTGATTTCTCCTCCCAGCAATATAGACTTTAACTCTTTACTAAGAGTTGCTGTAGTCAGGGTTTTGCTTTGGCTCAACTGTTTCCTGCTCTGTGATCACCCTTGGTCTGTTCCTTTCTAACCCTGATCACTGTTTTCCTTCAGTCTGTACATCACTAGAAACAACCAAGGCACTAGGGAGATTTTGGTGATTGATGGAAGAAGGTATGAAAAACTTCCTATCATCAACTAAGCCTTTTTTCCTCCTTTAAAGTAAGTCTCCCTTGCTGTCACGGTCTCTAACTTGGTTTCCTACATTTCCCAGTGACTTAAGTTAGAGGTTCAAGACTTCTCTGGGAAATGCATTGAGACTCTTGTTTACATTGTAAGTTTGCTCTATTTCTCTTTAAACCAGACAAGAGCAAAGACTGTAACACAAAGTTTACAGGTGAGTGCTTGAAGTTATTTTCCTTTTGGCTTCAGTTGAAATAGTATCTATGTAAAATTCCAAGGAGTAGGTGAGTGAACAGCAGGCCAAGGCAATTCTTTCTTTATGGCTACTCCCAGTGTCTCTTCCAGGCAGGGAGTTCAAAGGCTCCTTTGATCAACTGATTGATGTTTCGGTGGGGTTTTTTCCCTCAATTCTTCTACCATTCTTTGTCTATCTCTTTTCCCTCAGAAAAATCAGTCAGTCCCAGAACAGGGATCTTGAGGTCAGAGATGTAGTAGTGCAGGACCAGGGTGTAGAACTGGGTGTGTTTACAGGAGAAAGAGCCTTGATGAGATTGTGTGCGTTTGGTTAACTTTTCTTCCCGCTAGCTTGTGTGTGCGTGTGTGTATACACTTGCACAAATGCACATAGGCACACAGACCTTTTTCAAGGAAAATGTAATTGTTATATAACATAAGACAAGCACAGAAATTCATATACAGGTTTTTGTGTGAACACTGGTTTTCATTTCTCTGTGCTAATTATCTAAGAGGATTGCTGGGTCATGTGTTAAGTATATGTTTAATTTTATTTAAAAAAAATCTTCCTGATTATTTTGCAAAGTGGCTTTTTTCCAATATTACATTGTGATAAATGATAAACAAGACAGCTCTTGCTCTGCATCCTGGGAAACATGTGATATTGTCAGTTTTTAAAATTTTAGTTCTATTAGCATGTAGTGGTTTAACCTCATTTCATTTCTCTAAAGTTCATGATGTTAAATCTTTTTTCATATGCCTATTTTCTTTGGTGTAGCATCTATTTAGATATTTTGCCCATTATTAATTGGGTTGTTTGTTTTCTTACTGTTGAGTTTTGAATGTTTGTTATTTAGTTTGGATAGTTATTTATCAGATATGTGATTTGCAAATATTTTCTCCCAGTCTGTAGCTTATCTTTTAATTCAACAGTATCTTTCACAGAACAAATGATTTTAATTTTGATGGTGTACAATTTATCAATTGTTTTCTTTTATAGATTTTGTTTTTGATGTCATGTCTAGGACTCCTTTGCTGAGTTCCAGGTTATGGAGATTATTTATGGTTTTTTTTAAGTTATAATTTTATGCTTTATATTTTGATCTAAGATTAATTTGAGATAAGTTTTTGATTAAATGTGAGGTTTAGATCAAGGTTCAGTTTTTTATCTTTGTATGTCCAATGATGTTTTAACATTATTTGTTGTAATACTACTGTTTTTTCATTGAATTGCCTTTGCACCTTTGCCAAAAATTAGTGTGGGTTTATTTGTGGACTTTCTAATATTTTCCATTGATCTATGTGTGTCTCTTTTCTCTAATAGTCTCTCCTGTCTTGATTACTGAAAATTTATAAGAATTCTTAAAATTAGATGGTATGCTTTAATGAAAAATAATATGAAAATAAATATATGTATTTATATGCATGACCGGGACATTGTGCTGTATACCAGAAATTGACACATTATAATTGACTGTACTTCAATTTTAAAAAGTAGGTGGTATGATTCCTTCAGCTTTCTTTTGTAAAAAATTGTTTTGGCTAGTCTAGTTCTTTTGCCTTTCTGTATAAATTTTAGAATTATCTATATCTACAAAAAAAATGCTGGGAATTGGATCATATTTTCATTAAATCTATAGATAAATTTGGAAAGAGTTGATCTTTACTGTGAGTCCTTTCTTTGAGTTTTCCAATCCATGAACATGGTACATCTCTCCATTTTTTTATGTCTTTGGTTTCTTTCATCAGTGTTTTGTAATTTGCAGTATAAAAACCCTATACATGTCTTATTAGATAAGGACCTAATTGTTTCACTTTTTTGGAGTTATTATAACTGGTATTCTGTTTAAATTTTGGTTTCCGGTTTTCATAGCTAGTATATAGACATATGATTCATTTTTGTGGGTTGACTTTCTATGTTATGATCTTATTTCTTATTTCTTACTTCTAGGAGTCAACAAATGGGACAGTTTTATTTCCTTTTTTCTAATTTGTATGGCTTTTCTTTCTTTTTGTTGCCTTATTGCACTCTTAGGACTTCCAGAATGATATTGAATAGGAGTGGTAAAAGTAGACATCCTTGCCTTGTTCTTGATCTTAAGGAAAAAGCATTCAATCTTTCACCATTAGGGATGATGTTAGATGTAGCTTTCTGTGTCACTTCCAGGATGAGTACACTCTCTTCTATTCCTAGTTTACTGAGAAGTTTTAATATGAATGGATGTTAGACTTTGTCAGATGCTTTTTCTGTATAAATTGGTATGATTATGTGGGTTTTCTTTTTTAGATTGTCAGTATGATGAATTACATTGATTCATTTTCAAACACTGACTCAAATTTGCATTTCCAGGATAAACCATGTTTGGTTTTGGTGTATTATTCTTTTTATATATTGCTGGGTTCAATTTGCTAATATTTTGTTCAGAATTTTTGTTTCTATGTTTATGATGGATATTGGCCTACAGGTTTTTTTTGGTTTTTTTTTTTTTTTTTACAGTTTTCTTTTTTTGTACTGTCTCTGACTTTGATATTAGGGTAAGTCTGGCTTCATAAACTGAGTTGGCAAGTATTACATCCTCTTCTGTTTTCTGGAAGAGATTGTATAGAATTGGTGTTATGTATTGTTTAAATGTGTGGTAGAAATCACCAGTGAAACCATCTGGGCCTGGAGAATTTCCTTATCAGAAGGTTTCTAACTACAAATTCAATTTCATTAAAGTTTTAGTACTTTTAAGGTTATCTGTTTCATCTTGGCTGAGTTTTGGTAGTGTGTAGTTTTCATGCAATTGTTTTCTTTTACCTAAGTTGTTGGATTTACATGCACAGAGTTTTTTTTATCATATTACCTTATTATCCTTGTAATTGTCTTTGGAGTCTGAAGAGATGATTTCATTCCAGATATTGGTAATTTGCTTCTTTTCTTTGTTTGTCATATGGCTACAGGTTTCCAAGAATCAACTTTTGGTTTCTTTGATTTTTCTCTGTTGTCTGTTTTTTCTGTTGAGAATTTAATAGATTTCTGCTCTTATTTTTATTATTTACTTCCTCTGCTTACTTTGGATTTATTTTGCTCTTCTTTTTTTTTTTTCCCCTAGTTTCTTAAGGTAAAAGCTTAGCTTATTGATTTGAGACCTTTCTTATATAAGCATTTAATAGCATAAATTTCCCTTTAGCAGTATTTTAGCTGTATTCCATACATCTTGCTATATATATATTTTTTCATTTTTGTTCACTTCAGTATTTTCTAATGACTTCCTCTTTGACCAAGGAATTGTTTAGAAGTATGCTATTTGATGTCCAATTGTTTTGAGATTCTCCTATTATCTTTCTATTGTTGACTTCCAGTTAATTCTGCTATTGTCAGAGATCACATCTTTTGTCGTATCAGTTCTTTTTTTTAAGGTTTTTAATCTCATCAGACAATGTTATATTTACTTTCAATTATTAAACATATTTTTAAGAATTCAATGATAGAAGGCCAAACTACTATATTTACACAGATATATAACCTTTCTCTTGCTCTTCCTTCATTCCTGATGTTCCAGGTTTCCTTCTGGTTTTATTTTCCCTGTGTTTGAAGAATTTCCTTTAGCAATTGTTTTAGAGCAGATCTTCTGACAAGAAATTATCTTAATTTACTTTCATTTGAGAATGTCATTTTACCTTCATTCTTGAAGGATATTTTGACATAGAATTCTGGGTAGATGGTTCTTTTCTTTTAACACTTTAAAAATGTTATTACTTTCTTCTGTCTTCCATAGTTTCTGATGAGAATTACACAATCATTCAAATCATTATTTCCTTTGTAAGTGATTTCTCTGGCTACTTTCAGTTTTTTGTCTTTAGTTTTTATTTTCTTTTGATTTGTCTTAGAATTGATTTCTGTTTTGTTTAAGCTTTGCTCATCTTTTTGAATCTGTAGGTTTATGTCTTTTGGCAAATTTGTGGAGTTGTCAGACATTATATCTTCAAATATTATTTCTACACTATGGTTTTCCTCTTCTCTCTGGAACTTTTTTTAAAATTGAAGTATAGTTGATTTACAATATTATGTTAGTTTCAGATACAGTGGGTTTTTTTTTTTTTACAGATTATATTCCATTATAGGTTATTACAAGATAGTGAATGTAATTCCTTGTACTATACAGTAAATCTTTGTTATTTATCTATTTTATGTGTAGTAGTTTGTTTCTGTTAATTCCATACTCCTAATTTGCCCCTCCCCCTCCTTTGATAATCATAATTTTATTTTCTATGTCTGTAATTCTGTTTCTATTTTGTATATAGATTCATTTGTATTAGTTTTTTTTATTTGCCACATATAAGTGATATAGTGTTTGTCTTTCTCTGTCTGACTTGTTTCACTAAGTGTAATATTCTCTAGGTCTATTCATGTTGCTACTAATGGCAATATTTCATTCTTTTAATGGCTGAGTAGTAATCCTCTCTGAGACTTTCATGAAACAAATATTAACCCTTTTAGTGGCTACAGGTACCTTAGGCTTTGAACATTGAAATAATTTTTTTTTTTCTGTTATTCAGCTTGCATTCTATCACTGTATCTTCAAGTTTACTTCTAATCCACTATTAAAGCTATCTGATGAACTAGGGTTTGGTTTTTTTTTCTTTGGTTTATTTATTTATTTACTTTTTATTGAAGTATAGTCAGTTTACAATGTTGTGTCAATTTGTGGTGTACAGCATAATGTTTTATTTATATATATATATGCATACATATATTCCTTTTCCTATTTTTTTTCATTATAGGGTACTACAAGATATTGAATATAGTTTCCTGTGCTATACAGTAGGAACTTATTTATGAACTGTTTTGTTTTTAAATATTTGTTATTATGCTTTTCAGTTTTAAAATTTTCATTTGGTTCTCTTTTATATCTTCTATTTCTTTCTCTTTTAAAGTGGGTTATAATTGACATGTAACATTGTATTAATTTCAGACATATGACATAATGATTAGATATCTCTGAAATGATCACCATGATGAGTCTAGTGAACATCCCTCATTACACATAGTTACTATTTTTTTGTGATAAGAACTTCTGAGATCTCTCTTAGCAACTTCCAAATATACAACACAGTATTATTAACTATAGTCGCTATGCTGAACATTACATCCTAGGATTTACTTATTTTATAACTGGAAGTTTGTACTTTTTGACTTTCTTCACTCCCCACCTCTGGCAACTGTCAGCTTATTCTCTGTGTCTATGAGTTTTTTTTTTCCCCAAGATTCCATATATAAGTGAGATTTTAAGTTTGTCTTTTTGTCTTTGTCTGACTTAGCATAATGGCCTCAAGTTCCATCCATATTGTTGCAAATGGCAGGATTTCCCTTTTTCATAGCTGAATAATATTTCATTGTGGTGTGTGTGACTGTGTCACATTTTCTCTATTTATTCATCCATCGATGGACACTTAATGTTTCCATAATTTGCCTATTGTAAATAATGCTACACATGACTTCTTTATTTGCTGAGAATTTCTACTTTTTTGATTCATTTAAAGAGCATTCACTCGTACTTCTTTGAGCATTTTTATAATAACTATTTGAAAGTTTTTACTGGGTAATTTCAACATTTCTGTCATCTCCACATTGTTATCTGTTAACTGTCTTTTCCCAGGTGAAGAGATTTTCTTGATTCTTCATATGCAAAGTAATTTTGGATTGTATCTTGGACATTTTGAATATTATGAGATTTGGAGTCTTGTTTAAATCTATGGATAATGTTGATTTCTTTTTTTAGAGCAGATAATTGATGCAGTTGTGTTTAGCTAGAAGTTCTGACCAGCCTTGTATAGGTTACGTTCTCAATATCTGCTCTGTTGTAAAAGTCTTTGCAGTGCTCTTTGGATCTGCCCCTCATGCATACCACCCGGTGGGAAGTAGGAGATGGTCTTTCCTTTAGAGCAGTTCTCAAAGTCTTTGGTATGCTGTTTATGATCAGATCCCCACATGCACAGCTTGGGAGTAAGCTTAGGAGTTCATAAACAGTATTTTGGGGTCCTGAGCCCCTTCCTCTCTGCATTCTCCCTGGTACTTTCTGGTTCCCTGGGCCTCCTTTTTTTGGTCTTCTGGCCAGAAAGCTGGGCCTTTAGTTACCCCTCTCCATCACAAACTGCCCACGACTCTGCCCTTGTTCCAGGACCAAGTAGCAAGTGTAGTGACATTAAAAAAAAAAAAAAAAAAAAAAAAAAAAAAAAAAAGGCAATGGGTATTTTCCCCAGTCTCTTGGGATCACAGCTTCTCCAAAAGTAAAGTTCCCACCGTCCATTTTAGGTGCTTTCCATCCCAAAGTCTCTACTGCCTGTCACCACAGCCACTTTGGAATTTTGGATTGCCTGGAGCTATGGTGTGAGCAAACAGAGGAAAGAAAAGAAGAGGAAGTAGGGGATTTCTTTCCCTGTCTCTCCACCCTCTACTCTGAGCTTCAGGTGTTCTTTCTTTCCATCCTGTTCCCCCTTCAAATTAGAGGGTTTCTCCTGAAGCTCTCTCTGTCCTTGCCTTGGTGTGTATCATTGGTTTTCAGATTGCATTGAATTTAGTCTGGGGAATGCTGCAGGGTAAAAAACAAAGAACAAAAAAACAGGTATTTCCCCACTGGTTCAATAGTGTTTTGAATTCTGGTTTTCATGCACAAATCTCCAGCTACAATGTATTTTTCAGAGTCTTCCGGTAGTTGTTCCATGCATTCTGTCAGTGTTTTGGATTTGAATTCATTGGGAGAGAGAGGGTGAAGTGAGCTTATTCATAACATTTTACTTGAAACTGGAACTCCCTTGGACCTACATTCTTTTAATTAACATTTGGGAACCCTGCATGAACCAAGAGTTTTCCTCATAGGATTTTGTGGTACTATTTTTTTTTGTAGTCTGCATTATATTCAAACTAATAAGAGCTATTGAAATGGATTGTGGTAGTAGTAGTTTAGAAAATAAAAACTTATTAATCCATTTTTATTTACCAAAACTGAATAAAATTCAAAAATATTTTCATACTATAACTGGAATGTTTATCTTACATGGAAGCAATAATAGTTGAGAAGAAACCAACATACAAGAAAATGTTGAATTCTTCAGAAATTCCATGCTTACCCTCTAAAACCTTACTCACATGTCAGGAAACTTATTGTATTGTTTGAAGGCTGTGGGGTGCCAAGTCCTATGGTTTTTCAGTCTCTGTTGGCAGATGGGGTTGACTGTGTCACCACTGCTTTATTTAATGTGGCCTTTGTGGGGTGCGACAAGTGTGGGGGCACAGTGCCTGGGAAGCCACGTCCCCAACCCTGTGACACCACGTCTCTTCAGAGAGGCCAGAGGCCAGGGCACTCGCACCAGTTTTCTTCTCAGGCCAGCTTCTCAAGAAGCTCCAGAGTGCAGCCTGAAAATAGTGGAGGCCCCCCTGCCACACCGGGGCCGAGGTGAGCAGGCACAGACTCGGCCATCTCTTTAACAGCTGTCACCTTCCTCCCCCCGCCCCCTTCCATCTTCTTCTACCATCTGTGCAGTGACTTCAGACACCTACCTCCAAGTCAGCCTGAACTCTTGCTGACCTCACATTTGCTACACCTAAACATCTAAAAACAAGCACTGCCCATTTTTCCTCCAAAGCATCTTTGAAATCGGCCCTCTCCTCTCCCTTCTGCAGGTGCTTCCTGACTAGAGCCCCTGTCATCTCAGTTGGGCTTTTGAGGAAGCCTCCGCCTGGGCTTGTGCCTCTGACGCTGCGCCCCTCAGGTTCATTCTCCACACTGCTGTTAGAATCGTCCTTCTAAAATGCAAACCTGAGGCGAAGAAGGTACAGCTCAGTGGTAGAGCGCGTGCTTAGCATGCACAAGGTCCTGGGTTCAATCCCCAGTGTCTCCATTTAAAAAATAAACAAACAAACAAACAAATAAATAAATAAATAAATAAAATGCAAACCTGGTTATTCAGCCTGCCTGAAGAGCAGCTGGGATTGACTGCTTATCCCCTTAGCATATCACCCAGAGCCCTTCGCTGCCTGCCTCTGCCCGGGGAGCAGCACAGCACTCAACAGAACCCTGGATCTCTACTGTCCAGGGTCCTTCACAGTCCGAGGTTCTTGCGCCTCTGCACCTTTGCACCTCTTGTTCCTTTGCCTAACTTGCCCTCCCTGTTTTCCCCACTCTACTCCCTTGCTGCCTGGCAAGCTTCTACTCATCCTTGAAAACCCATTTCAGGACTTTCATCCTCAGTGATCCATCTTTGATCCCGCAGCGTGGGTTCATTTCAGCTTTCCCCTTTCCCATTGTACATTCCATGTGCTTTTGTTATTACTCTCTTCCTGCCTCTCATGATGGTCTCTGTCTGTCTCTCAGTTCTCACGGAGCTCACGGTCTACCGTGTCTTATTCATGCTTATGTCTCCGGTGCCTGGCACAGTGTCTGGCATCTAGAAGAGGCTCAGCAAGTAGGAACGGATGGTTAGTTTGTTATCATCATTCTGACTCCTTCAGCCTACTGGGTAGGTTGGGTACCAGGCATAGAATGCCCATGAGCCTGTGAAATCACGTTTTTTTTTAAATGAAAATTACAGACAAAACTCATTCATTTTGACCAGGACTCTCTTTTTGTCTTGTCCTGTATTACTGTAATGATTATGGCTCTTCAACACTCTTTTCTCTTAGTTTTTTTCTCTTATAACCTGAACCATACTATTTGCACTTGGCTTTTTGTTTCCCTCCAGTGTACCTTTTTGTCTTTTTATATATGTCTCAGTGTTATTTTTTTCAATTGCTGTTATCTCACTGCTGGGATCTATGCTATGGGAAACATGTATGCTATGAAAATAATGCTTGGATAAACCTAGGTGCAGTGGTTGCTTCATCTGACTGTGTCTGGGCTGTTTATTTTTCTCCATGGCATTGCTCAGTCATACCTAGCATATTATTTAAATCCAGAAACACATGGTCAACAGCCACTTTGTGCCAGAAACCCTTAGCACTAGGTATAGAAGATAAATCCAAAATCTCTGCCCTGGAAGAGCTTCTTGTCTCAGGGGACACATGAGCCTGCTCTGAGGGCTACCTGTGAGGCCAGAGCAGGCCAGGTTGGGGCTGCCTATGGGAGTGGAGTTCAGGTGAGACAGTAGGAAGCCTATTAGGCCAGGGCATAAGTTACCTGAACCAGTCCATGTGGAAATTTAAAAAAAAAAAAAAAAAAAAAGTGTCCACTTCAGGAAAAAGTGAAGAAGCCTAAGAATTTAACCATTCACTCAGTGCCAGTGAACAAATATTTACTGAGCACTCGCTGTGTGCCAAGTACTATTCCAGGTGCTCCAAACAAAGTCCATTCCATCATGGAGCTTATGTTCTGGGCAGGGGATGTAATAAACAAACAAGTGAATATGTAATGTGTAGTCAGGTAATGAAAGTGCTGAGAGTAAGAAAACTTGCAATTTTTTGTGGTGAGTTCAGGTGGGGCTTTCTGATCATGTGATATCTGAACATAGACCTGGATGAAGCGAGGGAGAAGACCAGGCAAGGCAGAGCCACTTAGGTTGGAATATACTCAGCAAGTTGAAAGAAGGCCAGGCTGTGGTGTTGAATGAACAACAGAAAGTGACAGGAAGTGCTTGCTGCTGGAGAAGTTGCTGAGGACCCAGTTTTGTTAGGCCTTCTCGGTCTTTTATTCTGAGTCATATGCGGGAACCACCTGAAGGTTTTGTGTAATGAGTAACATAACTTGATTTATGCCTTGAAAATGTGACTCTGGATGGATGCCTGATATTTGGGGTTGGAGATAGGGGCAGGTGAGAGCAGAAGCAAGAATACAAATTAGAAAGCTGATAGAGAAATCTATGTGAGAGATAGTGGTACCTGGGTCTAGGATGGTACTGAAGTAAGACATGTTTGAATTTGTGATATTTTGAAGATAGAGTTGATGAGATTTTGGAGTGGATTGTACATAAGATGTGAGAGAAAGTGGTATCAGGGACCACTTCAAGATTTAGGATCTGAACAAAATGGTAGTGCTATTTTATTGAGATAGAAACAGCAGGGAGAGAGTAAGATTGTGGAGGGAAACCAAGATTGGCTTTAAATTTGCTGAGCTTGAAATGCCTAAGTGGAAATGTAGCTGGGATTCAACAGGAAGCTCACACCTGGAGATGTAAATTTGGAGGGGGTCTTTAGGATACACATGGTACTTAAAGTCATAGGGCCGAGGAGCACATCATGGAAGGAGGCAGAAAGAGAAGAGAAGAGGTGTGAGGACTGAGGTGTGGTGGCCAAGTGTGTTGGCCCCTGGAAGTGAAATATATCTGACCTGAGTTTGGAGTATGGGATTTGGTCCAGTGGAGGTCACTGATGACTTTAAAAAGAGCAACGGTGATAGAATGGTGGGAAAGAAAGCTTAACTGGAGTGAATTAAGGAGAGAATGGTAGCGGGGCAAGAAAGTTGGGATATATCTGGTACAGGAAGCTGTTTGAAGGAGTCCTACTGTGAAGGAGAGCAGAGAAATAGAGAAGTTGCTGCATAAGGATGTGAGGTTAAGTGAGGATGTCTTAAGGACAGACTACATTAGAGCACATGTGTATGCTGATGAGAATGATCTGAGGGAAGAGGAGGAAATTGATGAGAAGGGAGGGACTAAGAGGACCGGTGATGATGGTACAGCCATATGCATCACTGTGGCAAGAGGAAGGGGTTCTAGAAGAAGAGCAGAGTGGGTCTTCGATGGGCACACAGGTGGTTCCCCCACCATCAGAGAAGGGGGCCACATATGGAGGTGGGTGCAGGTGGGGTGGTAGATTTGGGAGTGGAAGAGTTAGGGAATTCCGTGTTGATTGCTTCCGTTTCCTGCAGACACCATGGTCAGAGGCTGTTGCCATGGACCAGGTGACATCTCTCTTTGGTTCTTCATACTGTCGATTTCTTGTTAACACCTACCTTTTTGAAATTGAACAGATTATAGAAGACTGAAGAAAATGAAATTCATTCAAGAAGTAATGAAGCAGAACTATGTTATTAGCTGCAGGCGAGTAGCTGATTTCCTTAATAGGTTGAATCATTCATGGGGTGGGAGATTGGGGCCTTCGTGTGCGGTTAACAGAGGAAACAGATATGAGTGGGAGAAAATTTGAGTTATGTTGGAACCAGAACAATCTCATTAGTTACTCTTAATATCCTTAGACATTCTGTAGGGACAGTTGATATCCTTTAACAGATGAAGAACGAGAGCCCAGGGTGTTTCAGCAACTGCCCACAGCACCCAGCAAATTAATGAGAGATCCAGAATTCAAATGGTGTCCTTGAACTTCCAGTTCTTTGCTAGGTGCCTGGACTGATGCAAAGTGGTAAATCTCGACTCTGAACCACCTGTGGGATTGGGGACATATGGCTTAGTCTTTAACGTCCAGGCTTCAACCACTTCACGTAATTTCTACAATTTAAAAGTGGGGATTTCTTGGCTCCCGGCTCCAGGGGAAATGTAATACTGCAATTAGTCATTGAGTTCCCACTTTAAGGCCATTTGCGGGGGAGAGCGTCTAAGCAGCATGTATTTGTTTAATGAGGGTTAATGAGTAAAACATGGAGCCTGACTCCCCGATGGCTGGAACTGCTGAGCTTCCTCCCTTTTGTGACTGCGTCACCAAGTAAATAACAATGGGACACACACACACACACACACACACACACAATTACAGTAAGCGTGAACACTGAATGTAAGATGAAACTTGATTTCAGCAATGTTAAAATAGTGATAGGAGTGATAGGAAAGGGAGAAGACATAGCTGAGAACTAGAAATTAGGCTGGTCAAATTCATTTGACATTATACTGTGGAAAAGTTTATACTTAAAGACAAACCTATACTTTGTTTGTGGTTAGTTTTTAAGAATATTTTACTGATAAACCTGACTCCATAGAGTGGTTTTCAGATTAAATGAGATAAGGCATGCATGGCATTTATAGCAGTCTCCAGCACATAGTAAAGGCTCAACAAATATTCATTGTAAATGACAATAATTATTATTATATTTCTCTTAATATATTTTCCAGGGAGCAATAGGTTTTTTGAAGTATTTGTAATTGTGATTGCTTTTAGTCTGTAACATCTTTTTGCTAGCAATAAGAAGAAATGGTTTTTTAAATTCAGTTATTAATATGCAGAAAAACCAATGAACTTCTTGAGTGCCTCATGGAGCATGACACTGCTCAGTGCTAATCAGAGAGAACCCTTCTCCCCTACCAGTCTGGTCCCTGCTTCTTAGCTGTTATAACCTGTGACAGACTCTGTGGAGATGACCACTGAGCCCTAATATGTGCCAGAGTCTATTGTAAGCACTGTAGATTTAATCTCAGCAACCCTCAGAGTTAGAAACTCTTATGATTCCTTTTTTTCAGAAAGAAGAAAGCTGAAGCTCACAGAACCAATTAGTAATTGGTGCAGTGGGATTTGAACCCATTGCCTGGGTCCAGAGTGCATGCTCTTAACCACTATGCTCTACAGCCTGTTTCTAATATGATATAAACTGAAGCTGATCCTATTTGTTGCCTGCTCACAGCCTAGTCCCACTTTCTACCTTGCTGGAAGAGCCTTGATTTTGTTTGATGGCTTACTCGTCCCTATATGTCTCAGAGAAGAGGAATCCTGTCCACATTTCCATTAGTTAATCTTGGCTCATCTAAGTCCATCGTGGTGTCCCACTTCCCCTTGCCAAGAACCTGGTTAAGCAAGGGTATTTGATAATTCTGGCTGAGGGAATATGCGGGGTAACTTTCCAAGGGCTTCTGAGAAAGTTTCCTTCACTGAGAGACACAGACACATAAGGAAGGACACCTCTCTTCTTTCCCTGATCTTACTGCATCTGGATGTGATGCCTACCATGTGGCCACCGTCTTGCACCATGCAGCCTAAAGAGGAAGCCAACACCCAGAATGAGGCACAGCAAGGAAAATGGCAGAGCAGCAGAGCAGGACCTGACGTTCTGTGTCTGGAGGTGGTCAGCCCCTCCACTTCTTGTTACATGAGAGAGTAGGACCCGTCATTGTGTAGGCCAGTTTGAATTGGGCTTTCTGTTACTGGTAGTTAAAAATATTCTAATTTGGAGCATCCTCACAGTTGTGCTTTGGCATGCTGGTGTTTTGCAGATGTGTTCCAGATACATATCTCAGATATAGATGCCCTCAGCTCTCAAGTAGCCAGGAGGGACCAGGGGTAACCAGAGTCCCAGGCCTGTTATCTCTAGCCGCAAGTAGCTTTGCTGTTTATTCCAGAGAGTTTAGATATTTTCTATGCATATCATGACATTCAAAAGGTTGGGAGGATGAAAAGATGCTCCACATCATATGCCATCAGGGAAATGCATGCAAATTAAAACAACAATGAGGTACCACTATACATCTATTAGATTGGCCAAAATCCAGAACATTCACAATGCTAAGTGCTGGTGCGGATGTGGAGAAACAGGAACTCTCACTCATTGCTGGTGCGAATGATACAGCCACTTTGCAAGACAGTTTGGTGGTTTTTTTAAATAAAACTAAACATACTCTTACCATATGATCCAGCAGTCACTCTCTGTGATATTTACCCAAAGAAATTGACAGCTTACATCCACACAAAAACCTGCTTTGGTTATTTATAGCAGCTTTATTCATAACTGCCAAAACTTGGAAGCAACCAAAATGTCCTTCAGTAGGTGAGTGGATAAATAAGTTGTGGTACATCCAGACAATAAAATGTTATTCAACATTAAAAAGAAATGAACTGTCAAGCCATGAAAAGACAGGGAGGAACTTTAAATGCATGTTACTGAGTAAAAGAAAGGAATCGGAAAAAGCTACATACTGTATGACTTCAACTACCTGGCATACCTTGGAGATACTGCAGATTTAGTTCCAGAGCACTGCAATAAAGTGAATATCACAATAAAATGAGTCACACGAATATTTTGATTTCCTATATGAAAATTATGTTTATACTAAAATGGAGTCTGGTAAGTGTGCAATGGCATTCTGCCTAAAAAAAAAGGTACCTACTTTAATTAAAAAATACTTTATTGCTGAAAAATGCTAACCATCATCTGACAATGCACAAACCTTTAATTTATTAAAAAAATTATCTGGCATGTGCAATAAAATGAAGCTCAATAAAATGAGGTATGCCTGTATATGACATTCTGGAAAAAGCAGAATTCTGAAGGCAGTGAAAAGATCAGTGGTTGCCAGGGGTCAAGAGGGTGAGGAAATATACATAGGCAGAGCACAGAGGATTTTTAGGGCAGTGAAATTACTGTGTGTGATACTATCATGGTGAATACATGTCATTATTCTTTGTCCAAGTTCATAGGAGGTACACCGCCAAGAGTGAATTTTGATGTGAACTACGGACTTTGGGAGATAATGATGTATTTACGTAGACTCATCAGTTGTAACAAATGTACCACTGCGGTGTGGGGGAGGTTGATTATGGGGGAGGCTGTGCACGTGTAGGGGCAGGAGGTATATAGAGAATCTCTGTACCTTCTGTTCAGTCTTGCTCTGGACCTAAAACTTCTCTTAAAAATAAAGTCTATTAAAAAAAACAAAGTAAGCTCATAAAAAAATACAAGTAAGATGAAAATATACCTGTGGCTGTGACAACTAAATATATTGATTAAAAAAAAGATTGGCAAACACTATTCTAACTGGATCAAAAACACGTAATAGAAAAGTTCAATGTCAGTGTGTGTCAATAATAAAAATATTTAATAAAAATATTCAAAAGGGTGAATGTATGTTTCTAAGAAAACATCTGTTGCCCCATTCGCTTTGGGCCAGGTGACCCTCAAGAATCTGTTCAAGTACAATTTCCTCAGAGAAGACTTTCCCAGCTTCATAGGTCGTTAATTGCTCCCTCCTCTGTGTCCTATAGAAGATTTTTAATATTTCTATTATAGCACCTACATCACTGTGATTTAAAGATTGGCTTTTCAGGTTTATCTCTGCTAGTGGACTGTAAGTGACTGTTGAGCGAAAAAATTCCTTGTTGAGAAGCTTGTCAGGAAGCTCAGAACCAAGCTGGATAGCGGTACCTACATTAACCTAGATGTGGTGGTCGTAGAGCGATACTGCAGTCTTAAGAGTATTGATTTTCAATCTTGGCTGATTTTTAGCAACACTCACACCATCCTGAGAGGTAATGATTGATTTAGTGTGGGGTGCAGCCTGGATGTTGGTATTTTGAAGGCCCCAGTGGATTCCAGAGTGCAGTGAAGTTGAAAACCATAGCGCTGAAGGGAGAGAGTAAGACAGCCCAAGGGCAAGGTGATGAAGAGTGTTTTGAGAACTGTGATGACAGTAGATGTAAAAGGCACCGGCATCAGTAGATCCTCTAGATCCAGAGAAGCCACCAGGGAGCTTGTCACAGTAGCCCTGATGAGAGAGAATGATCTCAGCAGGTGGGTGAGGTCAGCAGGCATAATAACTGAGGGGCTTCTATGGCAGGTACCTTATGGCAGGGATTCTCATACCGCTTAAACTTTAGAACCACTGGGGAAGCTTTAAAAAAAAAAAATCCCAGAGATTCTGATTAAATTGGTAATTTGTAAGTTTTAAAAAGCTCTCCAGGTAATCCTAATGAATTGCCAAGGTTGAGAACTACTGCCTTATAAGAATAGCAGTAAGATTTGACCCTACTTTAATATTAGAAATCAAACAGAGATTATCCCAAGCTTCCTGACTTGAGATGTTGAGAAGTTTGCATAGACCAGGGGTGGTGAGAGGGCGGCTGGATGTTGGGCATAGAGTAAGGAATGAGAGAAGACGAGGCTCAGTTTGTGTTGACAGTGGAGTCTGAAATTCATGACAGTTATTTGACCGAGTGCCACACAAACCCAAGTGAAGCTGGAGAGCTAAGAGCAACTTCTCAGTGTGGCCCCAGTGGATTTCCTCTTACCTCGCCCCCTGCTGTCAGGTGGGGTGGCAGCTTCGGAGAATAGGTCATTGAAGTCATTTTATTCACATACATTTTACTAATTAGAAATAACATTAATATTAATTATTATTTTCACAGTAATCCTGTTCTTAATAATCCTTATACTCTGAAAGATTGTGTTTGTGCTAGAAAGACCATCAGTCACTTTGTCTTGCCTACTGTTTGGTCAGCTCAGTGAAGTTCATCTCAGCTGACATATTTTTACATTATCTGCTATTGTTGTTCCCATACATTTTAATTTTTTTTATAGTTATTAGATGACAATTTTAAAAATGGCTCAATGCTGAAGGGCAAAAGCAGAATGAATGAGTCAGGTAAATACTAGCACTCGTAGTAATCTTAGAACTGTAAACCGTGAACAGGATACCAGCACAAAGATAGGATATGTATTTGTAAGCTGATGGGACAAATAACTACTTGAGTAGGATGATTTAAAATAAGCAGCCCGAAAAGGAAGAAAGAATAATGGCAGATATCTGAAATTAGATTTTATTGAACCGGTAGTCCATTCAACCCCATTTCACTGTGTCCTTTTTTCAAATAAGTGGCATGAAGTCATTGAAGCTTTTCTGTTACTTTTAAACACAATAGCGGTAAATCTATTAAGTTTTTCCAGAACATATCCAAAATGGTGCTTTCCAAAATGAGATTGGGGTGGGTATAGCTCAGAGGTAGAGTCCATGCTTAGCATGCATGGGGGTCTAGGTTCAATCCCCAGTACCTCCATTTAAAAAAACTAAAAAAACCCACAACCACACCCCCCAAACCAAACCAAAACAAACAAAGAAACAAACAAATAAATAAATAAGATTGATGAATTCTGTAATGAAATCCAGGAAGTTAAAATGACTGAGACAACTTGGAGTGCTATACGCCACATAGAGAAAACCAGGCACGGGTCACACTATGTTGAAAAGCTCATTCAGATTGTCTCCAAAGTAAATGACAAGTGTAATTCTCAGAGAAAGCTGAATATCAGGGCATTTGGCAAAATTCTTTTTATCAAATGGGTATTGCAGTATGGATTTTTCAAGTATGCGAAAGCAGTTACTATCGTGTGTACATGCTAACGGATCTCATACTTCACATTTGGGCAAAACCATTCATGTGAGATTATGAATCTAATCTTGGCCTTTGTGCAGTACTTACATGAAAGAATTACTTGATGAGTTTTTGTTCAGTGAAAACCCTTGTCATAGAGAAGCATGTTTTGTTTTGGTTTGGTTAATGATTATATTGTGAGCCATGAAAGAGAGTGAAAAAGGTAAGTTGCAATCAGTAATGACAGGTCAGGAAGGAGACAGAACATGAATAACAGAACTTGCACTAGAATGTGAATGACAACATTATTTTATTCTCAGAGAACAGTTGGTGATCGGCACTGTGCCTCTTAATCTTGATTGTGGTTGGAAGAAATAGTGAAAAGTATATCAGTTTCTCACTGAAATGAAAAAAATGAGCAGCAAGTAGCATAGTGGAGGCGAAGGTGCCTCACAGGAGATTTTGGAACATGCTATGAGTTAAAAATATGTCTTTGTGACTCTGATTAGTGTCTCTAAGGGCCTTTTCTATTATTAAGGTGGCTTTTTCAAGTGATGTGCTATTTATCAAAGATATTTAATGCTTATGTACAAGAAATTCTGTTATCTTGTGGGTCTGTGAGGACAGAGACCCTGTCTTGTTTCTTACTGCATACCTTGTGCCAAGTGGTGTCTACGGGAGGTTAGTAGATGTTTACGGAATGAATGGATCTTCAGTTATTAGTCAGAGAAAGAACTGGTGGTAATATAGGTTATGTTTTTAAACCACATCCAAATGCTGCAACATGCTTGCCAAATGCAACCAAAAAGTAGTTAGACATCTGTTTGTTGCTTTAACCCTAATGGAACATTCAGCCCCGTCTTCCAGCTCTTGAATCTAATGTGCTCGTCAGTTTTTGTTTGCCAGCACTGAAAGAGGGCCTTGGTGAGAAAGCATCCCATAGTTTCTAGGATTATGTTGAATGCGAACATCCAGATACTGACAGACCCGCTAAACGCTTGTAGCCCTTTCTAACAATCTCTACATGTAAGGAGTTTAGTTTGGTAGAAATAAAAAGTAAGAAAAGAAGCTACCTAGAAGACAGCTCAAACTATTTGTCACTATATGTTTAGTATAGTGTCATTATAGATATGATATCAGATATACATTAGCTAAATACTATAAACCATATCATCCCTTTCGCTGATACAAACTCATTTAAAATAGTAATTTTGTAATATCATATTTTAATGTGCCATTTAAAAATTATGAGGAACCTTATTTTTAATTTGCCGAGAACTCGTGGTTGGCATGTGGGTCAAATGCCCACTAGGTTTGATAAATAATAGCATAGAGGTAGACAAAATACATTTGCAAATTATTCTTATAAAAACTACATGATACAAAGCCACAGGTGTCCTCTTCTTGGATTCTGAGGTGAGACTCAAAGAATACATGACGAAAAGAGGTGGTGTACTTCTGCCGTCAGACGTGCATGAGTCGCCACTGAAGAAGCATTAGAAGAAGAAGCTGGCAAAGGGATATATACGTGGGGTTCATGCCTGAGGGTTGCTCACATCCTGAGCTGTGTCTATCAAAGGCCAGGAAGCAAGCTCTCGCTGGGGGACCAACACCCCTGGGCACCAGCTGGGGTCTGGGGGCACAGCATCAGAGAGCTTAAAGCCCCTGAGCATGGTGGCTGGGCACGTGCCGCACCGGGTGCATGTGGCGTAGGCCCCCTACCCACGGACCAGCGTGCACACACACACTCACCCCACACCTGCGCTCAGCAAAGGTGCAGTGTCAACAGAATCTGCGGTCTTCAGGGTGACTGGTAATGACTCAGCTGTAGAAGTGGAGTAGTCTGAATGAAAACAAGTTATTTGACTAAGTAGCTGTCCACCACCAAGGAGGTTAAGGGGAGGCAAAGGGCAAAGCAGGGGTGCTGCATCTCTTTGAATGTCCTACTGAAAACAATTGGTAAAAAGCAATCAGATTGAAATACCTCATTAAAGAATAAATTAACAGTCTTAAAACTGATTTGCCTCTAAGAAATAAAAGGTCATCTGTCATGATTTAAGCTGGTAGACACATCTCTAAATTCTGAAATAAACATGGAGAGGCAGAGCACCCAGAGTGCTAGAGGAGGGTCCTGCTGACCAGAGGATGCATCCCAGCCTGGCCACTTGACAGCTGCTTTTCCTTGGGAAAGGGACCTAATCCGTGTTGGCCTCGGTTTTTCATCTATAAAATGAGACAGTTGAGCTAAATTCTCCAAAGATCTTTCCTACTCCCTAAATATTATGACAAGTGAAGTGCTTTTAAATATTTTTAACTGCTTCCCGATTATATCCTGGACTGTCTGAGAAGCATCTTTGCTCAGAGATTTTCTTACATTGAAATATCCTCTCCTTACTGCCTGGCCTCTGTCAAGACTTAGCAGCCCTGAGTTAACCTCACCGAATTCCCTCAACCGTATTTTCTCTCTCCTTCCTATCGTCTAGAGTTCTCTTTATGTGCTCTTATGGCAGCTCTTATGATAGCCATTTCTTCAATCAGATTTTAACTGCTGTGAATTCATCTCATGGATGTTCATCTCCAAGTGCAGAGCCATATTGACAACAGCTTTGAAAATTTCCGATTTCCTCTGGCAAGATTAATTTCCAGCAACTTAATTTCCTTTTCCCATCTGGAAGCTCTGAAAAGAATAATAGCAAGATGGCTGCTCTGGCAAGAGGGCCAGTACCCTGGTCCTCTGGGTGGGAGTATTGAAAGTATGTTAAAATGCATTTCTTCACGGTATGTCTCACCTCATAAATATTATTTGGCTTCTTATGATGTTAAAATAAGTCATTGAAAACTTACATTTCTTAGGATCTTGTCTTACAAAATTACAGATTGTCTTCAAGCAGAGTATGTCATCACTCTGCCAAATCCAAATCCTTAACACATGGGGCAAAACTATGACCCAAAGGTAGGCTGAAAGATGAACTTGAAAGTCCAAGGCCTTTAATTTCATGGAATATGATTCTTTAGCTATTTGAAAGCAGTTGTTTATCTATTATAAATTATTTACTGTATTGTATAAGTGAAAACAGAAGATCCCTGTTGATCCAAAAAACATTTAGGGGGCAATATTAAGGCATTGTTTACTTGGGTTTGGACATAAGTCCTCAGCTTTGAAGCATTTTTACCCTTGGGGGTTAGTTTTTTCTTTTGTTGTCTCCTTCCACATTGTTAATTCTTGACTGGGGGAATGTATAGTAGATGGTGCAGAGAATGGAGGCACCATGTTTATCGTGGTGAACAGTGCATGGCACGGTGCGGGTGGGGGACTTGGGGAGGGAGTAAAACTCTTCCAGATATAATCACTGTGTGGTAGCAGAATAATGTGTTGGGCTCTGTACTAGTTTCCTACATCTGCTGTGACAAATTACCACAAACTTGTTGGCTTAAAACAGTGGAAATTGATTCTCTCACTGTTCTGGATGCCGGAAGTCTGAAATCAGAGAGAGTGGGCTGAAATCAAGGTGTTGGCAGGGCTCTCCTGAGGCTATAGGAGACAGTCTGTTCCTTGCCTCTTCCAGCTTGTGTTGGTGGCTGACATTCCTTGACTTGTGGCTGCATCACTCCAGCCTTCAAGGCCAGCAACTTCAACCCCTCTCTGCTCTGTTCCCATATTCCCATTTCTTCCATGTGTCAAATCTCCCTCTGCCTCTCTCTTCTAAGGACATTTGTGATTGCATTTAGGGCCTGAGTGGATAATCCAGGCTTATCTCCTCATCTCAGGATCCTTAACTTAATCACCTCTCATAAGGTCTTCCTTTCTTCCTTATTTATTTATTTATTGCCATTTAAGGTAACATTCTCAGGTTTCAGGAATTAGGATGCAGCTGTCTTTTGGGGGGAGCATTTTTCAGCCTATCACAGACTCCATCTGTTCCAAATGAAATCAACTAAACTTCATGGCTCCTGTATCTTCCATATCTCCTATATCTTCTTTCTCTCCTGATGTATTCTGATAAGAGTATAAATATATTAATTCAACATATATTTATTTAGGACCTGCTATGTGCCTACCACTAAATTCTGTAGCTGCAGTGATCAATGAATAGATATGGTCTCTGTCCTCACAGGGTTTTTAGTCTTGTTGGAGAAGTAGATGTTTAAAACATACTCTTAAAAATATAATACCACAAACTGTTAAATGTTATGCAGAACAAATGGCTCCTGATAAGGACCTAGGGACAGCCCCTGTGAGGAAGTAATGTTCAAGCTGAGACCTGAAGGGCGATGAGAAGTGAGCCAGGCTGGGAGTAGAAAGAAGGGTATTTCATGCAGAGGGACAGCCTATGGTTGCAAAGAAATTGGAATTTCGGAGGAACTGAAGGAAGGGTTGGTAGGACTTAGGGAGCTGTGGGAAGAGTAGGGTGAGGCGAGACTGGAGATGCCATCAGGGGTCAGACTGGGCAGGGCCTTAGAGAAATCTGAGCTTCATCCTAGGTGTACTGGGAAGACCATGGGTTTAAGGCAGTGGCCTGGTGGGAGTAGGGGTGAGCGTGACACAGTCTGGTTTGTGTTTTTACAGAATTTCTGTGGCTTCTGGTTGGAGAATGGATTGACAGGGACAGGAGTGGTGGCAGTGGGATGGTGAGATCAGAGGTTTGGCCATAGTCCAGGCAAGAGGCAAAGGTGGCTTGGTACACAGTGGAAATAATGATGGTGGAGAAAATTGGAAATTCAAGATCTGCTCTAGAGAAATGACAGAACTTGAAAGTTTTATGTGGGGGAGTTGTAAGGAAGAGGGAGGTGTCAAGGATGACTCCCAAGTTCCTGGCATCAGTGGCTAGGTGGGTGGGGGTGCCACTGATGAACGTGGGAGGACAGGAGGAACAAATTTGGAGAAAAGATCCTGAGTTCTAGTTTGTATATGTTAACCTTTAAGATGTCACTTGGCCCAGTGCCTGGCACGGAGCACACCATAAATAGTAGCTTCTGTTTCAGTCATTTCGAAATCATAACTGGCCTCTGAGTCAGTACACTTAAGTTCTAGCTCTGACTAGGCCACTTCAGATAACTAAACCTCTCTGGGCATTGGTGTCCTCATCTATATATAAATAGGAGGCAGTTGAACTGGATGCGTTTTGTGCTTCCTTTCAGCTTTAACATGCCTGCAATGCTATGAAATTCTTTGGTCTTGACCACCTGGAATGCCACTCTGGCCAGCTGGGTCCGCTTCAGAGAGGCTGATGAACTAGAACTCTGCATATGGGTGGCAGTTTCTGGTGAAGGCTGACGCAGAGGGAGCTCTGGCCAAGGCAAACTGTGGCTCGCGAGAAGGCCTCATGACGAAGAGGAAGGATGTGGTTTGAGCAGAGCAGCAGCTGCTGCTGTCACTGATTAAGCATGAGATTCGCCAGACTTCAGTGGAGATTGCAACCCAGGGTGGCTGTCTATTAATTGGCAAATTAGTGTGATTTGGAGAGGTGGTGATGGGCCGAGAATAGGAGGAGGAGAGAAAGTCATATTTTCTTCTCTCGTGTGCTGTCCTCTGCTGTTAGCATAGAGTCATTGTGGGAGCCAGAGTGGGCATCATGGGCAGAGCGTCTTGAGTCCCACTGCCTTCATTTACAAAGAAACCAAGGTCAACCACAGCTTCCACGGTGGTGGAGCCGAACTGAGTCACCTCAAGTCTCCTCCCACCTGGTCCATGCTTCCCTGCGCCACCAGGCTGCCTGGGATGGTTCCTGGGGACCATTCTAGGCCCACTTTTGGAAAAGGGGTCACGTTTGGTCTCATTAGCCTTCGAGCAGACCCCAGAGAGATTATCCACACCTCCTAGCCCCCAGATAGAAAAGCACTTCATGTAATGTGTTACACTTTGGGCCCCCTCTTCAGTCAGCCCATTTGTAGTCACCAGTAGACCTGGCAGGGCCTTGATCCTGTAGGGATTTTACTGACCTCCCCGGGGCTCCTCAGTGGCCAGAGCAGGGCTTGCTCTTCCAAAACAGGTTCTGCGATTGAAGGCTGGGCCGGAGACTTCCGTTAGATTAGACAGTGCCCTTCTTTTCCTCAAAGGTGCTGGTTGATTTAAGAAAAAGCAAACCAAAAAAACAAACCAAAACTGAACAATGGCTTTGTTTATGAGAAGTAGCCGAAAGGGAACTTATTAGGAAAGTTGCTGCTTCATCCTGTGATTGTGGTTAGCTTGTGAGTAATCGAATTCCCTGGCTGCTGCTTTGGAAGCGATGACTGGTCAGTCTGTGGCTTTACTGTTATTTCAGCAACATTGGAGGCAGAGCGCGCTACCTCTCCCTGACAGTTTGATTTAAAACACCTCATCGGAGGATGTCAGCAAGACCTGCTGGGTAGGGAGCACATTTCTCTAGTCTCACGACTGGGCTGAGGTCTGAGCAGGGTCTCTAAAGAAAAGCCAGGGTCTTGGGCCCAAGGCCGACTACGTAGGCCCCGGGGGAGTCATAAGCAACATTGGGTGTGTATTACGTGCAGGATAGGGAGAATCTGGAGCAGAGATTCATCTCCTAAACGTGGGGTGATCGATGAGGTAAGCCATGCTTTACAAGGACCCTCCTCAAGGCCGAGAGACCACATTCTGAGAAAAGGGAAGGCCACACATCTGGTCGACCTCCTTCCAGTCTCCTCGAACATGCTGTGTTCATTACTGAAGCTGTGGTTTCCCTGCTGTTGAGCCCCACCCTGGGGACACCCAGCCAGTTTCCGAGGCCTCTCCAGGTTCCGCCTCTCCTGCAAAGCTCACCTCAAGGGCCAGCACCTCACAGAAACCTTCCCTGAGAACCCCAGTCCTCACTGGCCCTTTGGTTTCTGACTTCCTTCCATCACTGCCATCTCATGGCACAGTTTCGCTCTTTGTTCCCTGCTGCCGTGTGCTGTTTCCTTGTTGTTTCCTCTGGGTGGGTGTGTTAGGGAGGAGGGCGTTGGCAGTTCACGCATGTTCTTTTTCACTGGCTAAATCACTAACTTCTTAAGGATAAAAACCCAGCCTTGAATCTCTTTATATTCTCTTGTAGTATCAGATTTAATTCTGAGGACAAAATATGTCCTCACAAATACAGCTGTCCATCCGTATCTCTGGATTTGGAGGGCCAACCATACTACACCAGTTTATATAGGGGACTTGAGCATCCCTGGATTTTGGTATCCATGAGCATCGTAGAACCAGTTGCCCCCAGATACTGAGGGATGATTGTACTTGCGTACTCATTGGGAGTTCTCAGTATGTTTATCAAATAATAGATTTCAAAAGGGCATACATAAAGTCTATCTGTACCTGTTTTTTAGATTATTTTCAAAATCATATCACTGTTTGATTTGGCTACATGTGACAGGAAACTCAAAATAATCATGACTTGATTATGATAGAAGTTTATTTCTTTCTCCATGTAAAAAGAAGGCAGAAATAGAGTCCAGGGTGAAGTCAGACTCCACAGGGCAGGAACCCAGCCTTCTCTCTTGCTGCCCTGCCATCCTAACATATGATTTTCATTCTCAAGTTCATCCTAAATTCTCAAGGTCAACTCATTGTCCACAATGACTGTTTGAGCTCCAGCCATTACACACACATTCTAGGCAGCAAGAAGGATAGAGGAAAGAAGAAAAAGGGGCAAAGGAGCACCTCACACCAGCTGCCTTTCAAGGAGCTTTCCCAGAAGCTGCTGTGGAATGCTTTTGTTTATGTCTCTTGTTAGTTCATACCTAGTACACCTAGCTGCAAGGGAAGCTGGAAAATGTAGTCTTTATTCCAGGTGATCATTTGTTTAGTGGAAACTTAGGGATACTAAGGAAAAAGGGAAAGCAGCCAGAGACTCCAACACAGAGGATCAGTTGGATAAAATGAGGTACATTGAAATAACTGAGTTTTTTTGGGTTTCCCTCATCAAACCATTCATGAATTTTTCAATGAGTCACTCTTTGCACCTATTATGTGCCTGATACTATGCTAAATGTTAAAGCAGAGAACAGGACAGATGTGATCTTTACTCTCAGAAAGCTTACAATTCAAGTGAGGGAGACAACAATAAACAGCAGAACAAACAAGTGAGTAAGATAATATGGGCTAATATTGAGTACTAAAAGGAAAATACCATCACAGGGCCTCAGTTGGTTTCAAGAGCTATCCATCTATTGAATATACTTAGAGTTGTTTATTACATGAGTGAAACATTCAGTCTTCTTCAAAGCTATTTTGGTTTCTCTTTTGAATTGTGCCTGTAAATCTCTATGAGCTTTTTAGGGGGCAAACTGCGTTAAAAATTGCTTTGCTGGACCATTTATAAGAGGATTTATTTAGACTGGAAAGTTTTAAGCTGACATTTCTAAAAAGTTTATATCTGGGGTATGTTTATATTAATTAAGGTTTTATTTATATAGTATAAATGCACATTTTCAGGAGCCATTTATCAAAACATGTAAAGACCATTAAGAAAAGTGTTGTCAGTAGTAGAAGAGACTTCTAATGGTATGTGTTTAATAAAGCTGCATAATTTATAAAATACTCTGAAAAATGTTAATGTTTTATACACTTTTCCCAAGGGAGGAATTTTTATTTCTCTACATCTCGCACACAATGGTATGATTCAGGTTTTAAAATTTTATAACAGATTGCCATTAGAGTCAGATATGTCTTTGCCAAGGAGTTTTTTTTTTTAAGTAAAAAAAACAAAAAACAAATCAAAGAGCCATCAGTGACACTTGTGTGGCTTTGATTTGATGTGCTTTGTAGCAATCCAAGATGATTCTGGAATCTTGTAGTAAAATTGCTTTGAGAGAAAGATATATTATGAAACTTTCATCTTATGACTCTTTCATTAACCCATGCTTTGAGTAACTTTCTAGTTTCTGATACTAATTTTCAGCAATTTTGATCCATGGCTTATTATCTCTTAATTATGGTGAAGACCACAATCTGAAGAAGAAAGAGAAAATCCATGTTGTTTAGAGTATCTTTAAATAAGAAGTCCTGGAGAACAGTTCTTGATTTTACATGTAGAAACGTTAATCTACAGCCATAAACTGTGCACGGACGACATGTTTAAAACAAACCAGAACTTAGGGAAAAACAGGAAATTTGACCAAACAACTCTTCCTAGTAACAGGTTTTGTGTGTCTTTGTTAAGATCATCACAGCTTGTTTTAATTCTTTTTCAGCTTCCTTTCCAAAATTTGACGTTGTATTTCTTTGCAGTTTTATATACAGCTTTCATTGGATAAGCACTTTCCACTTCAGACTGGATTCTCGTAATAGAGGAATCACAAATGAAAGGAATCTATAAAGACACTGTAATGCTGCAAATTGGTCCATAGGCAGATTGGTGTTCTAAGCTGCTAATTATTGAGTCTTGCTAGGATAGTGCTTAAACAGCCTTCCAGCCCAACTCTTAATTGGTAACGTTATCTGGCATTTTGTGGAATGAGAATAGATTTTGCTTACCGTTCTTAGGCTTATTCTTATGTTCTTAATTTTAAACTTGACCCTTTGTTGTCATCGTCGTGCAAGAAACCGTTCCCATTTAATCTGGGACAGCTGCATATGTTTAGATACTATATGCATACGTTCTCACAGAAATCTGACCTAAAACAGACAGATGTTTGAACTCCTATGTAAAAATCTATTCTAAACATTCTGGGCTACTGCTAGACAGGAATGCCAAACATTTCCAGCCACAAATTATACTTGATAATAACCACCTTGATAGCAGAAAGCAGCAGATCCCCAGTTCCATTACATGATCTGGAGGAAGATAGCAGGTCTTTGGCATTTTAGCATAGATTTGCTATGTATGCAGATGATTAAGGCCAGTGCAAATTGCACCATTGTGAAAATTAGAAAATACTAAGTCATATACAGAAGTTCTCTGAGCACACAAATTTGTTTTCTTCTCCATGTGCCCGGACCATAGCAAAAGAATTGCTAACTGTGAGGCAGGAAGAAGCCAAAAACCGGGCAGGCTGAGTACACAAAAAGCCATATGGCTGAAGGAAATGGACACACGCTTCCTTTTAAAGTTTCTGAAATCAACATATTCCTCAAGAACCATTTAAACAAGCTCACCAGCATGTTTCATTTTATGAAATGTGCGGCATGCCGGTTATGAAATGGGAACCTTGAAATGTGATACATCCATCTTAACCAGCTCAGGGTTTTATTCAATTCTTCAAGCTTTAATCCTATTAACTCTGGTGCACAAAGGAAATGCAGGACTCCTCTCTGATGATTCTGCCCAGGCCTCATGGCATTTGTAAACCAAGTCTTGAATTTTGCAAATGAAGCTTATTGGTTGATTAAAAATATAACAAGCATCAGCGAAGCCACTTTTCAAAAAGAATATTTCAAATTGCTTACTTTAAGAAAAGCCTTTAGAAGAGATTAATGACTTCAATCGGTTTTTAGAATTTAAGGTGTTTTTTTTTTTAAGCAACTCACTTGAATATGCAGATTTTTGGTGTGAAGCACATCAAATATATGGCTTTTGAAAACCAATTCTTTGGTTTTACAAATAAAATTCATTGGTTGATTAAAAATAGAAGCAGCATTAATGTTAACCATGTTCAAAAGGACTTTTTGGACTGCTTAGGTAAGGGGTTTTGAACGGCCTAATGAGTCACAATCAGTTTATGAAATGTGAAGATTTTTTTAAAGCAACTTTACTTAAATAAGTCAGAATTTTAATGTGAAATGCATCAAACTCATTTCTGGCCATATGTCCTCTGAACTTGGATCTAGCCCAGCAAAGTACCAAGATCTGATTATAATGCTATTGAGAGTTAATCTCATTGTAGTGAGCATGAGCTAATAACACATTAGTCCATATTATATTATCTACTTTTCAGTCTGCAGCCTGCTGTTTTGATTAAATTTAGTTCCTACCATTCAAATTTGAAACAGCAAAGTCTTCCTATTCCGACCTATCAAGTCGATAAAGCCTTTCTCTAAAATTTTGAATTATTTAAGATCTCCATTATGTACAAAACTTTATCCAATGTAAAATTTTCCCTCTAGTGTAAAATCAGAGAGGATATTTGCACCCACCCATTTCTGTTCAGAAATACTTGCTATTTACAGGTGGCAAGCTGTCATTAGCACAGCCTGCCCTATGCTGTGGTGGCCTGGAATGTCTAGTCCCTTCAGTTTATATAACAGTTTCACTGGGGTGTTTGCTTTCAGAGGTCACTTCAATGTCAACCTCAGCAGTCCACACATAAGTCTGCCTGTTCCATGGGGCTGGCGAAGGAAAAGAAAATATTTTATCCAGGGCATCCTCCCTGCTTTTTTTTCTTAGCCCCAATTCTTTGAATATACATTAAAAGAGTGATAAAATTCACCTCTGATTCTAAAGAAAGGGTTTATTTTTCTATCTATCTAGTTTCCTATTCTGTTTGACTCTTTTCTTGCCATGGGAGGCACCTGGCCTTTTAATCAGAACGGGTGAATGCTCCCCTCACCGCCACCTTGGCCCGAAGTAAGGAATGACACTAAGTCGGTACCCCTTACCATCCTCACCAGAGTCTTCCCAGCTCTGAGGGGGTCTGTTCTGACTCAAAACATCAAGGAACATTCTCTCGATGAATGAACCTTGCTCCTTACGTGCTCATGCGTTGGCTTCCCTGGAGCTGGGTAATTTAAGCCAGTTGCCTTTCATTTCAACCATGTCAAAGTATCAAATAAAGCTATAACATCAGACCAGCCAGGAAAATGAGAGGCTGGACAGTAACATGTTTATAATATAAATCCTTCCTGTTTTCTCAACCCTTGCCCCATGGCTGTTTTACATTCTGACAGTCAGAAGACTGGAGATTTGCCTACAGACAGTGGCCACTAATTTAAGGATTTGTTGGTTATTTATTAAGGAAAATTGCAAAGCTCAAGTAAACGAGCCCGCTGCTGGTAAAACAGTGGACCACAATTAGTACTTCCCAAGATCCATTAGCCTTAATTATTATATAACAACCAGGAAAGGCAGGCCTTAGGTCACTCATTTCCCAGGAAAGCAGTTTAGAGGCTGCAGATTACTTCTTTCCAGGTCCAGATAGCCCAGATGTGCCTCAATTCACCAGTGTGGGGAGGACAATTAGTCGGGACCAAGAGTACCTGTGAGTCCCTTGATCTTGAGGAATGGCTTTCTGACCTTGGAGAAAATCTGTTTGAAAACGTTGATTTTTTTTTCATTTGTTATAGTTACACATCACATGTCTCTTAAGCTTTTGAGCCATTTGAGGAATGTTTGTGAAGTGCTTTAAGTATGATAAATAAAGGGTGAAACCAGTTCCTAACTGGGAATTTGAGAAGGCGCCCTAGGGGGTTACCCATATCCCAGAACGAGGCTTCTATGCTCCCCTGTGTTGAGTGAGCACTGCTCAGCACACACACACACACACACACACACACACACACACACACACACACACACACACACTTGTGCTCTTTCTCACAAAGGTGTTCAGGTACCTTCACCAAGAAGTGTAACCATATCTACCTATTCATATTTGGGGAAAAGGTGGTTTCAGGAGAGAATGTAATTAACATCGCCAAATAACAGTAGGAAGTATATATCCCAATTGGAGTTCTTTCTTCTCTTCAAAATGGCACAGATTCAGCCATTTTTCTTTCTCTCAAAGCATGTATTCGAAACTTACACTGTTCAGGAGATGCACCTAAATACAAATACTGTCAATTAATTGAATACTCATTTCAACTGTTAGAAGCCATGCTTCCTTTGGGAGAGAACTTGGTAGTTAAATATTCTCTGGACTGGCTGCATAATTGGTGGGGCTCAGTGCAAAATGGGAATGTGGGACCCCCAGTTCAAAGGCAGACAAAAAGATACAGAGAGAATTTTTTTCTTTCTTCCTCAGTCTCTCTCTCAACTTGTTTTGGTGTGTTTTATTTACCATTTGTCATTTTTAAGTGAAGAAAAAATTTTAAAATTAAATTATTAGCATGAAGTTTACAACTCAGCTAGCTGTACATTACGAAAGCCAATCTTAAGTGCAAATGTGAAAACATTTAACTTGTCTGCAGAGTCATTGAAATGAGACACTTCTTCATAGCTTGTACATAGATGTATCCTTTTTTTCTGATCTGTACAGTGGAAAGGCTACACAAAAGGAACTCACTGTTTTCCCCTCACTTCTTGATACGTGCCCATTCTGCCAGCACTTTTGACTTTTGTCTTACTGATGAGTAAAGAAAAACCAAAAGGAAATGAACTACAGGCTGCCCTATCTTTCCTTTTCCTTCATGCCATCATTTTCAGCATGAGTGGTTAGCCAGTACAGAGAAGTAACAGGAATAAGAAATAATGTGAGTGGGGAGGGTATAGCTCAGTGGTAGAGCACATGCTTAGCATGCACAAGGTACTGGGTTCAATCCCCAGTGCCTCCACTAAAAATAAATAAATAAACCTAATTACCTCCCCCCAAAAAGTAAAATAAAATAAAGGGATTGTCTCAGTCCCTTTAAAATAAAAAAAAAATTAAAATTAAAATTAAAAAAAAATAGATTTCCTTAGTTGTTAGTGTTTCTTAGAACACTTTTGCCTTCTTTCTGCATTCAAAGAAAATTCTGGTTCAAATGGAAAGCAGAGCCCCTCGACTGCTCAGCCATCCCACTTACTCAGTCTTGGACATGACACAGCTACCTTGTACTCGATTTGAGTCTCCCTGAACGTCCCACCCATTGTGGGTCCACCAGAGTTCTTTGTGCACAGGTGTTGCAACTGCTGTATGTGGGCGGAGTGGCAAGAAACAGGGGCAGACACACGTCATGCACGTAGCTCCTCTGCTCATGCCCATACTCCACTGTTCCATCAGTCCTCACACAATTTCAAAGACAACACTATTAAGAATTTCAAGACAGCGACATGAAACCAAGCACGGTGAACACTTATGTGACTACATGGGTCACATGCTCGTGAGCACTGCTGTACCTCGAGCTGTAGGGCTTCATGCTTCACCTTCCTCGTCCAGTTTTACCTGCTGGGAAGGTCTTGAGAGCAGGAATGAGCCAGAGGCGTCCACCCTGACCCAGGTTGCCTTTGCTAGATCCCCCAACCCCTATCGAAGAGTGGTCTCAAGTGGGCCTTTCTCCCCTTTAGCTCAGCTCCCTCTTACCTAGCCCTCTCCTAAGCTCTCCCCACTCAGTCCAGTGAGATGAAAATAAGGGTTGCTGGGATCCATTTTATTATTACTAACAGCGCAAACAGACTTGACTTCTTTCTCATCTGTCAACAATTTTCAGCCATAGAACTGTTTTTCTTTATTGTTTATATTTTTAGTATGAAATGTCACAGAAAAATGGAAGGATTTAGAGAATTACATGTTATCTGGGTACCTGTCATCCAATTGACACCCAAAGCGTTATGAATACAATGGAAGTTTCCTCTGTCACCGTCCCCAATTTCATTTGTCTTCCTGCCCCTCCCTCCAGTAACTACTATTATCTTTTATTCTCTTGCATATCTTTATTATTTTACTTTGTATGTATGTACTCTTAAAACATGTATTTGTATAGCTTGTCATTTTTTTAAAACTTAATTTGAACGGTAACATTCAGCACATATCCAGCAGCTTGTTTTTAACTCTCAACTATATGTTTTGGAAATTTGTCTGTGTTGTCGTGGCAGTAGCCTTTGTGTCCAGCTTAATTTTACGTTTTCAAAGCTCCAAGTTTTTGATCTTGTAGAGCATTATTTTTTTGTTTTTGTTTTAATTTTTTATTGAAGTATAGTCAGTTACAATGTGTCAGTTTCTGGTGTTCAGCATGTTTGTCATGCATATACAGACGTATATTCCTTTTCGTATTCTTTTCCTGTATGGGTTACTACAAGATATTGAATATAGTTTCCTGTGCTATACAGAAGAAATCTGGGTTTTTATCTGTTTTACATATAGCGGTTAATATTTGCAAATCTCAAATTCCCAATCTATTCCTTCCCACCCCTTTCCCCCCTGGTAACCGTCAGTTTGTTTATTGTAGAGCATTGTTGATTGTTAACGAATGTCCTCTTTCTAGCTTGGGTGGGGTGATTAGCCTCTGAGGCTTTATTTAACTGAAAATTTGTTTGGAGACTTGAGTCATCAACCCTTATCTGTTTCATTGGGTTTCCATTCAGCCATTGTCTGGGCAAAATATGTGTTGGAAAAGCTTACTAGTGTCTCTTGGCAATCGTTTGCTGTGGGATGGCACAGCCACGTAGAATGAAATGGGTAATTCTGGTTTTGTTTTTTCTTTTCTGGTTACACCATTTACCTTCAAATTAGATTAAATCCATATAAAATGCTGCATGTAGAGACGTAGAATCCAAGCCAGATACGGCTTATTTTACCCAGAGCAGAATGCATGATTATTCAGCTGTAGAAATGTCATCTGGGGACAGCCTATCTGCTGTGAATATCTCTCCACAGATTACTTTTTATATAATGATTGCCCAATCCCATTATATGTATTGCTTTTTAGAGTCACCCTTTGATATGAGTGACATGATCAAATTGATTCCTCTAATAGGAAAGATGAGGCAAGATAAGGGCAGTTGGCACTTGGGCAGGAGAAGGGATTAAGGCCATGAATTTTTTTTTTTTTAAGGGAGAAGGAATGATCAAAACATGATTTTTTTTTTAAAGGAGGAGAGTACAGAGAATTGATAATAATCCCTTCCTTTTCTAGAATACCAATCCCACGCTCAGCACATGCCAAGTGCTTTACGTACATTCAAATCCCAGTCAGTCCTCACAACAACCCTGCAAAATAGATGTTTGTTTTATCATTTTGTAGTTGAGAAAAGTTCAAAGACATTAAGACAGTTCTCTCAAGGTCCCAGAATTGGCAGTGGGAGGGCTGAGACTGGACCCCGGTGTGGCCACAGAGACAGGGTTCTTTACACACTCCAGTAACCCAGGCTTGCTGATGGCACAGTTAACCGCAGCCCCACCTTGCTTTAGGCAGGAATCATCACTGATCCTGGCCCAGGGTGACGACTGCATGCATGCTGTGACTTCTGTGACTAGGGAATCTATAAACTGGATGTGGGTCAGCTCAGTGGGAAAAGAAGTAGAATGTTAGTGGTTATGCGGTTTCTAAGGAAGAGCCAAAAAAACTAAAAAGTCACCATGATTTGGGTTTTTACAGACCTGCCTTTGGCCTCAAAGGATCACTGCCCTCCTTGAGGTCTGTCTGTGGCTGGCTGGCCTTCTGAAGGGTGGTCGGGCCATCACCCGACCCACTGGGCTAGGCCAGAGTCCACTCCTCCAGGAGCTAAGTAGTGTCCTTTCTCAGTGCACATGGTCAGTCATTCCGCTTTCTCTCCATCCCTCCCTTTACCTTCCCCACCTCGTCTTCTGAAACATGGGCGTAACTCCCAATTCCATTCTCGAAAAAGGTCTGTGCCCTGGAGTGCATTCTGATGCCGCTCCCTGACACCATGTTTTTGAGCCTGTATCAGCAGCCTTTCTGCTCACTCTCATTGTAGTCCTTTCCTATGACCTTGATCCATCTTGCTCTCTAGCGCTGCTCGCTTAACCATAGGCACAGGTGATGCCTCGACTCAGGTGATCACTTTATCGTCCGGCCTTGGCTGCTCTTCAGCCTTTCTGTTTTAAGTGTGTCCTTTATTTATCATCAACCCAGGAACCTCTTTGGGTTGATGGCATAATTTTTAGGCTTCCTGACATCTGAATGCAGCACATACACACCCTCCTTAATGCTGGCTGATTTTAATCTTCTCAGCCACAATAAATCTGACACATACCTCAAGCCAATGGCATGCTTGCCTTGATATTTTGATCCATTTTCCTTTACCACAGAGATTGCTTGATTTCAGAAAATAGCTCTGGCCGTCTACTGTTTTTACTGACATTGGAGTGTCAGGTTGGCATTCCAGCACACTTGAATTTCTGCAACCTTTTATTAACCCAGATTTAAACTCCAGATTTAAAAGCGTTTTACCTATCTGATATTTGCTGGTGCTGAAGATCAGATAGGTTTTTTTCCTGGTCTTGTATCTCATAGAGTCATAAGAAATATGACAGGTAGAAGACTTTTCCTACCAGTTTTTCATTGGTCAGTCAGATATCTATAGGAAGTAAATGGTTCTGGTGACAATAAAAGTAGTACCTAGAATTTCCATTTCACTTTTCTTCTTTTCTTTGGGTCTCATTTGGATGACATTTCTCTGGATATTTGAATGAGTGATCCACCAAGTGGGCCATGTGTTTAAAATAGATTTATGGCAGGGTGAAAATCACAGCTCCTGGTAAAGATCTAAATGATGATACTACTCATTCTTTAGTCTTGTTTTTGTTTTGCTTATTTGGTTTTTAAAGGTCATTCCTCCAGCTCTCTTATTTAACAGAGAAGGAAACTGAAGCCAAGAAAGATTGACCTACTCATGGTTACTCAGATAATTTATGGCAGAAACGGTCTCAAACCCACAGCTCATATACTCAGAACCTCTAGGAAGAATTTTGAAATCTTCCACATAATACTGGGTCACTAACTGATAGAGCAACAGAAATGCCTCTTTGAGGCAAAGTTCTATATTCCATTAGTTTTCGCTTCTTATACCTGTGTGTCTCCTATATCCTCGAGTGCTAGACCTTAAATATCTAAAACTCATTTAACCTCAGATCCTATTATCCCCAAGTGAGACTTTACCTTATTTCCATGAGATATGTCCACCATCCTGCTCAAACAGTAACTATATGTTAAGTTTATAGGTATGTTTTTCAAGACTTAGATATAATGTTCCATGTCCTTGAATAACTGCCCACTCAATTGGAAAGAAAAGACATGAAAGATTAGCAAACAGCAGTAAAGTGCTAATTGTGTGGTACCAATCATCGGTGTCACAGAACTTCAAGGGAAATAAAAATCACTAGAAGCTGGAGCAACCCAGGGAGCCTTCCAGAGGGGCTTCTCACTTGCAACATGGTTCTGGTTTTTCACAGGGAGGTTGAGTAGCAAGACGGGAGGATTTGTCAAAGAGGTACCCAGAGGCCAGGAGAGGCAATAAGAACAGGAAATACATCCAGGGGCAGTGAGTTATAACACAAATAAATAAAGGAGAATAGCAGAGGTATAGATAATCCGAAGAAAAACCAACAAGGAAAGGGTGGGAAAAGGAAACGGGGGGCGGGGGAAATGAGGAGGGAAAAAAGATGAAAATGATTCACCTAATTAATGGGTGGGAATGCTGGCTGATGGTTTCCAAGAGCAGTACTTCTAGTCCAATTATCTGTCAAAGTCGCTTTGGCTTGGCGGCCAAAGGAAACTTAGGGGAAAACTCCCTGCTAAAATTCTTGAATGCTTTCCCCAAGCCTCTACTTTGATTTCTCTTATTTGAAAGAACATGAAAGAAAGCGTTATACCTTTTGACCAAGAAAATAATTTTAAAGCTCTGATTCTAGAATTTTTTGGAATTCACATATGTGAGGTGTGGTCTTTATCACATCACTTTGGGAAGCACCTGACATCTTTGGGGTCAAACTTAATAAATGACAGTTGCCTGGGTGGTTAGGAGATGACGCTGAAAAGGAGCTCAGACTTGGGCCAAGTTAAAGAAGGAACCAAGAGGGGAAATCACTGCTCTGCATTTCACTTTGTGCTCTCTCTGTGTCTGGTTTGTTCACAAGAATTCAGCCACCTGGAGAATCTGAGCAGTTATCTGTGGACCATAAGGGAAAAAAATTCATTTTCTTTTCTATTTATTCTACTCGCATATTTAATACATATTTATTGACTTAATAAATAGTGAGAAAATGTTTAGTGTAATTGTTTCCAAACAACTTCTTTGAAACAGTAGTATCTTACTCTCTGTTTCATCAGCATGCTAGAAAAAGCTTTAGGTAGTATATGACATATTCCCAACGTAACTCAGTCTGGTCACAGCCACAGTGCTCAGTGAAGTGAGAAGATTCTGTGTCCTGCTCTCAGTGGAGGATGAGTAAACTGTGAGTTGACTTACTACCTTCCTTCTTGTGTGGAATCCAGCTTCTCTTCAAAAAAGAAGGACTAGGCATGTAAAGAGTATGAAAGAATTATATTTTGTTTTGTGACCATGGGAAACCAGGTAGAAAACAGTAAAAATGGTGACTAGAAATTTTCTTGTTATAGTTCATTAAATATGATTGTAAAAAAATTTTTTACTGTGTTTAAATACAGTTCTCCAATATCCAGCACTACCTTGTGCATTCTGAAAGGCATTGCTCAGCTACCTCCTCCCTTTTTCAATCCCAGTAAAGTACTGATGATTTACTGTTCTTCTACGAGAATATCCTAACTTCTGGTGGTTTTTATTTTTTAAAAAATTGGTTACAAACAGCAACCAAAAGAACATTCCTTTAAAAAAAAAATAACCAGAGGAAAATTGAGTTATTTTTAGAATGATAATATTTTATACAGATCTGTGGTCATTCATCTAAGAACTTTCAAGCACTTTTCAAATGTTGACTCATCAATCCATGGCGCACTTAGAAGATGGGGCAGGAATTCTGCTTCTGTTTGATTTCAAAGAGCTCCCTGTGTCCTAAGGTCCAAAGATATGTGGACCCGCTTTTTTTCTTTCTTTCTTTTTTTCTACATCTTTCTCCTTTTTCTATTTTTCTTTCTTTCTTTCTTTTCTTTTTTCTTTGTTAAAGGCCGGAAGAAATATGGCTTGGTCCCAACCCACTAGGAACTCAGTGTGATGAGGGAAGAAGCCATGGAAAAGCTCTTCAAATTCCCAAGGACACATGCTACAACTTAAAAACCGGAGGCGGAAATCTCTACATATTTTGAAGGGTCCAGAAAGGCATTCAGAAGACTCTTGAGCCCTAAATTGTTCCAAGATACAGAAGGCAGACTTGCTTTGCTGAACTGACATTTTAATCAGTATTTTTCTTCATTTTTAACAGAGTAACTATGTTATTTATAATATTTCTGCCAAAGGTGAATTTATGCCTTTCACCTGTGTAGAGAAAGAGGCTCAAAGATGGGATCTTGGCTGAAGAATTAATCTGTAAATATTTCCCAAGCCAAGGACTGGAAAATAGTCTGCCAGTAATTAGAAGTTCTATGAAGTATCCATTAAGATTTTGTTAATTAATAGTCTCAAGATTTAGCCTTTGTTGTCTCACTGATCTCCTTTGGTAGGCACAGTTCAATGGCCTTTCTTGCCACCCTTCAAGTTGTTAAAGTGAAGAGCTATGCTGGAGGATATTTTTCAACTCAAGAGCCATCTTTTCTCACCCACATACTTTTTAGTTACTCTATTTCCAGTTCAAGAACGGTGCGAAAACCCTGTTAATGAGTATGAGAATAATAAAGTTAGAGGGGTAAGATACTTCAAAGTATCAGAAAGAGGTTTCTTTCATCTATCTATCTGAAACAGTTTGAGATGATAGCAGAAGACCGTTTAAAATGTTAAACATGAGTTAAGGGCCAAGACAGAGATCAGAGACATACTAAAGACCATGTGGAGGCAGTGAGAGAGGAGACCCCATAGAATGATGGCATTGTGGGGCCCCGTCCCAGATGGAGGTTCTGAGAGCTGGGACCTCGGGCAGACTTCCGGTCACTTCATTCCTCAGGACTGCCCTCCAAGATGGAGTCACTTCATGGAGTGTCTCCACTTTGGAATTTCATGAGGGGAATCCCTGGCTCCTGCTCATCTGCTTCGGAATGCAAAGAGTGGCCTGGATCTTCCCTGTGGGTCTCTGTCTTTGTCAGGCACCACGCAGACCACAAGTCTAGGGAAGAGTCTTTCTCCTCTTGGTCCAGAGAGAGATGGGGAGAGGAAGCAACCATGAAATACCTTTTAATAATGCTGTTTACTTCCTCCTTTGGCTCAGATTGCCCCAAACATTAGCAGGTAAAATTGTTAATGAAAAACAATTAAGCATGCTTAAGTGAGGCTTTGAAATCCAAACCCAAGATAACTGTTCCACCAGCTATAGAATGAAAGTATAAGGAATCAGTGTGGTACCTCAGCTCAACTGCTAGGAAAGCCAAAGATGAGATTCTGTTGGCCAGTGCGGGCTTTCTGACTGAACACATATTTAGGCTAACTTAGAGTTATCACAAAATATGAAACACATGTTACCAATCCTCAATGAATGAGAGTCATGGAGGCTGTCTAGCACAGAGCACAGATGCTGGAGTTGGGACTGCAGGGAGCCAACCCCAGCCCTGCCACTTGCTAGCTGTGTGATCCTGGGGAAGTTACTTAACATCCATACACTGCAGTTTCCTCACCTGAAAAGTGGGAGCAAGATTGCTGTGGTAGACATCTCACAGGGTTGTTACGATGAAAGGAGTTAATGCATGGATAGCTCTGAAGTCAGAGGCTGGCACAGAGTGGATGCTTTATTAATATTTGCTGTAATGGTGATGATGATGACGATGATATTGTACTGAAAAATGAAAGTATTTTGGATTAGTTATCTACTGACATTAAGATGATTAAAGGGGAAAAGCACGGAGGGGTACACATAGGAAGTTTTCATGAGAGGGGCCTGGTTGTGGCTAACATCACTCCTACTCACATTCCATTGGCTATGTAACTCAGTCACATGGCCACACCTAACAGCAAAGGCAGCTGGAAAATACAGCCTAACACAAGGAGTCCGGCAACAGGAGGAGAAAGTGGATTTTGTTGAGCAAAACTCTCCATTACAACCCTAAAACCCATCAGTAATCTCCTAGCTGTTTCTTTCAAGAGATCAGGGGGATAAAATACATGTGAGTGATCCTGTTTTTGCTAACTGAACATTTACTATGTGGCTTGAAAAATTTTTTTTTCTGATATGTGAAAGCTTTCTATATGAAAAGTCTCACAAAATCATAAACATTAAATTAATTTGGTTGTGTATTTATCGAGTTACTTTTATTTAAAAGGATATCATTGTGTGAAATCAGGACAGCCAGAAGATCTGAAACACATTCTCTGTTCAGCAACAAACAACTGACCCATCATTATGAAATCCACATTTACTCTATTGGCTGGGCAGCCAGGGTCAGTGTCAGTACAACCTGAGGTTAGTACAGTTGAAACTCAAAAGTGTTGCTGAAAATTAAAACCACAAAGCACTGGGGGAAATTGAGAGGTCTGGATGGAATGCAAGGGTCAGAGCAATAGAAGATTGTCTGATGAAAAAGCCACCCCAAAGGAGAGGTAGAAGTAATGTGCATTTGACAGGTGGTGGGCAATGGAATTTCCTTGGCACTTTTTAAAGTACACAAATAAAATACAGCCAAGAGCCAGATGTGCTTTGCTGGGTGTGTAAACACTTCTGAGAAGATGTCTACAAACTGAATTTGTAAAAATCCAATTTTAATGCTTTAGAGGAGAAACCTATGTAACTGAGCCCTACAGAAAAGACTAAAATTCCATTATATTTGTGTGGTCTGTAAGGATTTACTAATTTTCTTGATGTAAATTAGCCTACCAGTTCATGTTACTAATTTAAGAAAGCAAACTTGTGATAATTTTAAAAAATCCAGAGTAGACATTTTTTTCTTTTCAAATGTTCTATAATAAATGTACTACTTTTAGAATTAAGAAAAATAAAAAGAAGATGATATCATGTAAAATTTTTCTCAGGAAATGGATTTAGGCTGATTTCCTATAGTTGAATTGTGCTTGGTTGTGGGACAGTGGAGACAGTTTTACACAGGGTTTATATAACATTTTAAACTGAGTTCCTAAGTCTAAAATTCCAATAGTTGCAATTATCTTTAAAACCCCTTATTGTAGAATAGACTACACTGTATAGCACAGGGAAATATACACAAAATGTTATGATAACTCACAGAGAAAAAAATGTGACAATGAGTGTGTATATGTCCATGAATAACTGAAAAATTGTGCTGAACACTGGAATTTGACACAACATTGTAAAATGATTATAAATCAATAAAAAATGTAAAAAAAAAAACCCTTAAAGCACTCACAAAATGTACTGTATGTGGATTTATTTATATAAATCTATTGTGTAATATGCAAATGTAACAGATTAATGTATAGTCATTGGTGAAATATACATGCAAATGTCTCATGGTACTACTTAAATTATCAGTCTCTTTTTTTTTTTATCACGAGTGGGTATGGTTTAATCCATGTAAGTTAAATCCACACAAGATGAAATTCCATGGTATGGAAGATCAAGCACTGGACCTGATTGAGTTGGAAGTCTTGGCATTTATGATCTTGGGCAAGTCATTTGATCTTTCCAGGCCTTTCCTCTGTTGCCTCTAAGATGAGGCTTATTACTACTTGCTTCATAAGTTGTATTGAAGATCAAATGAAATGATGTAACCTCGAATGTGCTAGACATACCAAGAATTCCCCACTAGATTGAGAGGGTCAGGAGGGCAGGCACCATGGCAGTCTTATTGCTTTTGAATTTTCATGAGTGTCTGCTGGAAGTTACATTGGATGACCAAAGCAGTGAGGTAGCTCAGTCCTAAGTTTCCTACCCTAGGGGCAAACACTCTCATGTGGACCTATGCACAGGGCTGTTAATGTAACCGAAGTAATGAAGGCAAAGTTTGCTCTTTTCTTGAACTTCAGCCTGTACTGACTGAAGCTACGCTGTGCATGTTTAAGGGAAATAAGCCGATGGAGAAATCCAGTGTAAACACTGGAAATTTCCCTCATTAGGCAATGAGCAGTGGGTTTTATTGGGAACGGATTTGTCATGCTGTAAATTTTCTAATTATAAGACCATTGCTTGCTTTAACTGACTATTGAAAATATTTCTGTTTACCCAACTTTCACCTTCTTTCTAATATTATATCTTAGAAAGAGCATTATTTTAATTACAGTAGCACATAACTAATTTAATGACAAAGAAAGGAGTAAAAATGAAAATGAACAAGAAAATCTGTCCATAACATCTGAAGTGACGTGTCATTCAATTAGAATTTTATTCCCTTTCTCCATAAAATGAGACTTTAAACATTTTTGGCTGTAGTGCTCATATGATGTGAATCCATCATAGAATAAATTGAGACCATGCATGTGTGTGTATGTGTGTGTTCACTTTTTATTTCAAAATAATTAGAGTCCCAGGAGGTTGCAAAGAAATGTACAGAGAGGTCCCATGTGCCCATCATCCAGTCTCCCCTAATGTTAACATCTTGCATAATTATAATATGATGTCAAAACCAGGAAATTGACATTGGTACCATTGACAGAGCTTTTTCAGTTTTCACCAGTTATACATGCATTCATTTCTCTGTGTGTGTGTGTGTGTGTGTATGTAGCTCTATGCAATTTTATCACGTGTGTATCATGGTACACTACATGTAACCAGCACCACGATCAAGATACTTAAGTATACCGTCACCACAGGGTTCCCTCACACTACCCCTTTACAGTTATACCCACCCCTGCCCCCATCCTGAACCTCTGGCAACTTACTAATCTGTTCTCTTTTCCTATAATTATGTTATTTCACAAATGTTTTAGAAATTGTATTGTACAACATGTATCCTTTTGAAATTAGTTTTTTACACTCAGCATAATTTCCTTGAGGTTCATCCAAGTTGTTGTGTGTATCAGTAGTTTGTTCCTTTTTATGGCTGAGTAGAATTCCATGGTATGGATGTACCGCAGTTTGTTTAACCATTCACCACTGAAGGACATTTGGATAGTTTCCACTATTTGGCTATTACAAATAAAACTGAAGTGAACATTCATGTCAAGTTTCTGTATGAAAATAAGTTTTCATTTCTCTGGATAAATGTACAAGGAAGTGTAATTGCTAGATTATATGATAAGTCCATTTTTAGTTTTAAAAGGAACTGCCAAACTAGTTCCCAGAGAGGCTGTACCATTTTACATTCCTGCCAGCAATGTATAAGTGATCAGATTTTTCCACATTGTCTTCAACATTGAGTATTATCAGTGTTTTTCTGTTTTAGCCCATCGGATAGATATGTAGTTATATTGCATTGTGGTTTTAATTTGCATTTCTCTGATGCTTAAGGATATTTTTTCATATGCTTGTTTGCCATCTGTGTATCCTCTTCAGTGAGATGTCTGTGCATGTCTTTTGCCCATTTTCTAGTTGGATTATTTGATTTTTATGTTGTGTTTTGACCACTTTCAGTTTCATTGATTTACGATCTTATCTTTGATTTTTTTTTCTTTCTGCTTGTAATGAGTTTACTTTGCTCTTCTTTTTCTAGTTTCTTGAGGTAGGAGTTTAGATCATTGATTTGAGATCTTTCCTCTTTTCTAATGCAAACAGTGTTATAAATTTACCCCAGCTGCATCCCACAAACTTTGATATAGTAATTTTCACTCAGTTCTTCTTATTTTTTAAAATTTCCTTTGAGACTTACTTTTTTTTTACTGTGGATTATTTAGAAGGATGGTGTATAATTTCTAAGTGTTTGGAGATTTTTCTCTTATAAATTTCTAGTTTTATTCCGTTATGGTCAGAGGATATACTCTGTATGATTTCAGTTCTTCTAAATGTGTTAATATTTGTTTTGTGACTCAGGATCCATTGTGGTAAATGTTCCATGGGTGCTTGAAAAGAGTATGAATTCTGCTTTTATTAGGTGAAATGTTCTATAAATGTCAGATTAGATCGTGTTGATGGTACTGTTCAGTTTTTCTAGATCCTTGCTGATTTTCTAACTGGTAGTTCTATCAATTACTGAAAGTGGGATGTTCAAGTAACCAACTACAATTGTGGATTTGCCTATTTATCCTTTGTCAGATTTTGCTTCATGTGCTTTTAAGTTTAAGCTCTGTTGTTTGGTGCATACACATTTAAGATGGCTATAGCTTCTTGGTAAAGTAAAACTCTTTGTCCCTTGTATTTTTCTTTGCTCTGAAGTCTACTTTATTTGATATTAATATAGTCACCCCTGCTTTTTAAATTCATGTTTGCATGATGTATCTTTTTTGTACTCTTACTTTCAACTTACCAATGTTATATTTAAAGTGAGTTTTTGTAAACAGCTGCTTTTGTAATTGAGTTGTGTTTTTGTCTTTTAATTGGTGTGTTTAGACCCCTTACAGCTAATATAATTATTGACAAGTCAGAACTTAAATCTGAAATTTTATTTGTTTTGTTTATTCCTCTTTGTCATTCTTCTGTATTTTTCTTTCCATTTTGATTATTTATAATGTTTTTGAGTATATCTTTTTTCTGTGCTTCTTTCCTTTAAAAGTGTCCCAACCTTCTGTTACAATTTTCTTTTTGTTACAAGAGTTTCCTTTAGCCATCATTTAAGAGGAGATCTGCTAGCAACAAATTCTCTTAATTTTTCTTCACCTGAGACTGTCTTTGTATTCTCTTTACTCTCCTGAAAGAGAGTTTCTCTGTTAATAGTGAATAGGATTCAGAGTTGACATCTCTTTCAACACTTGAAAAATATTGTGCCTCTTCCTTTTGGTCTCCATGTTTCCAGATGAAAAAACCACTGTCATTTGAATTGGTCCCTTTATAGATAATGTAACATTCCTTTCTGACTGTTTTCAAGACTTTCTTCTCCTTGATTTTTAGAAGTTTAATTATGATGGATCTTAGTGTGGATTTCTTTGGATATTTCCTATTTGGGATTTGCTCAACTTCTTGAAACTGTAGGTTTATATCTTTTCCCAAATTTGGGGAGTGTTCAGTAATGATTTCTTTGAATATTTTTTCAGTCTACACTCTTCCTCCTTTCCTTCTGAGATTTTGATTATGTAAATGCTAGATCTTTTGTTATTTTGCCACAGAGCTCTGATACTCTGTTTATTTTTTCCAGTGTATTTTCTTGCTGTTGTTTAAATTGAGTTAAGTTTATTGATCTGCCTTCAAGTTCACTGGTTCTGTTCTGCAATATCTGTACTCTACTTATCAAGTCCATCCTCTGAGTTTTTATTTTAATTATTGTATTTTTCAGCTCTATAATTTCCATTTGGGTCTCTTGTATAACTTCTTTTTCTTTGCCCCAATTTTCTAATTTGTTTAAAGATAATTTTAATTGATTGTTTAAGCATTTTTTGATGACAGCTGCTTTAAAGTATTTGTGAAGTAATTCCAGTATCTGATTCTTCTTGAAATTGGCTCTTCTGAAGGATAATTAATGATTCAACCTTAAAATTTTTGAAGCCAGTGGTGAACTGATTGAACTAAAACTGTGACAAAACCAAGCCACAGTTTGATTACAGATTATTTTGGCTTGGTCTGACAAAGGGAGGTGCATGCCTTTTCCTGGGGTAAATATTATCTGCTTTAGTCTTTCCTTTTACCCTCAGCTGAGAACACAGAAAAATAAAAATGAAAGAAAGAAAGAAAAGTGAAGAAATAGGAATGGTGAACTGAAATCAAGAAAAAAATCAGTCACTAGAAGCAGACCACAGAAAACCCAGATGTTGAAATTAGCAGACAAGGACTTTAAAATAACTATGATAAGTATATTAAAGATCTAATAGAAAAAGTAGACAATAGGTGGAGGTTATCAGGGGGGAAAGGGAAACTTTAAGAAAGAACTAAATGGAAAGTCCAAAAAATAATTAAATGACACATTTATATAATGGGATGAAGAACAGACTAGACAGAGAAGAAAGGATCAGTGAACTTGAAGACAAGTTAATAGAATTTATCTGAACTAAAATGAAGCATATCTATCTGAAATAAAATAAAGATGAACAGAAAAAAAGGACAAAAATACTGACCAGAGCATCTTAGAACTATGGGATGTTATCAAGTGGTCTGACATATAAGTAGTTGTGGTCCCAGAAGGAGAAGAGAGAGAATGCAGAAACAAAATATTTGAAAAGATAATGGCCAAGAATTTTGCAAAATTTGTCAAAGAAATTGACCCCACAAATCTAAGATACTCAGCAAACCCCAAGCAGGATAACAAAAATAAACAAAACCCAAGTATGTCATATCAGATGCTAAATATCAAAGATAAATTAAAAAATCTAAAATGCAGCCAAATTAAAGACACATTACATTCAGGGGAACAACATTAGAAATGATGGCAGACATCTCCTCAGAAACAGTGGAAGCTGAACACCGGTTGCTATTGCCATAGGATGACAAATAGATCACTGCAGCCGAGTATGGTATCTAGAAATTGACCCCCACACACATGGTCAATTGGTTTTTCACACAGATTTCAAGGGAAATCAGTGGGGGAAATGGGACTGAAAAAACTATGAAAAAACTGAGAAACTATGAAAAAAACTATGAAAGCAAGTGAACCTTAATCCCTACCTTACGTCGTAATAATTTGAGACGAATTGTAGATCTAGACATGAAAACTAGAACTGTAACTCTTCTAGGAGAAAATATAAAATGTTTTCATGTGTACTTTGGAGTACACATAGATTTCTTAGGACATAAAAAGCACTAACCATAAATATAAGGTTCATAAATTTAAAAGTTCTGATTATAAATTTTGACAAGTGAATAGGTTAACCATCGACTGGGACAAAATACTCACATTATCAAGGGCTTATATTTAGAATGCATAAAAGAGACTACCCAATCTAAGATATGGTAAAAGGCTTGGCCAATCACCTCACACACATGTGAAGAAAGACTTACAAATGGTCGATAAGTACTTGAAAAGGTATACAAAATCGTCAGTCATTAGGAAAATGCAAATATTCAGACCGCTTTGAGATACCATCTATACCTGCAGGAATGGCTAATGGGTGGATAAATGAGCGAAAATAAAATAAATATTTTATTTTACCAAATGTTAACAAGTATTTGGAGCATCTGGAGCTCTCATCTGTTGCTGGTGGAAGTGTGAAGTGATACAGGCACTTTGAAAACCTTTTTGTAGTTTCTTATAAAGTTAAAAATACACTTACCATGTGACCTAGCAATCTCACTTTGAAGAATTTATCCAAAAGAAATTATCCACAAAAAGACCTGTACAAAAATACGTGTGGCAGGCTAATTCTTAATATCCCAGAACTGGAGGCAAACCCAAATGCCTACTAACGGGAGAATAAAGCAATTGTGGTGTATTTGTGTAATGAAATACTACCCAACAATAAAAAGGAATAAACTACTTAATAATACAGGAACATAGATGTCAAAAACATTGTGTTGAGCGAAAGAAGCCAAGTACAAAAGAATACATACTATATGATTAATTTATATGAAATTCAAGAATAGGCAAAATTCATCTATGTACTAGAAGTCAGAAAAGTAGTTGTCTTTGCGGTGGGGATAGGGGTTGACTGGAATAAGGCATGAAGAAACTTTCTGGTTAATGGAAAAATTCTATATCTTGATTTCAGTGGTGGTTACTTGTGCGCATTCAAGTGTCAAAACCCCTTAAGATCTGTTGATTCTATCGTAGGTAAAATTTAATTCAATTTAAAAAAACTTTGCCAGGTACCTCTGGTGTCAGAGAGACCTGAGTTCTGGATCTCAACTTCACTATTTACTAGCAGCGCTACCGTGGGCAAGGTATTTAACCTCTCTGAGCCTTGGTTCACTCATCTCAAAAATGACGATCGGGGTAATAGCTACCCCATAGGGATGTACTGTATCTGGCATGTGATAAACATTCATTAAGTGTTAACCATTATTATCATTGTCCCTTTTTTCCCACTTCAGTTGAAGAAACTGAGAATGGTTAAGTAATTCGCCCAAGGACACTGGTAGTACATTGCAGAGGTAGAAAATGAATCTGGTTTCACTCCAGAGCAGTTCTGAAGGCTGCTGTTTCTAATGAATCTAAGTCCTATATTAAATTGTTTTTGGTAAGCACATGGAGAATTACTTGTGATTGATTGGTTGGCTGGCTGGTTGGTTGGTTAATTAAGCCAATACAAAGACATGGCTGGTAGTTAATCGATCTTGTAATATCGAACTGTATGGGAGGAAGAGTAATCTGGCAGTGTTGTATAGGATAAATTGTGTCATAAAGAAAATGTTTAGTTATTAGGCAATTAGAATGCATGGTCCTAAGGGGATGCTACAAGCCTCCGTAGGGTGGCAACAATAGGAAAAGAAAGGAAAGAATGGGTTTCAGGTGCTGGATAGGTAGATCCTTGATGACTTGACAGCTGATTGAATTGGGAGTTCAGGAGAGGGTGGGCCCAAAGACGACTCTGAGGAGAATGGCAGGGCCGTTAATACAAGTAGGAATGTCAGGGAAAGGAGTTGGTTGTGGAGTCAGCCGGGAGGGGAGTCAAAATATGCGTTTAAGTAGATTGAATGTTAACAACCAGCACAACACCCAGAAGTGCAGTTCTGACAGATGGTTGTATCTAGCTCCGCGGGAGAGGTGGGCCTGGAGGGGCAGATCTGAGACACATGTTAGTGACAGTTGACATTCTCTGAGTAAGAAGAGCAAGAAAGAGAAGTGAGAGCTGATGATGGCCGCACTTACGGGTGGAGGGAAAAGGAGCCGTGGAGCAGGGCAGCTGCCTACTTCTGTGTAGAGCGACAGTGCAGTGGGCCAGCTCGATGTAGGCTGCACGCTACTTTCTTAATATGATTGCCTCTCTCTTTCCACTGTAGAATCAGATGTATGACAAAACCCGTTGTACTTCTTAAGCTCTGAAGGGGCTTAGGGTGGCCTTTTAGAAAACTGAGGCCCAGAGATGTGCAATTACATAGCTCAAGTCACAAGACCGTGATGCGCTAGAATGTCAACCAAGGCATTAGTCTCTCTTAACTTTTTTCTTGTGGATACAATGGCATTATGAGACACTCTTCTGAGTACATTATAAGGAAGAACATATGATAGTCTCAAGGAGCTTACAGTTTTACTAGGAAGACAAGAGACCCATAAGACAGCAAGATAACAGTGCAAGGCCCTTAGACCACATGCCAACATGGGTCTAGTCAATGAAAGTCACAAGAGCAGAGGAGGAAGAAAGTCAATGAACTCAGTCTGATTTCAAGGATGAGTCAGGACTTCAGCCTTAAAAAAGTGAGTGTAAAATGAGCACATGAGGAGACATTTAAGAAAAAAGAAGAGCGTAAATGAGGATTTTAAGAACCTACATACAAAGTCCTGTTTTAACTTTTTCATCGACCCGTTTTACTATAGACTATGAAGCGAATGGCTGAAGAGGCTATCAGTCTTGTGCTGATGTGAGGAGAGGCTGTACAGAGCCAGCTGAGCCTTGAAAAATACATTCATTGAACAGAGGCAGCATTTGCTCATTCATTTGTTCATCGGCCACTTTAGTGAACAGCAGTTGTGCGCCAAGCACAGTACCAGGTATGAGAGATACAACCGTGAATAACATAGGTCTCCTGCTCTTAAGAAAACAGGAATGCAGAAACGACTTTACAGGTTTCTTAGAAAGAAAAATATAAATTGTTTAATTGCTTTCAAAAATACAGTTCATGGAACATTTATAGAAATTAATCATATCTGAGGATCTTCTAAAAATGTCACTCAGTTCCTCGAAAGTAGAAATAAGACTATCTGTGATCCTAGTGCAATACAATAATAAAGTTAAGAAATAATAAAAGGGAAACAATAACCCACCCTCCTCCCCCAAAATCTCTTCTCTCTTAACCTTTGTGTTAAAGGAGAAATTGAACCTAAATTGCAGCATATCTAGAAAAAAACATAAATGAGAACCCCGTGCAGCTCAGCCCATGGATGACACTAAAATTGTTCTTAATGGAAAGTTCATGGCCCAACATCGCTTCTCAAGAGGGTAGAAAACAGTGAGGAAATTAACCTAAAGAACATAGAAGAGGTAGAAATTAAAGTAAACGTGACAGAAAACATGAAAAAGAAAGCTGGAATTGATAATCCAAAAGTTGACTTTCTGCCAAAACCAATTAAACAGAGATGACACTGGCTAGCTTAATTAAAAGAGGGAAGGGAAGAACTCACTAATATAGAAGACTAGAAATGAAAAATGGCAAACAACTACAGATGCGGAGGAAATTAAAAGAATCATAAATAGTACTTTGTGAACTTTTCAGCAAATAATTTTTTTTTGGAGGGAGAGGGGAGGTAATTAGATGTATGTATGTATGTATGTATGTATGTATGTATGTATGTATGTATGTATTTTACAAGATAAGCTTATAGACTCCTGTAATGCTAGAAAGTTAAGTCCTAAAAGCAACAAAACCCCTGACAATGACGTTGACATGTCAAAGGGATGCGGGAGCCAACTAGAAGAGTTCCCAATGGCCAAACCTGGAACAGTTTGAGCAATAAACAACTAATGCAGTATTAGGTTATAACCCAAAGTATAAAACAAATACCTAGGAATTTATACTGTTATAAATAAATGATTGAATAAATAAAGAAATATGCTGAATTCCAAGTACTCCAACGTAGAGACTCTCCTGCTTGAGATGGATCATAACGGCACACACTTTAAGTGTGGGCTGTGCAGAGTGACTTCCTTCTAAAGGGAAAGGGAGAAAAAGAGTAACTTTACAGCAGAGAACCTGACAAACACTACTGCCACCTCAGCCCCATGGTCAAGGTCGACATCAACAGTAATAAGCCATGTGGGTAGCATGTCCTTTGATGTGATGTGATGAGAATGGCCCTTTATGTCTGTGGTCTTCCTCCCCAAAACCTGTAGCCCCTGTCTAACTATGAGGAAAACACCACACAAACCCAAATGGAAAGCCATTCTGTAAAACACCTGGCCAGTGGTTGGCAAATCTTTCGAGTTCATCGAAAACAAGGAATATCTGAGAAACTGTCACAACAAAGAGGAGGCTGAGACATGAGACTAAATATAATATGGTTCTGGATAGGATTCTGGGACAGAAAAGGGACAGTTGGTCAAAACTAAGGAAATCTGAATACACTATGGACTTTAACAATGTATTAATATTGGTTCATTGTGTTACTAGTATGGTAACTTTTGACAAAGTATCATAACTAATGGAAGATGTTAACAATAGGGGAAACTAGATGTGGGATACACTACCTTCACAACTTTTTCATAAATCTAAAACTATTCTAAAGTAAAAGGTTTATTTAAATTGAAAAGAATCAAAATTTGAATGTAAAATATAAGTTATATAGACTGGCCTCAATGTATTTCCCACATCATAAACTTATAAATACATATTTTAGTAAAATTTTTAAAAAAGAAAGAAAAAAGATATTAAAGGTCACCTGAAAAAAATAAATGTGAGAACAAATGGAAAAAAAAAATCCAAAGATTACTAAAGGGTTCTAGTTCTATTGAACATTATAAATGTTACAAAGATATATTAGAATAATTTTTTATTAGAAAGGAACTAAGCACTTGAAAAGTGACAGAATAGAATTCAGAAATGGATTCAGATGCCTTTAGGATTATTTTACATGATAAAGGTGGCACTTCACATCAGTGAGGAAATGGCTTAATCAATAAGTATTATTGAAGCAATTGATACGCAGTTTGGAAATTCAGCTGCATGCCAGTTTTTTTTTCCACAAAAATTCAGATCAAACATTAAATGTTAAAAAAATCAAACCATAGTATTAAACAAACATGAATAAATTCATTTATATTCTTAAAATGTAGGATACCTTTTATAGTCAGATAATAAAACCCAAAGCCATAAAAAGAAATGGTAATAAATATGTTCACATCAAAATTTTAAACTTCTTTGTTAAAGAAATACCGCAAACAAGATGAAAAGAAATAAAACAAATGGAAAAGAGAGAGAATATTTACAACACACAACAAATATGGAGCTAAATTAATTATTTTATAAAGTGTTCTAACAAATTTTTTAAAAATCTCTCCTCAAAATGAAAATTTAATATAACCCAAAAGAAAAGTGGGCGTTCTCACATTTTTGGTGCGTGTGTGGGAGAACTTTTTTGAGGCAATTTGGCAATATTCACCAAAGTTTCAAAAGCAGAGCACAGTCTCTTTGACTCAGCACTTCCCACTATGAGGAATTTCACCAAAGTAGAGGTAGGTAACTGGGCAAGGATGTTCACTTCAGCATTGTTGGTAAAAGGAAAGCTCTGGAAACCTCCTGTATCTGTTACCAAGGGCCAGTAGAAATTCATTCTGCTGCAATCCACCTTTCAGTGATTTCTTTCAAAGGAATGAGCAACGTGGGGGAGAAGCTCTAAGATACAGTTATCAACTTAAGAAGAAAGATGCAGTGTCCATCATGCATTTGTCCTATAGACCTGAAGTTACTTTCTAGAAAGATTCATAGTAAACTTTTAACAGTATTAATCTTGGAGAAGAAAGACTTGAAGTGGAGGACTGATGAGAAGAGAATTTTTGTCTTCATGTGCTAATTTTTTACACGAAGACTCTTTTACTATGTACATGTTACTTTATTAATCATTACGATTATAACAACAGAAGATCGGAACAAAGGACAGACAACCTTTGCAACAAGCATTACAAAATTTGAAGACTTTTCATTGCTTCAATCCCAGATTACTGGCTCTCTAACTAGAATTAACATACTGAGTTAAAGTAAATTTAACCAAAAGCAGAGACTTGGCGCTTTCATCTGTGTTGCCTTTTTTCCTCAACAAATACATAGATTCCATTGAACTTTTGGAAATACTGAACATAGTTCATGGATTCCCATGGATTTAGAGGACTTGAAGGGACCAGGGGAACGCAGGTCAGGAACCTGTCATAATAAGAAGAGCACTGGATGGGGAGTTAGGGCATGAGTGCCACTGCTAACAACTTGCTTGCTGTGGGACTTGAGCAAGTCCCTCACCTCTTTTGCGCCTGAGTTTTCTTCTCTATGAAATGAAACAACTGGGTCAAAACTGGTGGCAAAGACCCTTCTAGCTGTCAGATTCTGTGATTTATGAACATTCTACTCCGTAAACTTTTAATGCCACCAAAGCGATTGTGAGGACCATCGTAGCCAGCTAATGTAAACATTTTCCTTCAAATTGCACTTTTAAGGTCCGAAACAGTATTATCGCCAGGTCCTAATGAGACGGTTCTTCACCCACCATAGGGTGAGCGCAGAGCTGCTTTTTGTCACCACTTCTAAGCCTTTCAGGTCTTCTCTGTGCTGCTCCCTCTCTCAGGAGAATCTCTTACGTTATTATTATCTTCTTCCCCACTTCTCAAGGCTCTTGCCCACATTGCATTAGGAAGGTGTTTTATAGTCGTAGGGTGGAAGAGATCACGGAAAACAATAATCTCCGGAATAGTAGTCAATACGAGTAACTCTGTGAAACGTTTTTCTCTGCATATCTGTATCTTAGTAAACTTTCAGGTTTCCCCCTAACGAGGAGAGTGGGGAGTGTAGATAATCCAAATGTCATCTATATTTGTCTTTGGAGTGTATTTCCTTCTTAGCTTTAAATTCTAGCTATATCTGAGATTCTGGGAACTGAGTTTAGACAAAGTCACGAAGTTTGCAGTGAGGATATATCTGACTCACGAGTAGAGTGGGACACTTTCCCATGTTTTGGACCTTGCCCAAGTCTTTCGTACAATGACCATGCTTGGATTAGCCCACTTTCTCTCAGATTTTGGCAAAACTGACCTTTGCAGTGTTCTCTTGTTCAGGAGATGGTTACCATTTGGGTTTCTATTGCTAATTCATGCAAAGTTGAACAAATAGTATGAAACATCACTTCAGTAAGTGGTTAGGTGGGAGACATTATCAAAACAATCAAGTGGAATATGGTACTCCTGTCAATAAACAGGAAATCAAAATTTCATAATCTTCCCTGTCTTGTGTAGAGTTGGCATATTTGTGGCACCTTCCACCTTTTAATGAGGGATGATAAAGAAGAGAGAATTCAGATTTGGTCAGATTACAGAACAGTTGATTGCTTCCGTCTCTGTGCCCCATACCCCTCAATACATTCTTTCACTGTAGCAAGTTTAATAACCTAACCTAGTATTAAGCAGTATACTATACAATAGTCAATGTTTTATTTTTTATTTTAAAAAATGAGATATAATTGACATGTAACATTATATTAATTTCAGGTGTACAGGATAGTGAATGGTTGTATGTGTATACAGTATTTATGGAATGATCGCTGCAGTAAGTTTAGTTAACATCTGTCACCACACACAGTTACATTTTTTTCTTGTGGTGAGAACTTTTAAGATTTACTCTCACCACAGCTCTGAAATACACAATACAGTGTTATTAACTGTAGTCACCATGCTGTACATTTCATCCCTAGGACTTATTTTATTACTGGAAGCTTGTACCTTTCTATCCACTTCACCCATTTTTGTCCACCCACCACCCTCTGCCTCTGACAGCCACCAATCTGTTCTCTGTATGTATGAGTTCAGGTTTTTTTAGAGTGCACATATAAGTGAGATCATACAATATTTGTCTTTCTCTGTCTGGCTTATTTCACTTAGCACGATGTCCTCATGATCCATTCATGTTGTTGCAAATGGCACATTCTGTCTTTCTATGGCTGAATAATATTCCATTGAGTATACATACCATATGTTCTTTATCCATCCATCCATCAGTGGTCAGTTAGGTTGTTTCTGTGTCTTGGCTAATATAGATAATGCTGTAGTGAACATGGGAGCGCAGATATCTTTTTGAGTTAGTGTTTTTATTTCCTCTGGATAAATACCCAAAATGGGATTGCTGGATCATATGTAGTTCTATTTTTAATTTTGGGGGGAACCTCCATGCTGTTTTCTGTAGTGGCTGTGCAAATTTACATTCCCACCAACCATGCAAAAGGGTTCCCTTTTCTCTACATTTTCTACATTCTCACCAATACTTGTTATCTCTTGTCTTTTTAATAACAGCCACACTAATGGGTGTGAGGTGATACCCTGTGGGTTTGGTTTGCATTTCCCTGATGATTAGTGATGTTTGAGCACCTTTTCATCTATCTATTGACCGTCTGTATGTCTTCTTTGGAAAAATGTCTATTCAGATCCTCAGCCCATTTTTCAATCAGATTGTTTTTCTAATCAGATTTGTTTTCTTAATCTTTTTTTGCTGTTGGATTGTATGAACACATTTTATATTTTAGACATTAACTCCTTATCAATCATATGATTTGCAAATATTTTCTCTCATTCAGTAGGCTGCCTTTTTTGTTTTGTGGATGATTCCTTTACTTTGCAGAAGCTTTTTAGTTTGATGTAGTTCCACTTGTTTATTTTTGCTTTTGTTGTCTTTGGTCTTGGTGTCAAATCGAGAAAATCATCACCAAGACTGATGTCAATGAGCTTACTGCCTATGTTTTCTTCTAGGAGTTTTATGGTTTTAGATCTTACACTAGAGTCTTTAATCCATTTTGAGTTAATGTTTTGTATGGTGTAAGATAGTGATCCAGTTTCCTTTTTTTGGATGTAGCTATCCAGTTTTCTCAACAACATTTATTGAACAGACTGTCCTTTCCCGATTGTATATTCTTGGCTCCTTTATTGTAAGTTAATTGGCTGTCTGTACCAGGCTCTCTATTCTATTCCATTGATCTATGTGTTTGTTTTGATGCCAGTACCATGCTGTTTTGATTACTATAGCTTAGGAACATAGTTTGAAATCAGGAAGCATGATGTCTCCAGCTTTGTTTTTCCTTTTCAAGATTGCTGCGACTATTCAGGGTCTTTTGTGTTTTCATACAAATTTTGGGATTGTTTGTTTTTATTTCTGTGAAAAATGCTATTGGAACTTTGATAGGGATTACATTGTTTCTGTGGATCACTTTGGGTAGTATGAATATTTTAACAATATTAATTCTTCCAATCCATGAGCATATGTTTCTGTTTATTTGTCTTCTTCAATTTCTTTCATCAGTGTCTTACAGTTTTAAGTATAGAGATCTTTCATCTCCTAAATTTATTCATAGACTTTTTCTTATTCAGTTGTAAATGGAATTGCTTTCTTAATTTCTCTTCCTGATAGTTCATTATTAATATATAGAAATGCAGCTGATTTTTGAATATTGATTTTTGTGCCTTGCAACTTTACTGAATTCATTTATTAGTTCTAATGGATTTTTTGTTAGACTCCTTAGGGTTTTTTTATATATAATATCATGTCATCTGCAAATAATGACAGTTTTACTTCTTCCTTTCTAATTTGGGTCACTTTTTTACTTTTTCTTGCCTAATTGCTGAGGCTAGGAGTTCCAATTCTCTGTTGAATAAAAGTGGTGATAATGGACATCCTCGTCTTTTTCCTGACCTTAGAGGAGGTTTTCAGCTTCTCACTATAGAGTATGAGGTTATCTCTTCATATATGAACTTTATTATGTTGAGGGAATAGTGAATTTTTAAAAGGCAGGACAGGCCCCGTAATATTCATCCTTAAACCCCCTCCACTTGGCCCAATGTCCCACACTGTTCATCTGATAGTTGTTAAATGTGGGGTTTATCTCCTGAATGTGGGATTAGCTTTGAGTTCTTAGGATTACCCCCTGCTTCTCAGTGTCCTGCACTCCTTTTGCTGCCCACGAGGGGAAAGGAAAACAAAAGAAAAACTACTTTCTTCAAACACTTTCACTTACAATGCATATGCTTCTAAAACTTTAATGTACATTTGAATCAACAGAGAAGCTTGTTAAAATGCAGATTCTGATTGGCAATTCTGAGATGGGGCCAAGAGTCTTCATTTCTAATAAATAAGCTCCCACGAGATGCTTATGGTCTTGGTCCCAGACCACAGTTTGAGTACTGAGAACTTAGAGCTGACTTATGTGTGCTATTGACAGAGTGTTTACATAGAAAAGACACGTTTTAGCTTCCCAGTGATCTGTCATTTAATATTTCTTGCACCATATATATGGAAAGGGGTGAAGAAGGGTTAATAGGGTTCAGTGTAAATGATGCTCACTGATGAGAAAGAAAATGATGAAGGTGGCTGGACCTTACCTTGTGTGCTGTGCTTCAGCTCAGCAAACAGATCCAGAGTTGGGGTAGGGGCAGCTGCTAAAACGTAGGTTACTGTGGGGGTGAAACACATCATCTGTTTAATGTCTCCCCCCAACAGCACATCCCCATTTACGACTGGAAGCATAGGAATCGTAGGAATATTGTTTCCAATAGAAATTACAAGGACGGCATTTTAGACAGGCAAGTGGCAACTGCCCAACTGGGAATTTACCAGCTTATCAGCCATGTGATTTATGTGCCTTATCTTCTACAAAGATGTCTTTTACCTCTTTTACCACAATTTAGGTACATTTTCTGGCCCTCAGTTTTCCATTATTTTCTTAGAAATATATTTTGCATGTATGTCATTTAAAGAGGAAACTTGGAAGCTCATCTTTATCTTCCTGTGATGATTTTTTTTTGAGTTTCAGTTTCCTTGCAGCAGCTCTGCTTCTTGTTTCTGTTTTAAAGGTTGTAAGAAGGTGCAGCCCCCACCTTCTTCCCTCAGCACCAGGGAAGCAGTAGCAAATGGATCTGTGGTGTACACAGCACATACCAGCCTCACCTTCTGTTTATAGTAATTGAATTGATTGAAGATACATGGAAATCCAAACTAGTTACACTTTTAAAAATATCACTAAAAACTTTTGATTGCTATTTGATGCCCTCTGACTGCACACCGTAATTACTCAATTTAATATTTTTTTTTTGTCTGAAATGTTGAATCTTCAGTTGAGCTGTTGATAAGCCCAACTTAATTAATCTCTCCAAAAGTAAAGGAGGTGAAATCAAATGATCTGAGAGAAATGTGGCCAAGACATTATGTATCAAAAATGTCCCTGGCACTGGAAATCCTTCTATCTTTCCTGCAAAGCCGTTGCGATGCTCATTTTAGCTATGGGAAACTGAGACCCAGAGGGGTAGAGAGCTTGGCTCAAAGTCACCCTTGAGTCATGCACTGGAGCCAGGATTTGAACTCAAGTTTGTCTGGCCTCAAAGCCTATGCCAGACCCACTAGGTCTCTGACAATGTGCTTTGAGTTCTCTAGGGCACTGGGTGCCATTTGAAACTGTTGTGTGTGTGTGTGTTTTTTTTTTTTAATCACAGTGAAACATTATTCAGAGACTCTCCTCTCACACTGCAGGTGGAGTCCTATGCCTCAACATCCCCCACCCTCTTGTTTCCTGCAGGCTTTTTTTTTTTAAATGTCTGCTATCATGTAGAATGTGACCGTCCCAGTAAAAATAGCCTTTTTATCATGATCAACCATAAAAATCAGGAAGACCCTCTCATTTTGTATTTCTTTCATACCATTATGAATTTTATTTTCCTATTTCCGGTCAAGATAGCAGAGTGGTAGGACCACGAGCTTGCCTCTTCTTGTGACTACAACGAAACTACAACTTAATGCTAAACAACCATCAAAAAAGGACTGGAACCTAGCAAATAAGATCTTCTGCAATTGGAAACATAAAGAGGGAACCACAGCAGGACAGTAGGAGGGACAGGCTCACAATATAATTGGGCCCCATACCCCTCGGGAGGGTGACCCACAAGCTGAAGATTTGTTAAGTTGCAGAGGCCCTCCCACAGGAGTGAGAGCTCTAAGCCCCATGTCAGACTCCCCAGTTCGGGTCCTGGCATTGGGAAGAGAAAGAGACCCCAGAATATCTGGTTTTGAAGGCCGGGGGGCTGGACTCTGGAAGCCTCATGGGACTGAGGGAAACGGAGACTCCAGTCGTGGCATACGGAAACTCACATGCACCAGGTCCAAGGGCAGAGGCAGTGATTTCATAGGAACCTGGGCCAGACCTGCCTGCTGGATTTGGAGGGTCTCCTGGGGATGTGGGGGACAGCTGCAGCTCACTCAGGGGACATAAAAGCTGGTGGCAGACATTCCAGAAGTGTTAAATCTACATGAGCTTTCCTGGAGGCTGACATCCGGATTGGATCATTAACATCAAGACCTCGCCCCACCCAACAGTCTGCAGGGAAGCCTCAGGCCAAACAGCATACAGGTGGAAACACAGCCGCACCCATCAGCAGACTTCCTAAGCCACAGAGGCCTCTAGGCACAGCCCTACCCACCCACCAGAGGTCCAGGACCAAGCTTCACCCAGCAGTGGGCAGGCACTGGCCCCTCCTGCCAGGAAACCTGCATAAGCCTCTAGTCCAGCCTCATCCACCAGGGGCAGGTACTAGAAATAAGAAAACAATAATCCCAAAGCCTGTGGAAGGAATCCACAAACACACAGAAAGATAGGTGATATGAGGCGGCAAAGGAATAACTCCCAGGCCAAGGCACAAGATAAAGCCCAGAAGAAGAAATAAGTGATGAGGAGATAGGTAATTTATCTGAGAAAGAGTTTAAAGTAATGATGGCCAAGATGTTCAGAGAACTCAAGAGGAGCATAGATGCACAGAGTGAAGTTTTTAGCAAAGAGTTGGAAAATCTAAAGAATACCCAAAAGAAGTTAAAGAATAAAATCACTGAGATGAATAACACACTAGAAGGAACCAAGAGTAGACTAAATGAGGCAGAAGAACAGATCAGTGAGCTACAAGACAGATTAGTGGAAATCACTACTTCAGAACAGAAAAAAGAAAAAAAGAATAAAAAGAAATGAGGATAGTTTAAGAGAACTCTGGGACAACATGAAGAGCTCTAATATTCGCATTATAGGGTCCCAGAAAGAGAAGAGAGAGAGAAAGGACTTGAGAAAATTTTTGGAGAGATAATAACCGAAAAATTCTCCAACTTGGGAAAGGAAACAGTCACCCGAGTCCTGGAAGCATAGAGCGTACCACACAGAATCAACCCAAAGAGGAGCACATCAAGGCACATAGTCATCAAATTGACAACAATTAAAGATAAGGAGAAAATATGAAAATTAGCAGGAGAAAATCAACGAATAACATACAAGAGAACTCCCATAAGGTTATCAGCTGATTTTTCAGCAGAAACTCTACAGGCCAGAAGGGAGTGGCACGATATATTTAAAGTGATGCAAGGGGGAAACTTACAACCAAGAATACTCTATACAGCAAGGCTCTCGTTCAAATTTGGTGGAGAAATCAAAAGTTTCACAGATAAACAAAAGCTAAAATATTTCAGCACCACCAAACCAGCTTTACAACAAATGTTAAATGACCTTCTCTAGTCATCAAACCATAAAAGAACAAAAAGAAAAAAAAAAGAGAGATGTACAAAAGATTGCTTTGGCTGTTTGGGGTCTTTTGTGGTTCCTATATTGTGGAATTGTTTGTTCTAGTTCTGTGAGGAATGTCACTAGTATTTTAATGAGGGTTGCATTGGATCTGTGAGCTGCTTTGGGTAGTGTGGCCATTTTGACAGTGTTGATTCTTCCAATCCAAGAGCATAAGAAATCTTTCCATTTCTTTGTGTCATTTCAGTTTTCAGAGTATAGGTAACTTTCTTGGTTAAGTTTATTTCTAGGTATTTTGTTGTTTTTGAGGTAATGGAAATGTTTCTGCCAGTTATAAAATTCTGGTTTTTGAAATGAAAAAAAAAAAAGTGAATGAAGGGCCTCAAATGGCAAAATATCCTTTCTTATGGGTGAGTTGTATTATATTACACATATATATGCTGCATCTCCATGATCTGTTCAACTATTGACGTGCACTTAGGATGCTTCCATATCTTGGCAATTATAAATAATGTTGTTAATAGCAGGGTGTATGTATCTTTTTGAGTGAATTCTTATTTTGTGGTTGGCTTTATTCCTTTGATAACTATGTAAATTTAAAAAGCTAAATCTCTAAACGTTCTTTAAAACAATAACAGTACATATATGTAAATTAAAAGATATATGTGCAGTAAAAAAAAGAAAAAAGATCTATCAAGCCATGAAAGACACAGAAGAAACTTGAAAAGACATATTACTAAATGAAAGAAGCCAGTCTGAAAAGGCTTCAAACTGTACGATTCCAACCAAATGACATTCTGGAAAAGGCACAGCTACAGAAACAATAAAAAGATTGTGGTTTCCAAGGGGTTGGGGAGAGGGAGGGAGGGAGGGATGAAGAGACGGAGCACAAGGGATTTTTAAGGCAATGAAAATATTCTGTATGATACTATAGTGGCGAGTGGCTACATGTCATTATGCATTTGTCAAAACCCATAGGATATACAACATCAAGAGTGAACCCTAATGTAAACTATGAAAGAAAAAAAGAAAAGAACTAATTCCTGAGTCAAACTAGTGCTACAGGGTTTGGAAGAAAAGTAGAAACCATCAGTGAAGTCACAGAAGGAAAAGGCCAGTGAGTTATAAAAAACCAGAAACCAACAGCAAAAACAATTATAAAAATGGTAGAATGTATTGAACTGCAATCTATATCATGGAAGCATTTCAAAGAGAAAGAGAGGCTGTGTCGAATGAAGCCGATAAAGAAAAGTGTGGATTGAGAAATCTTTTTTTTCCTGTGATAGAATTGTTCTAAAATGGGATTGTGAGGGAGACACAACTCTGCACATTTACACACACACAAACCAAAGAATTCTGTATTTAAATGAGTGAATTTATGGCATGTAAATTATACCTCAAGAAATCTTTTTCAAAATGAAGGCGTATTTAGCACATATCTACTCAGCAGAGCTGCTCCCAGGTATTCGTCTCACAGGGTAAATGAGAACAGATATTTACAAAAAAGATGCATGTGTATATATACAAAAATATTTATTCATAATAACCCACACTTGAACTAACCCAAATGTCCATTATTAAGAGAATGGATTAATATTTTGTGATATGATCTTACAAGGTCAAATTATTCAGCCCTACAAACAGAAAGAATGGCATATTCAAATGAAAACATGTAGCTCTAAAAACATTACTTAGAAACAAGAGACAGACATCAAAGTATACACTGTGATTTTTTTTCATTTTTATCAAGTTCAATTACCATCGAACTGATAGATATATGTTGAGAGAGTGTATGTATTTCAACTGAAATGTGACAGAGGGCATATATTCTGTGTTAATGGATGTGATTCAGGCATATGGTTCATGCATTGACTTCTCCGATACTGTTGAGGGTTAGGAATTTGAAAGATTTGTGAAATCATAAACTTTACATTGACACATTTCACTATATTTTTATTGTATACAGATATAAACACAAAAAGAAAGAGGTCAGAAAAAATTACCATTAGGCAAGAAAGGAGAAAATGACATTTTGGTTACAACCCTCTCCTCTGACAACCCCCCCACCACCACCACACTGACCGGATAACTGACCAATCCGGGATGTCAGTTGCTGGCTGGGTTCCAGGTGGAATGTTGGGGTGTCCGCTGGGGCTTGTTGTGGCTGGTGGCTCCACAGTAACTGGGCAGAGCCCTGCAGTCGGTCAGTGCCATGGAGGGGCTGCTGTCCTCCATGGAGCTTGGCTTTGGGCTGATCCTTAGGAAGCTGAGTGCAGTCCTGATTCTTCTCCTGCCCGATGGCCTGTGTCAGTTCATGTTCCAGAGCCTCCACGGGGATACAGTGTTGAGTCTGCCTGTCCTCACCTTGTTGGTGGGCGTGTTATTTATTTTCAGACTTATTCAGTCTGTTAAAAGTCAACTTACTGGAAGACATGAAAAGCAACTGGCAAAAACATTGGCTGCAAAAATCGAACAGAAGTGCCACCTCATCAACAAGATTTATATGGCTAAAAAGGAGTGTGCCAAGATGGAGACAACTGTAAAGAAGGCCAGGCTGCCAGAGGAGGAGCCAGTGAATATACCCAGCCTCGCCAACGCTTACACGAAGTTGATGATGGTCAACCTGAATTTGAGGAAGGAAATCGATTTTCTCATCCAAGAACTGAAGCAAGAGAGATGCCTGCAGTCCATACGAGAAGAGATGGTGGAGATGCTAAAGGTGCTCAAGTCCCTGGAGGAGGTCACGAGAATCAGCACATCACAAGGGGCTTTTACCAACCAGCCAGGGGACCGAGCACCAAGTCCTGATGGTCCCTTTCCCAGGAGTGGGAGCTCGTATTAAAGCCGTGCTGCTCCCTCCCCTCCACTCAGGCCTCCCAAGCAGCCAGGCTGCATTCGCTCACTCAGTCAGATCTCCACCTGAGCTGCACTGAGGCCAGTGGTTGGAGGGCAATCCCCTCCTTTGGACCAGAGTTCCTCCAACTTTACCAGTGAGCACAGCAGTGAACTCCTACATGGTCAACATCTCTCATCTAAAATATATCGGAATTCCCAGAACACACCACGAAGCATGGGGCTTTTTTAACATTCAGCAAATGTTTGGATTATCTCTTATTAGTTGTGAAAGAAATGTTGTAATTGAGACTGATCTTCTACTTAGTTTGTACCTGTATTAAACCTCATTTCTCAAGTTTGGGTAACTTTTATGTAACAGCAATGTAAGTGAAGTGTACATATGGTTATTCTGTGTACAAATATTGCATTATAATTTGAAAATGTATGCAGTTTATCAATATAAACTTTTAGATGGCCATAGCATTTATTTCTAGAGTTTAATTCTGAAGTCATAACTTTAAGTTAAAGAGCCTTTTTTAACCTGAGTATGTATATTTTTAAAAAAATAGATGAACTTTTTAAAGTAGAAGTTAAATTGTACTGTTAGAAGAAAGTTTTATCATTTAATTTTTATGTTCTGCTATAACAATATCCATAATAAAAACATAAATTTGATAAATTTAAAAAAAAGAATTTCATTTTCCTCTAATTGGTCTTGTTGGACTGAGTTTTAAGGTCTTCTCTAGGACTTCAATTTTATTTCTCGAGTTTCTTTTCTCATCTACCTGAAACCCATCTATTTGGGTTATACCAAATATATTTTTGGTAAATGTGTATTTCTCTTTATTAGAAATAGTTGTCTTCATAGAATTTCTAGTAGTTTGGAAGAAGGTGAATGTGCTAGAATCACAGCCTGTGTGTCAGCTGCACTATTAGCATTCTAGCTAAGGGGAGTTTATTGTTCCAGTTTTAGTCATTGTAACACAGTCCTGTTTAATACTGCATGATCCGTGGGTTGCCATAAACTTGGTACAAATTGGAGTGCTGATATAACGTGAAATGAAGCGTCTTGTCTGAATGTTGCTTTTGTTTTGCATTTAACAAATTAGTATGTTGACATTTGTCACTGGTGGATTTCATTATTTGCTGAAAGGGTTTTAAGGGGTTTGACAGCATGAATGGTTTGTCCTACAGACTTTTGAGAATTGATAAAAGCATCTTTGTTCTTTGTACAAAAGCACCACAGATATCTTATTGATGGACACACAAAAAGGGATGGCTTGTGTAGCTGCAACATAAAATAAACCAAGAAAATAATTTTTGAGTTGCTACTTCTGCTTTTATGTGATTTCTTCCTCTCTTCCTTTTTTTTCCTGATTAAAGAGTGTGTTTCATTCATCTCAGTAACACGCTCAAGAGCAATCAATGATCTTTTAGTAAACTTAAAATATTGGTTCCTCTATACTCCATTTACATATTTAAGAAAAGTGGTTTTAAAACATTATAAAAGCAGTTATTGTGTAGGGATTGCACTGAATAACTGTCCTGAATCCCCAGATAACAGAGACGGAAGACGGGCGAGTCAGCCTGTGGATCAAGAAATGAAGAGTTGCATATAGACAAGAAACGAAGATAAAAATTTGATTTAAAATGCTAGTTTAATCAAAAGAGTAAAAATGCATGTTCTTCTGTCATTGCTTTTCTGTAGTTATATTTAGGGGAGCAGCCTTGTCACTCAAATGTACCTTCCCTGGGCATACCATTGGGCCTTGTTGGAAAGTGGCTCACCTCACACTTTTGCCCCAAGGCTTTTAAAACCCGTCATAAAACACACACATACACATTCACACACACACTCTCTTTCCGTAAAAGCCATGATAGAAAGCTACAAACAATGAAATCTATCAATGATCAGATAATAACACCCATCACTAACAACTGCCAACACTCAGACTAAAGCAGTCAGTGTGTGGAGCCATCCATCACGCCTGTCATTTTGGCGGCGGCCAGTGCGGAGCAGGGCCTGGAGGGGGAGGGGCTGCAGAGGCCAGGGGTGAGCAGAACATAAACCAGGAGGGTGCCATCCAGACCCAACCCGAAGTTTCTACGTGACAACACAGGTACTAAGAGAAGAAGAGAAGCGAACGACTCGACAAAGAATTTCATTTATGGAACGCCCCCCCCCCCACCATAGACTGTGATCTCCATGAGACCCCAGTCCCTGTCCCTTTTGTTTTTTAATGTATCCCATGCACCAAGCACAGGCAGTTAGTAGACACTCAGTAAATATTTGCCAAATGAATGGATAGTTGGGTCAACATCAGCGTCTGCCTTTCTGTGTCCTGTTCATCCAACCCGGTCTTGGACCAAGAGTTTCTACTCCCTGAATGAAATCACTTTGTGAACCAGGAGCCAGAGCTGGTCCCACTGTGCGTGCGTTCAGAGTGGTATTAGAAAGGAGAGCCGCATAGGCCTGCTGCTCCAGCTCAGTCTTTTCCACATTGTGAGCCTGCGTTTCCTCACCTGAAGGGAAAAGAATCCACAACCCTCACAAAGCTGTCGACGTGCAGTAACAAAGAGGAAGAAAAGATGGATGCGAAGGGCCTTCAAAAATTGTAAGGCTGTTACTGTTCACTTTATTAATTAAGGGGTTTTTCTTCTGGGACGTCGCTGATGGAAGAGTTAATTTACTACGGAAGAGAATAAATAATAAATGCATAATAATAATATAATAAATAATGAGTGACAGTGGTATTTTAATACCAGGCTTGATTGATTTCCCAAAGACACAGGGAAGAGCTGAGCCTGCAGCCATGTGTGGAGGTGTGGACAGCCCTGCTTTGTGACATCTGCGTACGGCTTCTCAGTTGTCCCTCGGCTGTCACTGCGTAGTCCCTTCTGTAGAGGAAAGGACTGAAGAACTGAGAGATCCAGTGGTTGAGCCCGGCCTGGGCAGTGGGGCTCCCCAGAGTGCCAGGGTGCAGGGTCCCCTGCAAAGTGTGCTCAACCCTACACATCCTCTCCTGAGCTGTTTCTCAGGCAAGATCTCTGGCCTCAGGGAGTCAGTGGGACGGGGCAGTTCAGCCACCCCTGAACTTCTGCCAAAGCAACCTCTCTGTAAACTGAATGCAAGGTACCTCCTCTGAGCAGCTCTCTGGAAGTGAAGGTGACATCAAATGACCATCAAGTGCCTTTCCAGCTCTAAGATACTTTGCACTTCAGGTTTCTTCCTTTCCAGCTTAGGGAAATTATTTTCCCCACTTTTCCTGAGAGGGGAAGTAGAAGACCCCGGGCCGTCTGTGACAGCTGCCAACGCGGCTGTCTCTTAATGGAAAGTCAGCTTCCTTCTGAGGTTGCTTAACATAGCAGAAGCTTCTCCAGAACAGAGAAGCCCAATGTTTCCCTTTAGCTTTTTGACGTCATTCGCCCGTGGGTGGGTTCCCGTCGGCCGCCTCTTCAACCACACTAGATTTTATTGCATGGATCTGAAAAACACACGTCGGTGTGGCTGGCCACCTAAAGAAGCAGCTGAGCCCAGGAGCCCTGCCGCTAAGCTGTGGCCAGGAGAGCCAGTTTCGGTCCAGCCTCGGACGGTGCCAGGATCCCATCTCCAGGAGTAAATTAGCCGTCCTCCCCCTCCCAGCCTCCCGCCAATAAAAGCGGAATGTTCACTTTACACTATCTCATGAGGGATTTGAAGAATCAATTCTGAACACAGACTTGAAAGCACTTAGCTGTCTGAGAGAGAACGTAAGAGGGAGGGACGGACATTGGTGGCGTGTTTACTGTGTGCTGGGTACGGGGGTGGGCACTTGACTTTCATTCTTTATTTAACTCAGCTGTATAATCATCAGACACAAATTGTCAAACAGTAGGTTTTTCAGGCCACTAAGACCCCACAGCTTATTGAGAAGACAATGGACGAGCAGAGAGAGAGAGAAGAGGAAAGCAGACCTACCCCCGGAGAGCTGAATGTCTTTAGCATTCTTAACACCATCCCCGCAAAGTTTAAAACCCTGATTGCAATGCACAAATACGAGGCATTGGAAGTACATCCATTAACGCAAGTATTTTGCCCTCTGGTTGCTTTCGCATGTCAAAGAATTCAGCTGAGTGATTGCAAATCTAACTGCTGATAAATAACAAGAGATGTTAATCTGACTCCAGTATTTTCCTTCCTAAGTTAAAAATAATGGTGCCAACCCTCCTGGTACGTGTTTAGGTGATTGGTCTCATTATGTGTAATAGGTGGTAAATTCAGGAGAACCGAACTTGGTCGCCAAAATAAGCAACATTGCCCATGACATTATGGAATAAAAACACACACTCGTCTTGGTCTCGGCTGCTTTGAGGCTTCCATCGCCTGGTAACGTGAGCTGTGCTCACGGTGAGGCGCATGTGTGGAAATCACGCCACACAAAAACTGTGACTCAGGTCTGTTCTCAGAAGAACTGAGGTAATGGCTATTAATATTTTATTTCATACATTATAGTGTTTGCAGAGGCAAACACTGTAGTTAAGGTTACATGCACTGACCCTCCAGCCTAGCCCAGTTTTCCTTTAGGCCAGACTTTCTTTCCACAGATGTGTTCAACCCAAAGGTGTATTTTCAGAGCCTTAAAAAAGTAGATGAAAGAACAAGAAAGAAAATCTGAAAACCATTCAATAAATCATTATAGTTACACGACTGAAAAATATGGTGCTTGTTATCCTTGGAAAAGAGTCAGACATGTTTCCCTTCTCGTTTGTGGTTATTTTCCTCCCAAGTGAAACTGGTGAACAACCGACTGAGGTTGAAACTTTCCTGAAAGGTAGCCCTTTGTCAGCAGAAGAAAGGCCAAGTCTTCCCCAGGGAAGCATCTTAGCAGCTGCTGGTCCGTGGCATCAGGGCCATCTCAGATGTGTTTTATGAAAGTGGCCACAGAGGGTGGTGTACACAGGTGTCTGCCCTCAGTTGCCGTGAGCTTCTCGCTCTGAATGAGTCATCAGTTTCAGGCCGGGGGCCTCCTTTGGTTCTGCAGAGACGAGGATCTTGTAAGACAGTTTGCCGTCTTGCAGACTTCGGGCCGGCGTGACTCAGCTGTGGCGCGCGGGCCGCTCCCACCGTGTGGCATGAGAGTGCTGCCTCTCTGCACCTTTGTCTTCTTGTACGTCAGATGGGGCGGGGCAGGCCTCTATGATCCCTTTTGGATTGAGTGCCCAGGGATTCCTGAAGCAGTCTCCCCCCTTCCCCAACTTTACTGTCAGCTCATCTCTCCACCCCAGACCACATCCCGCCCATGAGCCAGACTCTGCGCCGGCCTTTGGATCTGCGTGCCCCTGCCCCAGATTGGCTCATCTCTCTGCTCCAGCCCCGCCCAACCCCAGCCCCTTACGGACCGATTTCTTACCCCACTGGTGCTCCCTGTACTCTCACCCTTCCTCCTCAACCTTAGTCCTCCATCAAAATGAGCCTGTGCTCTTTCCCAGAGCCCTTCCCGGCGGCTGGAACCGAATATGGCCTGCGTGCTCACCTTGGGGGTAGTGGCTGTGAAGCTGTGCCTTCTCCCACTGGGCCCTGGGGCCACGTGGTGCCTTCATCCACCAGGCGTGACTCCGTTAGGGGAGGCGCAGGCATCTGCGGCAGGCTGGCCGGCTGAGATCACGCCGTCCAGCTGGGACACCAGCTCTGCTACAGTGATGCCCCAGCCTCGCTCCCCCTGGCTCGCAGGTGTGGGCGTGGGGCTTGTGTGTAGCACACCAGCGGCAGATCCCCTCAGCCTCCCTCAGGGCTCGGGGGTGACTGCTGGTCCCGTCTCCCCGCTCCAACCACTCCTGCTTCTGCTGTTGACTTGAGATTTCTCGTATATAAGCCCTTAGGCACCCGGCTTCCCGCTGAGCCAGCGAAGGACAGAGGTGGCACTGATCTTGGGCGCTGACAGGGTCCAGCTCTCTCTGAGGACAGCACAGTGTCGTTTGCCAGGGACCCATCATCTATGCTTTTCCACAATGGGATGCAGTGGCTTTTCTAACTTTGTTGCTTGAAAAGTGTGAGAATTTCCTTAAATCGCGTGGCAACGCTTGACTTTTCTGCCAAGAAGGGTCTTGGGTCGGGGAGGGAGAGTCCGTAAAATAAGCCATGTGAAGCTGCTGATTTCAGAAGCTTGAAAGCGGTCAGGTACCAGCAATTTCACATGGTTCATCCTGAAAGTTGAGAAGATGGCAGGTCAAGGCCTTGTCCTGATGTGTCATTTGCCTAGAATATTATGTTACAGAAGAACATCAGTATTCGATTTCAAAGAATATAATTGTAGGCACTGTCATTACCACTACTACTTGTCACCTTAGAAACAATTGACAGAGAAAGAGGGACCACTAAACCACCCCTGGGAGCCAAGAGCCTCAGCCCTGGCCCCTGGTCTCCCACCTGTGCGTCTAGTTATTCAGAATTGCTCTCCTGTTACCCCCATGGTTGTCTTGTTTGGGCCAGCGTGGTTAGTTTCAGAGATAAGGGATCTTGGGTGATCAGTGGCCTCAGACGAGGTAGCTGCCGCGGCTTCATTTTTCATTTTCAAGATGTCACGGCAATCAGAAAGCCATTTGCTAATAAAACGGGTGGGATTCATTGCCGAGTGTGTTCCCATCCATGCTGTCACTGCCTCACCCAGATTTCTCAGAGCAGGCGCTGGCTCCGTGTCGTAGCCGAATGATGTCATCTCAGTTGTAACGTAATTTTCCAGCTGGCCAGGATGGAAAAGGGGTTTATTATTGTGGCATGTTTTCCACTGTGTCTGAAAGAAAATGAAGCAGACACGGATATATGACAGCATCAGTTCTGTTTTTACAGGTGGGTCTCGAGTATACAAGGTGCCTTTCACTTGCAGTAGAAATGTGACTCTATGGCAAAAGCACATTAAGAAAAAAACTTTTCCTCAAGAGATTTAAAATATATATGTAATTAGTGTTGGGAGCTGGCCTGGAGTACATTTACCTAGAAGGACTAGGGGCAGACTGCCCAGTCTCTGGTCTCATTTCTGCCCCTATTGACAAGACTATGGGTTAATCTTTGCCTAGGTTTTTCCAAGGAGAAAATGGAGACCTCCCAAGATATTTGTATCTATGTTTGTGTGTTTGGTTTTAGCTTTTCATTGAAGTACGATACTTGCAGAAAAGTGAACCTCATAAGTGTACAGCTCATCAAATGCTCACAAACTGAACACACCTCTATAACTAGCACCCTGATCAAGAAACCAAATGTGAGCAATGCCCCAGAAGACCCTGGTGGCCTCTTCCAGTCACCTCCCGCCTGACACACACAAGGATCAGTGTCCTGACTTCTAATAGCATAGATTTTTGCCCAGTGCCACCCATATCAGACTTCTGACCTGCAGACCTGTAAAATGATAAATCTGTGTTCTATTAAGCCACTAAATTTGTGGTTATTTGTTACAGCAGCAGCAGCAAACTGATACAGTGATGCAGCTGGCAGGTGGGAGAGCCGCAAGTCAAAGCCAGAGCTTTGTCCCCATAGCCCGAGTTCTTAAAAACCACCATAACATATAGGACTGCCTTTAGCTTTTTAGTACGTTTTTGGTTTTCTGTGGAGGATAAGAAGGTAAAATAAAAGTCCAATGTCAGCCAGCATCAGGCTAAGTTGGGAACAGTTAGGGTGTGTCTTTGAAGTATGCTGACCTGCCCATCCCACAGTCCCCATGTTCAGAATGCCTCCTGTCTAGAAAAATGTAATATGGTATGTTACTGACACTTCAGTGTGAATTATTTTACTGTATTAGCCCTTCCTAAAGTATTTGCATTCTAAAAGACTCAAGAAATGGCTCTCTAATATTTACGAAAAAGAGGGCTACCCTAGGGTACTGCAGCCAACCTTGTTGGTTGAGGAACCCAGCACCCCATAAGCACCCCCCTTCTTCCTGCCTGCCTCTATCATGGAGTCAGAAGAAGCTGAAGACCGTCGTTCCCATGCAGCCTTATAGGCTGGATAACTAACGAGTGGAAATCTGTTACGGGCTTTCCAGAAGTTTTGCTTTCCTGGTGAAAGGGACAGCCATTGCTGGCACAGCTCCCCTCTGCTGCCTCTGCTCCTTTTCCCCTTTGTTGAATATGAAAGTGATGCCTGGAGCTGTGGGGGTCAGCTGTGGCCAGGAGGTAACAAGCACGAAGAGGAAAGTGAACATGGTGAGGGTGGCAGAGGGGGCAGGTAGACTTAGAGCTCTGACCACATTGCTGGGTCACTGAGCCAACCCCAGCAGCCGTCCTCCTCCAGGCATCTTGTTGCAGGAAAGAAAACACCTCCTGTGTCTGCTGGTGTTAGCTGTCTTTTCTGGTACTTGCAGCTGAGTATATTCCAAATGGGCTGAGATGCCTTTCAGATCACAAGAGGGCAACTACCCAGGAATGGGGACACGGGCACTAAGAATTATTTATTATTTAGAAGGAGAGAAATTCCTGTGATCCCCCCTCCGCCCCCACTTTCCCCATGGTGAGCACCTCCAAGGGAACCATTCCAGAAAAATGGATTTAACTGTAGATCTCCAGTAAACCTGATGCATTCCATTTGGAGGGAAGAAATGGAGAGCTTGTAATTTTAAATGCAAAGGTTAGTTAAAGCCTGGAGACTTTGGAGAGCAAACCCTTTTATTTTGTTTATTTTTGTTGCTGGTGAGGTTTATTACCTTTTAAAGGGAAATGCTGTTAAGTTCAGTACCTCTGAGAATGACCATCTGTCCCAGACCTTCTAGGACCACCCTGGAAAATATGAGGCATGCTGTCCCTTTATCTCCTCAAGCAGGCCGCGTGGGTCTATTTGTAGAGTCACAAACTGAGATTCGGAAATATGGCTATTGTTCTTAAAAGCTCAGTTATTTATGAAGACCCCAAAGCCAGGTGATCCCTTATCCTTAATGGCACTTGCTGATGTGAATGGGTACTTTCAAAAATTCAGAGAGACATTTACTTTATAAGCAACCGCTAAGAAGATCTCTGACTGGATAAAGATAACTCCAGCAGGCTAGTCCTTTTAACAAAGGTGGTGATATATATTGTGGCAGCTGAATGGTCCTTTACAGCCTGGGGAGAACAATCAGGGAATTCATTCATTTAATTCATGAATTTTCCTTCTATTTACACTTTAAACAAACATGCCAGTTGTTTGCTTAGCTGACAAGCTCTGCCTTCATTATGAGCCATTAGTGGCTAGTCATAATTGAAACTGTGTTTGGAGTTAAAAAATACAATTAACCTAATTAATTCCACTCTTAGTAATATGGAATTTCTAGTGACTGACTTGAACTGGGCTGAAGTTTGTGTCTTTGCCCTCTCCGCCAGGCAAGAGTTCACTGAACCGTTTTATGGCCGTAGATTGATAGTAAAATTTTTCATAGGAAAAGCTAAACAAGAGGTGAAATCCACATGCTTGTAAGAAGTCAGGCAGCAAATATAAATAAGTGTCTGGGCAGAGCATCCTGTAAGAAATACTTGGTCCTCTCTGCGTACTTTTTTTTTAAATGGGAGTACTGGGGGGTTTAATGGGAGTACCAGGACCTCGTGCGTGCTAAGTACCAGCTATACCACTGAGCTGTCCCACCCACCCTCCTCTGCTTACTTTTGATGGAGACGTGGATAGAAAGGATATTTCATTGTTCTCTAAATCCTGCTATAAGAAAGGAGTGGAGTGAAGCACATATGTGGTTATAAATGACAGTGGAGTCAGCCAGTGGCGGGGAGGCTGAGAGGAGTGATGAGGAGCTGGGGTGCCAGAACCCCCTCTGAAAGATTCAGTTGCTATTCAACTGCAGTCACTACATAGGAATGTGGGCCTCGCGTGATTGGATCTTTCAAATTTTAAATAAAATGAGAAAATCTGGATTTCTAGGTGAAATCTTCCCATTTATAAATTTTGGCAGTGGATTTTTTTCTTTTTTTTGAGTTAATGCTGTGCAGCTTCTGCAGTGTTGATCAGTGGCTCTCGAGTGTGGTCCCTAGATCAACAACGTCATTGTCACCTGGAAACATCATAGCAAATGCAGATTCTGAGGCCCTGCCCAGACCTGTGAATCAGACTCTTTGGAGGTGTGGGTTCATCGTTCTGTTTTAACAAGCCCTCCAGGTAGGGGTGCCATGTTTAGCCATATTGCATAGGACATATGCTGAAAAAATCGTTCGTTGTTTATCTGGAATCCCGACTTAACTGACTGTCTTGTATTTATCTAGCAACCCTATCCCTGGGTGATTCTGAAACACGCTGATGTCGATCAAGCAAAACATGCAAACGAGCCAGGCTGCCTATATTTGAATCAGCTTTAACACATACTGACCGTGGGGTCTCGGACAGGCGGTGTAACTGCTCTGTGCCTTAGTTTACTTAAATGGGGATAAAATATCCCCCTGCCAGCGCTGTTGTTAGAACTGAATGAGTTAGAACTGTGCCGGGGAGCGAGAAAGCCATGTCTGCGAGTTTACCATCATCCGTATTTTATTTTTCCCTTCTTTTTTCTCCACTACCATCATCCCAACTGTCAGGGAATACTTGAACTCCGCTTCCTTCAATCTCTCGTCCTAGATCTAACTTTGATTTCGGTATAGAACTGATTCTGGCACTTTACGTCCTATGGTAACTCTCTCTGGTGCTTGTTCTACCCAGAGTATCTCCTGCTTTGAAAGCGAGTTGACAGTGTGGCCATCTGGCTGGGGAAACTGCTTCCTACTCTCATCCTGTCAGTGTGCAGGGCCCCGCTGGGACCAGCCTTTCTGCTTCGTGTGTGCCTTCCCCAGCCCCCAGCCCAGCACTTGAACATTTCTGACTCCACCTTGAGATTTCAGATTCCCAGATTGCCTGATGGAGATGTGGGTACTTGCTCTGAGTTGTGGAAGTTACTGATGGCCCCCTCACCAATTAAATTTCTGAGTACAATTTGGGAAATCCCCACAGTTTCTTTCTATAGACGAGGAACAAGGGGAGACTTGATTTGTGGGTCCCGAGAGTGCCTGCACTATATTTCAAAGGAAACTCGTAACCACACTGCCCTTACTGAGCATGGTACGAGCTGCCCGAACGTGTCCCTTCACGAAGCAGCTTTCCAAGCTCCCGGGCCACAAATGACTGACTTGTACACACAGCGAAAACCAACTGGATGAGCTATTATGGTTCTCAGTTGCGCCATTTTGTTGCTGTTCTGGGAACGAAACAAAATACATCATTTTATTAAATAAAGATTTCCCCTGTATCGCAGTAGAGGTTAATTTTATTAGCTCCCTTTATGGGAACAAACATCAGCACCCCGGTTGGGGAGGATGGGAGTAGGGGAGAGGGAGCGGAGAGAATCGCATTTTGTCATCCATGTGCGCCAGTGGAGGCTGCCAACATGTTTTAATTGGTAATTACTTACCAGAAGAGTGCTCCAGATCCTGCAGAAAATGCACAGCTCTCGGTTCATAACTAATTTAGAGATGATTCAAAGGACATCTTCAGCTACAACAAATACTGTTCATATAGTTTGGGTATGGGTGTGTGCCTGGTGTCCAAAACACCCGAGTGTTCAGTAACTCCAACAACAGAAAGTTAATTCTTTGTTCTCATCTATGACAATCCAGAAACCCCTTAGGTTGAAAATGTACCTTAAGATTCAGAAAGAAAGGAGTCCAAATCTCTTTAGAAAATTCAAATACTGGTTTTTGTCTTTGATTCTTTAGCTTGAAAACCGGAGGCATCCACTTGCAGCATTATTTCTTTCATCAAAAATGTTTTATTAGTGTAGAAAAGTTATTTATGATGTAAATGATATGCACATAGCTTGCACATGTATTTTAACTTGATACTTGCAGCTTTCTTTAGCTTTTTAGCTGAGCATCACCACGAGATGCCAGCCCCCGCCACCTTCCTCAGGTAGGTGGCCCGAGTTAGGTGCAGCAGCTCCTAATGGCTGAGTGCTAGTGCTGCCTCCTCTCGGCTCGAGGGCCAGGTCTCGGAAAGCAGCTCTGGGGACGATGCCCGCACGCAGAAGTCAAGTGTCTGCTGCTCTGCTCATGACTCAGCTGAGCAACCCACCAAAGGCGCTCTCTGCTCTCTAGAGTCAAAGGTGGTCTCTGTGTTTTCAAGAGTCAGAGTGATCTCCGTGTTTTGTCATAGCCATGCCATTATTTTTCCTGTTAGCAGTGGGCCAGGGCCAACACTAAACAAAATAATGAAGCTGGCAAAAATGTTTTGGTGTCCCCACTGCCACCCCTTTTCCCTCCTCGTGCCTCTAGGAGCCCCCCCTCCTCCCAGCTGTCAGCCTTTCCCTGTTTCATGAGCACCCACATGGAACCCTGGTGGGATCTGAGCACGACACCTCAGTGTGCAATGAAGCCCTGTGCTGCTGCTTCTAAGAGAACTGCCTTCAACCAGAAATGAGAAACTTGTAGCCCCTGCCTGTAAGCTGTCTGTAAGCATGTTTGCTTTGGCATAGTGCTTTTTAAAGGGTTGGGTTTTTTTTAATGGATGTGCTGGGAATTGAACTCAGGACCTCGTGCATGCTAAGCATGCGCTCTACCGCTGAGCTATTTCCCTCCGTGCAACTTCTCCCTATTATTTTCTGCTTTCTTCCTGTGGTTACCTGTTTCCCTATATTGTTACCACTCTCCTCATCTCGTTACTTACTTCCTTCATCTTGTGATCCACTCCACCTCCTGTCTACTTCCTGCCTTTAGTTATCTGCTTTCCTCCTTTTATCTGTTTCCCACCTCCCATTCCCTGCTTCCCCATCTCCTTGTCTACTTCCTTCATCTCATTATCTACCTCCCTCATCTTTTTATCTGCTTCTTTCATCACTTATCCACTTCCCTCATTGTGTTATCTTCTTGGCTCCTATAGCCCTTTGAGTTTGTCATCTGCTTTAAACCATCTCTTCCTGAAAAAAAAATTGGAGGATTTTTAAGGCAGTGACGCTACTCTGTATGATACCGTCATGGTGACTACATGTCATTATACATGTGTCCAAACCCATCGAGTGGAATGCACCAGGAGTGAGCCCTGATGTAACTACGGACCCTGGGTGATGCTGCATCAGCGCGGATCCATCCTTTGTGGTACCGAATGCACGGTTCTGACGGGGAATGTTGATAGTGGGAAAGCTGTGCGTGTGTGGAGGCAGGGGCATGTGGGAAAGCTCTGTACTTTCTGCTCAGTTTTACTGTGAACCTAAAACTGCTCTAAAATATAATGTCTATTTAGGAAAAAGAAAAGTCAGGCTTTAGTGAAAGGGAGTGGGAGGTAGAGGGTGGGGAGGGGCAGCAGGCAGTCTGGCATGTTGCCCTTCCCAGGTTCCTGGAATCGTACACTAGGGACTGCCCTCAGCACCCTGGCGTCTGCTTGTCTAATTGTCCCCTTGCAGTTGCCCATGAGGGACCTGGTAAAGGATGGGATCAGGAAGATCCGGGTGTTGCGTTCAGGAATTTAGCCTCTTCGTGGGCACCAGCCATGGAGTAGTGATGCTCCACTTGCTTCCGCTCCCCCCCATCACCACTGCCTGTGCTTCCTTCCCTACCCTCCTGCTCACCAGGAAGAGGCTGAAGCTTTGATCAGATTGCTGATCACAAAGGTCTGGTAACATCCGCCAGTTCTAGCTGTGATATAGATTTATGGAACAGAGGTCTCAGGGCATGGCTGGTGGCTCCCCTTGGGTGGACTCTGACGCTGGAGCTCCAGGGAGAGCAGTGAGCATTGTACCACTGGGCTTGAGCTGGCACAGAGGGATGGGGCCCTGAAGTCACAGGTCTAAACCCAGTGACCCTGGGCAGACTGGATAAGGCCTCAGGGTCAAGACTCTGAGTAGACATACCAGCTCCATGACTTACCAGCTGTGTCCCCTTGAGCTAATCATTTACCTCTCTGTGCCTCACTCTTATCATCTGTAAAACGGGGGTGATTATAAAATCTATCTCCTGAGGTCGTAGGGTAGATTAAATGAGATGATGTAGATAAAATACAACACCTAGCACGTAGCAGACACTCAGGCAACGTGAGTCTTTAGAAGGATCTGTTTCTGGTGGAAGTCTCTGGAATGTCACCCTGGGGCTTCCCCTCAGTCACTGTCTGCTTTAGTCCTGTTGGCAGTGTTCTTTTAGACTAAGTGAGTAGATATTTTATTGCCAATTTGCCATTTGGAATTTTTAAAAGAAAACATATAATAACTAGTATTTGCCCCTTCTCTCAAACCTAAATCCCTATGCTGATCAGATGTTGTAGGTTTTCTTCAAGTTTTTAGACCTGGTTTCCACCACAGGCTACTGAAATTCCCATATGCCCATATCTCCTAAGGCTCCAGTTTAAGACTATACTGTGTGGCCACAGCAGGATGCCCGATGGAGCAGAGAGAATTACTAGTCCCCACTGAGCAGTCTCAGTGCCAGAGAAGAGCTGGGGCCCTCCAGGTCATCTGGGGTCCCTTTGCCTTTGGGACAAAAGTCACATCCCCTATGTTAGATTGCATCCCGGAGTGGGACTAAGGGATTTCATGGGAGAGACGAAGGTGCTGGGGCTGAGCATTTGATTGGTAAAGTGAGGTACTGGCACCTTACAGAGGGAGAGAAAGCATGTTCTGAGCCTCAAGATGGCTAACTAGGATTTGTCCTCCCTTTCAGCTATCCAAATTAAGTGTGCAAGTAGTTAAGTCATGCCAGCAAATGTCGCTCTCAGGTGATTATGAGACCCTCGGAACTACCCAGGTTGCCTTTGGGAGGAGAGGAGCCAGAGTGTCCCTCTTTCTCGGCTCTTCTTTCCTCCCTCTACTGGGATATTGGGCTCCACACGTTGAGATTGAGAAAAACTTATCACCCAAAAGACGTTCAAGCTTGATGAATATAAGTCTGTTTTCTGGACGCTCATCCCAAGGATCTGCGTAAAAAGTGAATCTGCTCCCTCCCCCTGAGGGGAGTTGGGATCTGCTCCAGGATAATGGAGGAGTGGCCGGGGGCTCTTCTTGTCCTTCACCAAAAGCAGTTTCCTGTCCTCTTGGTCTTGCCCGCCCGCAGCCAGCTCTGACCCGCTGGGGCAGTAGGTCAGGGCTGGAGCCGCTGAGGATGCAGCCCTCCCTGCTGCGCAGCAAGATGGGCCGCGCTGGCCACGTCTCCTTGGACAAAGCAGAAATAAATCACACACCAGCCTCTGCTTAAGATCTGATGAAATTCTCCATTTCCGCTCCAAATTGAATTCCTCCCAGAGGATTGGAGCAGCTCCTGAGAGTAATGAAGGCACTCCTTCCTCCTCTGCTGGAAGCATGTTTTAAATTAACGGACACAGCCTTCTAATCTGGATGGGGAGGTAGCTTTTAGGAACAGTCTTGAGAAACTGTTTTCAGACCAGAAATGATATTTTTAATCTTGAGGGGCAGGATGGCAGACATATGATACCACGTGGCCTTTGTCGGGAGGCAGCCCTGCTGGTGGTCTCCTGGGAAACAATGAGAACACGTGTCCTGCTGTCCTTCTGCCCGCCCCCCTGCGCTGCCCTGCTGGCCTCCTAGACCCCTTGTAGCAAAAGAGAATTGAAGTTTTTTGAGAGCTGAAAATACTACTTTCCTGCCCATCTCTTCTCTGGGAAAAATGATCAATTCTGTGATTTAAAAAAAATTTTTTTTGCTTTAGGATGAAGATGTCATTGAGGTGATTATCCTCCGTCCTCTGTAATGATGATGAATAAACAGTTTGGCGTTTGTAGAGGCAGTTGTCCCAGGCCCTTTCAGGGGTGGGGGGAAGAAAAAAGAAACCCCGTTTTCAAATGGGTCTTGTCAGAGTGAAGACTGATGACCTGCTGGCTGATTGGGACCATGAATAAGATTCTGAGAAGTCAGAATATGTGAGGAACCCAGGGGTGAAACTTGTCAGTCAAGGTTAAGGTAGACGGAAATTCTGAACAGCCATTCTGTTTGGAAGGCGGGCATGAAGCATGATGATCTATTGGTAGAGGAATATTTAATATTGCTCCTTGAAGTGAGTTTAAGAGCATGATACCCTTCCTCATTCGCTGTTGGAAAAAAGCAGTTGAAAAATTCTACTTAACATGAGAAATCCTGACATTCAGTTCAAAAGGAGAGGAGGAAATTCTCATTGAAAGAAAATTCTATTGGTCGTTTTATGTCAGAATTTTGTTTGCAACCCTTGAGAAAGGTTATCAAAATCTCACTCTATGTTTTTCATTTAGTTTAAGAAAGAAGCTATTTCCCTCATAGGGAGATATGATCCCAGGGTAGCCCACAGGTAAAAGCCAGCCTTAGATGGCAACCTCTGCTGCAGGAGGGTATGGGGTCTGGTTCTCGACTGGAAAATTGCTTTTCAGGGAGAAGGTCATGTTTTCCACTGATAACAGGGTCATTTATATCAAGTAAAACGCCCATCCTTCCGATTCCAGAGGAAGTTTAAGCTTTGCAGCCTTTCTCAGAGGACAGTAGGAAATACACTTCTCCGTGGTTAGGAAGAAAGGATTGAGGATGGACAGTGGGAATTTAGGCACAATTCCAGTAATGCCAGGGTCTGTCCTGAACCCATCCAAGGCCAGGCTGGTGTCTTCAAAGTACTGGCAGGTGGAGAAGGAGTTCTGCTGAGACAACAAAGGCTGTTGAAGGGGAAAAAATTACAGGGCAGGAGAACGAAGTGCCACCCCCACACGGCTGCTTTTGTGCATTCCATCAGGCCCTCGCAGACAGCCTTTGATATTTGCATAAACGGGGCCGGGCCGGATTCCACACTGGGACAAAGCAGCGAGCGGGCGCCGTGGACAGGGCAGGCTTTTTCTTCACGGGTTGCTGCGATTTCATTTCGCAGTTGTCAGCTTGTGTCCCCTTCCTGGGCCGAGGGAACAGCCCCGCTGTCTCTGTAACCACGCATGCACTGTCTGGGTCTCTGGAAAGCAGACCTTTCCAATGCAGGCTTGTCTTTGAGCCTGTTTACAAAGCCTGAAGTTACTTCTGTTTTGTTTTAGCCAAAAGGGTGAAGTGCTGCCAGCAGTATGTCTGGAATGTTATTTACTTGGTACATTTCTGTGGCTTTTCTTTGTAGCGCTGCACATGCCAGAGCAAAGGGTCATTTACTTGAAAATGCCAGGTTTCGCAGTTTGTCTTCTCCATGGGGTGACTCTCTCAGTAAGAGGACATTTAGCTCCTGTGCCTCTCGGTTCCCTCCCTCCCTCCCTTCCTCCCTTCCTGCCTTCCTTCCTTCCTTTTTTTTTTTTTTTTTTTCCAAGTTAGTGTCTGAACTAAGGTTGGTGCCAGCTGTGTTGCACCCCTGTGTCCTAAATGCCCCAGCGACACTTTTAATTCCTGGGTTTTCTGGTAAACTCCGCCGAGAGCCTAGCAGACACTTTCTCATTTGTGTGCCTGCCCTGTTATTATTTCACATGAAAGCTGTCTACTTTGGCACGCACGGCTCCTGTGATTTCACTTGAGCTCTCGGAGCTGAATGGGCCTTGTTGTGCAAGGGAAATACAGGTGGGGTTTTCTCTACTGGTGGCTGTGGTGGAGGACAAGGCTGCAAGCAGTCCTGGCTTGTGCAGAGCCCACACGATGGCAAATGAAGGGCTTTTGAAGGAAGGAACCAGTGTATACAGTTTCTTAATATGGAAGCTTTCACACTGCCTTTGTTCAACTGATGGAGGAGAGATTTTTTTTTTTTAAGAGCAAATTCTCATTCATAAGACTGTAAACACGTCCTGGATAAATGAGAAATACCGAAGGTGGAAGCACAGGAGATGTTCCATTTGCCTCTTCGCTCATCAACCTCCCTTCCTCCCATTTCATAAGTGCAATTCTAATCATAGTATTTGGGGTTTTAAAACAGGGTATGGAAAATGAGATTAGCTAAATCTCCCTGGCTGGTGCCAGCCCTGAGACCGTGTGCACACCTGGGAGGGTTAACTCTCTTCTCTGTCTCTCTGCTAATTTCATGTCATGTGAACGTATAAGCATCCACAGATAGCAGAGGATGCCTTTGGAAATCTGTGCCTTCAGGGGCTCAGCCTTTATCAGAGTGTCTTGGATACCTCACCCATCCACGGCCCCTGTGAGTCTGTCCCCTCCGTAGCCAGCCCCAGTCTGAAATAGAACGTGTTGGGCTCCATTCTTCTCGGCTTCTCCCGTCCTTCTGCATGACTTCTCACTTTGTTTGTCAGCTGCTCGGATTTTTGGCTGAAGGGTCTTCTTTGATCACTGTCCTGACAGCATGGGCTTCACATTCTCACACCTGCTCTTCTTTTACAGTCCAGATTGCCGAGTAAATGCTTCCATTGCCTTGTAATTTCTCCAGTGTAAAACCTTGGTGCAGGTTACTTATTACAGGTAATAGCTGTTTGATGACGGGGACAACTGCTTGGCAGAAATGGCAACCTGAACCACTGCCAGAAACGTAAACTGCCACTTTATTTATTTCTAGAAGCGTCTAAGCTGCAAGCCTGCCGGTCATGATCTAGCATGCATGCGGTAATAACAGGCTCCCCAGGCTGAGAAAGCCGCCCCAGGGGGCAGCCACGAGGATGGGTCCTAACAAGACTCCGTGTGTTTTCTCCCCCATTATCCACAGCCCACACATCATCTTCCTCTCTCAGAGCACCTTGCCTGGAAGGAGCCATCTCTGTGGGACCCGTCTCTGCCATGAGATTGCTCACGCCTGGTTTGGCCTGGCTCTTGGGGCCCGTGACTGGACGGAGGAGTGGCTGAGTGAAGGGTTCGCCACTCACTTGGAAGATGTGTTCTGGGCCAGAGCACAGCAGGTAGGTTCAAAGTGCTCTAAGCATTTCCCTACCCAGAGCCAAGTTCTGCTCAAAGTCCTTTGTTCATTCAACAGTTATGTTTTGAGTGTTCATTGTGCACCAGGCACCGTTCTGTTTGCTGGGGAGAGAGCTGTATAAATGAGAGGGAAGTCTGACCTCCCCGCGTGGTTCAGGATCGAGGGATGAGAGAGAGCATAGACAAACAAGTGCATCTGTAACACGGCAGGTGGGGACGAGTGCCGTCAAGAAAATGAAGCCGGATAGAGAGAGGTGGGGGAAGTGCTGTTTTAGGTGCTAGGAGAAGGCCTCTCTGGTAGGGGGACATTTGAGCAGAGACTTGAAGGAAAGGTCTCACTGTGACGTCCTCGGGCACTCCTTTGTGGTTATGGTAGTGGTGATGTGGACTCTCTTTTGTTTTGTTAAATCATGAGATTAAATTTTAAATCAAGACTCATGATTTCAGATGTCTGCTGGCCAAAAATGAAGAGGGAAGCAGTTGGTGGTATAGATTAGGGAATGGTGAGGTCTGTGGCCAACCAGCAGCTCTAACCAATTGCTGTCATGTTGAAACGAGGGCTCAATACACCTGAGACTTCTAGTTTTTTAAAGGAAGTTAAAATCTGGACTTTTATGGGAAATTTACTAATTTCAAAAACATGCCAACCAGACATATGTAGAGGCCAGACCTGGTCAACACCCTCCCAGTTTACAACCTGTACTTGAAGGAACTGGTCACCAGTCCTAATGAAGATGTGGCCGCTAACCTGCTTCCTGCTGATTTTCCAGGGTCTAACATTTGATCACCTCTTTTCCCTGCATTCCCACCCCTTACACACTGGGCTATTTGCCATTTTGTGAAATTCCCAAGTTTGTGCATATTTGCATGATTTTGTTCAACTTCCTTCTGCCTGTTGAAATCCTGTTTATTTTTCACTCACCAGCTCAGATCACCTCACTCACAATTCAATGCTACTCTGCTAGAAACGTTGAATTCCCACAGTAATTGGTACTTCCTCACCTTTTTTTTTTTTTTTGTCTCACATTTTTCTTCTTCTTTCTATCCTCACGACTGGGCTGTAACCTCTTTCAAAGTGGAGCTGTGTCTTACTCATCCTCCCACCCACTCCGCATCTTGGCTGCAGAGTTTACAGCATGTTTATCTGTGTTGCCCTCCACGCAGAGTTCTGTAAAGAGAGACCACGTGGCAGATTTGGGAGAGGGGGCTGGGTTTGGAGTCAGACCAGGCTCGGAATCCCAACTTTGCTGTTTACCAGCTTTTTGAGTGTCATGTCAGTAGGTTATGTAGCCTCCCTGAGCCTCAGTTTCCTCATTTATTAAACGGGCATAGGAATGCATAGCCTTGCGGGGTGAACAGGATAATCTGTGCCTGACACATGGAGTACAGGGAATACCAGTTCCCCTTTCCTGTTCCCTTCCTCTTTGTATTTCCTATCACCTTGCACATAGTAGGTGTGCATTCATCCAGGATTAAATAGGTTTAATATAAATGTGCCTCTCCCACCATCCCTTCCCTGAGGTGCTTCCATCCTGAGACAATCAGATTTGTGTTATTCTTTGTAATCTCGAGTGTATGTCAGGCATCTGATGACCATCTCTGCCCTTTATCTCCTGCATCCGCAAAGTACTCCTCCTTTACCCTTCCCCCTGCCTGTACCTCCTGGAGTCTTTTTGCTTGGGTCCTGCCTCTAGCTGCCCTGAATACATCCATCTCCACCGACAGAGGCATGAAGCTGGCCTGGCTGCATCTCATAGCTGCACAATTTCCATGTGTCCATTCTGCACTAAATCTGTAAGGATAAAAGGAGAAGACCACAGCCCTGCTCTGAAAGAGGTCAGAGTCTAATTTGAAGCTAAGGAAAGCACACAAGGGAAGGAAGAAGAAAATAAGTTAGAAAAGAGAGATATTGTGGGAGTTCAAAAGTGGAGGAGGCTGGGTCTGGGTAAATCCAGAAAGCCTTCTTGGAGGAGGTAACTTCCTGTGGGCCTCAAAGGGAAGGTAAGAGTTGAAGTTTCTCTATCCCTCCTTTTCCCTTAACCTGGCATAGGGAGCAACTCACGTCATCATCCTTTAAGGTATGTGCAGTAAGTCGTCAATATGTGAACACATGGACGCCCCTGAAATTAAGTGGCCATTCAAGAACCAGTGCAAAATTAGGAGACATTTCCAGCATACATCCATTGCTCTGGCCCCTTCCTTGAAGGTTGAGTGAGACTGAGCTGCTGGTGGTCCCTGACAGGTGTCCAGAGCAGACCTTCCAAGTAGGAGTGGAGTGCTTCTTGGGGCACGAAAGGGTGGGCTGTCTCAGAGGACTCCCAGGCAACAGCTCACTCCATCCCTGAACATCCATCACTGAACAGGGCGTGAGGCCACATGTGTCGCTTTGCTGCCGGGAGACTGCACCCTGCAGCACCGACATTAGCAAGTACAGCAAAGGGGAGTGGGGAGTCTTTGAACAAGGAGCTAGAAACCCGAATTCCTCTCAGAGTGACATTCCGCAGGGAGAAGTGAATGATTTAGCTGCAAGATTGAATCGTATAACTTGTCATCGACTTGGATAAAGTCAACCCCTTCGCCAGTGTCTTAGTCAGCTCGGGCTGCCATAACAAAATACCACCGACCGGGAGACTTAAACAACAGAAACTTGTTTTCCTTACAGTTTGGGAGTCTGGAAGTCCAAGATCAAGGTGCTGACAGGCCGGGTTTCTGGTGAGGCCGCTCTTCCCTGGCGTGGTGAGGGCCGTCTCCTCAGTGTGTCCTCACGTGGCCTTTCCTCAGTGCACACGAGGGGAGGGACTCTGAGTGTCTCCTCCCCTTCTGATAAAGACACCAGCCTTACCGGATTAAGGCCCCACCCTTTTGACCTCATTTAACCTTCATTACCTCCTTAAAGGCCCTGTCGCCAAATATAGTCACATTGGGGTTTAGGGCTTCCCCATGGGATTTTTGTTGGGGGACACACTTCAGACTGTAACAGGGCCCACAGAGTTTGTTGACCTGGCCCCTACTGGCTACATGGCACCCCTGGCCCTCCCTGGATGGCAGCCTGCTCCTCGCCTGACATGTCCCTCACTGTTCTCTGCACATTTCACGATCTTTCCAGGCCCCATGAGCCTTGTACATGCCTTTCCCTCTTTCTGAAATTTCTCCTCCCCTGGCTGACTCCTGCTTTCCCTGGGGACCAGTTCGGACCTCATTACCTCCTAGGAAAGCCTTCTGACCACCGTGATTGGCCAGGAGGCATCTGGATTCTTCCTCAACCCCTACCATCACCGCCTTCTGGTGATCAGTGTTCTTACCTGTCTCCCCGGACTCCTCAGGCTAGGACCTGTGTCCATCCTGTCCCCAGTGCCTAGCAGAGAATCAGTAAATATCTGTTGAGTGAACTATTAGGGATCTTTAATTTCCAGAAACAGAAGTCAGTGCAGACATTGACTTTTCCCTCACAGAGATTCTAGCCCTGGGGCCTCGTGAGCACACTGAGTGACAGCAGCCTGTTCTGAGCAGCAGGGCAGGGTGTGATGGCCTTCCCCCTCCCCGAGAGTGAGTCCAGCCAGGGGCTCTTTCTGCTTGTATGCAAACAAAGTCATCTGGGTTACATTAGCAGGCTCCACTGTAAACAGCCCTTAACAAAACTGGGGCTGGGAAAAATAGGAGGTGAATGAAGGGGACCTTTCCCACCCTGTGCAGAAAGACAAAGCGGGAAAGGGCTGGATGGAATCGGAGTAGAAACAGCCCCTAGGGGAAGCCTGCTCTCTCCAGGCCACGGGTGGGGGTGAGGGTGGGGGAGGCTCCGGGGCCAAGGAGTACCTCCCAAACAGGCAGAGGGGGAGTGAGCACTGGTCCTTGGCCTGGGACCTAAGAAGCCCTTTCGGCCACTGACTTTTCTGATGGGGCACAAGCACAGCAGGGGACCATCTGTGCCCACCCCGGCACAGAGCCAGCCCGTGGGCGGCTCCGACTCTGCATGAGGACAACGGTGACTGTGTTTTGTGTATGTGTGTTTGTGTGTCTGTGGTCCAAGCAGCTGGCCCCCCACGAGGCCCAGGAGCAGCAGGAGCTGAGGGCCGGCCTGCGCTGGCGTCGCCTGCAGGACGAGGTGCAGAACTCCCCAAAGGAGATGCAGGTGTTGAGGTAAAGCACCGCGTGATCTGTTACCTTCCGTCCTCCCTCTCACGCTCCTCCTTTCCTTCAAGGCGCATCCAGGCCTCCTCTGGCATCTGCCGTGTTTCCTTTTTAAATTAAACTGGGCTGGATTACTCATCCTCTCAAGGATGTGATTGTTAGGTTTTAAGTCTTCCAGGGTGTGGGTTTGGATTTGCCTTCTGACATTTTTCTGGTGTTTCTGAGCAGGAAAAAAAAAAAACTAGCACAAGGCCATTTTGGGGACCAAATTCTTCGTCTGAAGTTCTAATAGTCAACTATTTTACGTGGTGGACGCGAACTTGGAGAAGGTTGGGGCCTGGTAGCCTGGCAGACAGTAACCCTTTACAACCAAAAGGAAAAAAAAAAAAAAAACCTTAAGGAAAATATTGATTTCTAAGTGTTTAGTAGTAACAGATGTTTGTGTCAGTGGGGCCTTTTGTTCCGGATACGTCCCCGCAGGAGGCCACGCCTGTGCCGGGGGAGGACTCTACCCTCAGCTCCTGTGTTTTATTTTCAGAGTGTGTCTTGCAGCTCTTGTAGGATAACTTCTGGCCATCTTCCCATTTTTTGGGTCCCTCTCTGTTTGCCCGTTTTCTTCACTTCTCTAAATAGTTGTTTATCAGAAACCTGGAACCTCGGCCCCAGGAGCCCTGTGGTTGCTATGGCAACAGAAGCTTTCATCCTGCCCCCTCTTGCCTAGAGCCAAGCCTTTGGAATCCGCAGTCAGACAGGTGGGAAGGCGGCCATCCAGGAAACACCCCTCATTTTAGATGGCAGCCCTGAAGGCCAGTCTACCTCCTGGGCAGAAGCCTGCCTGGACCGGTTCTGTTGTTGCTGTTTGTTTTCAAATGAGCTCTCCACTCAGCAGTGACTGCCCACTGAGGGAAATGCCAAGCCCACCCTGACCCCTGGGAGGCAGCCTGGCAGCCTGGCAGCCTGGGAGCCTGGGGTGTGGCCCCTCTTCCCACGGAGAAGTCCCTCCTCGCAGGCTAACCGCTGCCATCCGTCTGCTGACTCATCCATTGTCTGGGAGAGCCAGAACCCCAACCCCGCATCCCCCACCCAGCACCACTGTTCGTGCATCCCCTCACTCAGCCAGTGGGACGGCTACGCCCCCGGCCGACGCGGGCAGGGTCCCTGCTCTCACGGAATTTCCACTTAGCGAGGACCCTCTTGTGTGCATACCTAGTTACAGGTGGTGAGAAGTGGCTGAAGGGAACGCGGAGATTTATAGTAAGGAGGTTGGGGAATGCCTCTCTAAGGAGCACGAAGTCCTTGAGGCAGGAAAGGGCTTGGCAAGCTGGTGCTTGAGGGACAGAAAGGAGGGCAGGTGGTTGGAAGGGCGAGGAGAGGTAGGCAGGAGCCAGGTCCCCAGCCTTAGCCCAAGTGTGATGGAAGCTGCCGCAGGGCCTTCAGTAGGGAGGGATCATGATCCGTCTTGTGGTTTTACTGCGCTGCCCTGGCTGCTGTGTGGGATGGACTGCAGGCAACAGACCAAAAGCAAGGAGAAGGGTTAGAACATTGCAGTCATCCATGCTGTAGAGGTCCTTCTGGCGGCAGGGCAGGCACAAGATGCAGACCTGGTTAAGACATGTTTGGGTAGTGGAACTGGCAGGGCTTTGGTCTACTGACCGTGAAGAAGAGGAGAATGAAAGTGTCCAGAACAACTTCTAGGCTTTTGACTTGAGCAGCTGGGTAGGCAGATGGTGATGCCATTTGGTGAGATGGTGAAGACGTTGGGAGGAAGCTGGCCTTGGAGGAAAGAAGAAAGATTCCAGTTTTGCATGGGTTAAGTTCTGTGTGCCAAATAGATATTGGATATTGAGAACTCAGTGGGGTTTACAAGTCAGGAGCCCATTGGAGAGACTGGAACATTCAGCCTATGAAAACTTGAAATTCTGAGCACCTTGAGATGGCCAGGCAGAGAGAAAGTGAGAGAAGAGGTTGGGAGGAAGATGAGGAGCCAGCAGAGGATCTAGGGGAATCAGTGTAGAGAAAACCCAGATGTCAGGAGTCATCGGAGTCAGGAAAAAAGTAAATCAAGAAGGTGGAAGTGGGGTGTTGGATGCTGCTGAGGGGGTGTGTAAAAGCGAGGGAGAGAAATGACCTTGGGGTTGGACCATGTGCAAGATGGAGCAGAGACACTGAGTGTGGTGGACTTTGTGAGAGAAGTTGTGCGGGAAGGGGAGGTAGATGAGGGTCATCTGAGAGGCTTGTTTTAGGGTGGCTGCTGCCGGAGCCAGCTCGTGTGTGAGCTGTATAAGTAAGCCCATCCTGTCAGTTCTCAAGACTCAGTTTTTCCATTCTCCAAGTCCCCAGGTCCCTCTGATGCCTCCCGTTCTGTGTGACCGCAGTCCTTTATTGAGGGTAAGGGCATTATAATTAACATTAGTATGTGAGCAGTCAGATGGACACTGGGAAGTCAGTACACATGTGAGGAGAGCCTTACCTCTGCACTTGGTGGTGCTGCGATCGACCCAGCTTCTGATGTCCAAGAGCATTTCCTTTGTGTGTGGAGCTGGGAGAAGGAATACACTATTTTTAGATCTTTGTGCAAGAAGGCTTATTATGGCATTTGTTTTTCTTTTTCTTAGTATTCAGAAATTGTGTTTGCCTAAATTTAGGCTAACCATGAAATGACTGCATTTGAAAGATTTGTTGTACATCAGTATGGAAAATATTGTTATCAGATGCACTTACAGTGAAGAGGAAATGTTTCTGAACCTTCCCCAAATTACAGAGGCTACATTTAGTTTACTCCCATCCCTTAGAATTCTCCCTTAAATGGGCACAGAGAACCTAGAAATTACCAAGAGTGGAAGGAAGAACCAGAGTTGTCAAAATTTGTCCTCAGGTTTTTGTTTTAATATACAAGTAAGACCTTGGGCGAGAAGTCTTTTAAAACAATACAGTAATCAAAGATGCTGTCTTTTTTTTTTTTTTTTTTTTTTTGCTTTTTATTTTTTTACTGGAGGTGCTGAGGATTGAACCCAGGACCTCGTGTATGTGAGGCATGCACTCTACCACTGAGTTATACCCTCCCCCTCTTCTTTCTTTTAAGATACCCCATGGTCTTGAAATGATGGGCCAAGAACAATATAGAAGTCTTGGTTTCACGTTGCCAGATGCAGTGGAAGCTTCTCCTACCCACCTTTGTAGCAACTTTCAACATGGTTGACCACTCCTCTTTCTAGAAACACCTTCTTCCCTTGGCTTCTGTGTGTCACACTCTCCTTGACGTCCTTCTGCCTCACTGCCAGTCCTTCCCCACCTCTCCTGCTGGCTATTTAACGTCTTCACTTATGACTCGCGGCTCTGAAAGACTGGTTAAGGTGTCCAACGTCATGCAGCCAATAAAGAGCAGAGTCATGGTTGAAACAATCCTCTTTTCCCTATGCCATCTTCCTGCCTCCAAAGAACTTGGTACAGAGTTTAGTTGCGTTAAAACAAAACAAAACAAAACAAAACAAAACAACTCCAGGTTTCTTCAGGACAGGAAGGTCATGGTGAAAAAAGTACCCTTGGACCAAGCTTCTCTGTCTTTTGACACATGACAGTGTGTGTCTGATTATTTCAGTCAATGTTGGGAAAAAGGAGAACTCAATATTGTGTTGATTATAGATACTGGATGAATATTAACCAAGTGAAAAGAGAAAAACTAGACTTACGTTTGTCTCTGACTTGCTAATTTCAGTAATTTTTAAGAATTATTCTCCATCTGTGCCTTGTGCCTTCTGCCTTCCTGATATCCAGTGTTGAGTCTTGGCTCTTGTCAAACGTGCCTTAAATCTACCTGGTTGTCAGTTTCCTTTGGTGACAACAGTTCCTTGTGTTTTCCTAGCCTTCTCAGCCTTCACTGGCTGCGAAGCCTGTCACGAGGCATGGTTTCAAGATCCTAGGGTCACATTAATGCCTCCATGCCTGTTCTCACTTGTTAATTATTAAAATGCCTTTCCTGCAGATGAGACCCCAGTGGCTCTCTCCAGACTCTCCCTCACCTCTGCACCAGCCCTGGGCAGAGCTGTTTGCCGGGCAGAGCCTGATCTCACTGCTGCTCCACTCAGTCCTGCCCGGCTGCCGCCACTTCGATGTCTGCTATCCATCCCCACGACTGCCGGCCTAAACACTGCCCCATCGTCCGGTGCAGCAGTCGTGACTCCTGACAAGGAAGATGCAAGGGGCCTTTGAGCGGCTCCCATGCCTTTGGTCTCTCGGGTGTAGCTGGATCCGGCATCTTCTTTCTAAGTGCTTCTAGTTAGCAGATCCTGACAGGCCCGGGGATGGAAGAGCTATGGTGGCGGGGTCAGAAGAAATCTCTGTTGGTTTTTATTGTTTGTGATTTATTATCACTTCCCCCCTTTTCTGGCTTCACTGTTAAAGTCAAGCTCGTGCTGAGAAAAACGTTAAAATATATCACGTTGAGGAGGTGCTGACAAGCCCGGAGTCCGATGCAGCTCTTTCTAGCCGCTGCCTCCACAGCTGATACGGTTCTAGAGAAACACAGACTCTCCACCTATCTACCTCACCTCCTGGCCACAAAGACATCCCACAGCGACAGGGGAAGACACCCACGTATGTAAGCGCCTCTGTCTGTACCCAAAATGAACGCGCATGCCGTGAGTCCTGTGGGCTTGCGGGATGCCCGCGCTCTGCGTGTTCCACGTAAGCACTGAGACTTCTTTCCATTGAAAGTCTGTGTGTAAACCTTCTCTAGTATGCACGAAGTTTTCACCTTTAAAGTCTTTCTCAAAATTTGTATTTCTGATCCTTGAAGAACATAGCAGTCTTTTCCCACCCACACGTAGGAACGTTGCTATTCGCAGCCACACAAGCCTGCCTCGTGGAAAAGCTCCAGCCCGGAGTTCAATCCTCTCCGCTGCTCCTTCGTCCTGGGCCTGAACTCTGCCCAGAATTCTTTTTCAATCTCTGCTGGTCCCACAGGCCACGAAGAAATCCTTCCATTCCTCCTTGGGCGGCTCCCTTTTCCGCTGCTTTCCCTCGCCTCCTGCCCCACAGGGAAAACTGAGGCCATCAGCCTGTTCTCCCTTTGATTCTAGAAGCACATCCACGTCCACGTCTCCCCTGGCCTCTCAGATGCCTGAGTGCCAACCTGTCAGTCTTAACACGGCTCCAGACAAATTTCTGGTTCCAGGAACAGAACTAGGATTAAGTGTGTCTTGATGCAGATCGTAGAGCTACATATAGGAGTGAGCTTTAAAACCCTCTGCCCTCCAGGAGGAAGGGAAGGCGGAGTGTCTGTACACCCAGGGAGGATGATGCGCTCATGACTTTGGACATGAACTGGGGCCACTAGTCTAGGGAAACTCTTTGCTAAGGTCATTGTGCTCTTTTGATCTCCAGATTTTGTTAACATGTTTCAAGTCTCACGTTTATTGGGCTCCTCTGCTTTGTTTAGTACTGTTGGTAACTTCCCTTCTGGAAATTTCCATCACCTAACTTTCATGGCAACCCCTCTTCTGGTTCTTCTTGTCCTCTTCTGCAGTCCCTCCTCCAGCTCCTTCACAGTCTTCTCTTCATCTTCCTGCTCTCAGAGTTGGTGTTCCCCTGGGGGCTCCCTCTCAGCTGCACATCCTCCTGGGGTGGTCTCCTCTCAGCACCCTGTCTTAGGTGGGGTTCCCCAGAGGCAGATGAAATTCATGTGAAAGAGATCTGTTGGGAGGAACTCCCAGGAGGAAAGAGTGGACGGCCAAGCCGTGATATCAAGTTGAGTGACACAGGATCGCTCTGGAGGTGGGGTGGGTCAGCCTCGGAGTTGTCCTCCTCAGGGGCAAGGGGCCCAGAGTGTGTGTATCCCTGTGCTGGCATCATTGCTTGGAGAGATGTACATTCTAGGTTCCTCTGGTTCTTGTGTTCACAGGCAAAACAGGCTCAGGCAACCTGAGGGTCACATCTGACCAAAAGTCACAGAGAAGATACCAAGAGCTGATGCACACACAAACGATAAAAGGGCCTCATGGGATGTGAAGGGGGCGTGCGCACTGCTGGCCACACCTCCCATATGTGCCGGAGGCTCCCAGCTCTCTCTTAAAGATCAGATGTGAATGCGTAACTGTCCATTTTACGTCCTGGTTGCCCTCCGTCTCACCCTGATGATCCCTCCCCCACTCCCACTGCTCTCCTCCTGAAGCGCTGAACTCACCCCTCGGAGCCCAGGTTCACACGCTTATCCGAGGTGGACACCTAGGAGTCGTCCAACTCCTCCCCTTCCTCACTCCCCCCACCCCCAGGGGGGGTCAAGCCTTCACCAGGAACTTACCTCGTAAGTCTTTCTCAGTCTGGCCCTTCTCCACCCCTAATACCACTGTCTCTCTATTTAGAACTTAATGGCTTGCGCATCAATCTAATAGCCTCCAAATTGTTTTTTCTGCCTCTAGTCTTGCCCTGTCAAATCCATCCTTCCTCACTGCCGCTGAGGAGCTGTACTTAAATTACCTTGTGATTCTGCCACCTCCCCTCCTTGCTTAAAACTCTCCAAAAGCTTCCCCTCACCTCCAGGAAAAACTTCAAGCTCCTTAATACCGTAGGCAAGGTCCTGCACACCGTCACTCCTGTTTTTCCAGTCTCTTCTCTTACCATTCTTTGCTTCACCCTCTACCCACCCCAAATAGTTCATAGAACCCTGCTGTATTAGTTTGCCCTGGCTGCCGTAACAAAATACCACAGACTTGTATGTGACTTAAACAACAGAAGTTTATTTTCATACAGTTGTAGAGGCTAGAAGTCCAAGATCAAGGTGTCAGCAGGTTTGGTTTCTTCTGAGGCCATTCCCCTCGGCTGGCAGACGGTCACCTTCTCACTGGGTCCTCACCCGGTCTTTTCTCTGTGTGCCTACACTGCTATTGTCTCTTTGTAGGTCCTAATCTCTTCTTAGGATACCAGCCAGACTGGATTAAGGTCCAACGTGATGGCCTCATTTTAGCTTAACTACTTCTTAAAGAAGGCCTTATCTCTGAATGCAGTCACACTTTGAGATACTGGGGGTTAGAACTCCAACATAAAAATTTTGGAGAGATATAATTCAACCCATAACACCTAACGTCTGCCTGTTCTTTCTTACCTCCTTGCCTGTTTTTCGTGTTGTCTTTATTTAGAACATCTTTCCCTTGTTGCATGACTCCAAATCATTCTGACTCAGCACAGGTATCATGGCCCACAGGTATTCCAGAGGTCCCAGGCCCTACCCTGACAAGGTAAGCTCCCTCCTCTCTACCCACTAAAGGCTCTGATTGTATCACCTTCCCTGGTCTTACTACATTATTTGATAATTATATTTAGAATGAGCTATATTAAATTGCCAATATTTGGCCATTTTTACCTCAAAACCAGCAATTTCATATGGTCCAACCTGAAACATCTCTCTTCCGACCCATCAACCTTTTGAACCTAGGGACTCTGTCTTCTCTACCTGTATACACCACAGTGCTTGCCACTGAGTGGCTACTGAATAAATACCGAAGAAATGAATGCCACAGACAACATGATCTCTGCCCCGGAATTTCCTTATGTAGTGTTTGGAGAGTTGAAATATTCGTCACAAGACCAATAGACAAATCCACAGAATTCGAAGAGTTTCATGTTGGTAAGTTTAGTTAGAAAGGGCCGCTGGGAAGATGTGAGGCTAGGGGGAAAGATAGAAAGGATGGTATTGAGGCTGGTAAAGAGGTGATGGGAGGGGAACTCAGTGAGGGAAGCCTGGCAGGCATGAACAGTGAACTGACTGTGGAAATGGCCCTTAGGTGAAAATGGGTTTATCTGTGAGGCTGAAGGTAGACCAGGGAAGGTCAGGCTAAGGGATGGAGTTCCTGAGATGCCAAAGTCAAGAGTTTGTATGTGACCATCCAGGCAGTCGGGAGCTATTTTCAGTTCCAAGAATGACATAATGACAGTGGAGCTCTGGGAAAATTACCCAGCCTTTGGGATAACACACGATCAGAGAGCCAGAGTCTAGAGACCAGGTAGAACGAGATGGCTGTGTCAGGACCCCAGGCCTGAGCTGACAGCTTGGGACCCCCTTCTCGGCTGCCTAAGGCTCTGAATGAGTCCTCACTTGGGGGTTTTCAAAACTGATTGAAATGTCAGTGCATCTTCAAAGAAGGCTTCTAATAGTGTGATGTAACTCTCTCCCTGACTGCAGATAAGGATGGACCCACTGAAGGGACTGGTTGGCTATGTGAGCTTTGTGAAGTTTGTTTCGACTTTGAACAGAGTGAAAGGCAACAGTCCCAGTCCCTTCTTGGCCAGGACCTAGTCTGTCCTGCCTTATGTCAGAGAAATGTCACCTGAGGATGCAGACCTGAACTCCGTCCAAACCCTGTCAGTGTTCAGGTCGCGGCCCAGGAGAGCAGCATAGGGTTTATAAGAATAAACCTGGAAGCCAGGCTGCCTGGGTCTGGGTCCAGTGCTGAGTCCGCTGAGAGAGCCACACAGCCAGCCTGGGCTCTAGTCCCCTCACCGCAGAATGGGAATAATAACAGCGTAGTTTCTACTTTATAGGTGAGTGTGAGGAATAAACGCAGTGTGTACCTGCAGATCTTTAGAACACACGCGTTAGGCTGAATCACAGGAAATTGCCACTTTGATGGCTCTAAAATGACTATTGTCGATTTCCTGTGGTTTAACGTATACTAAAAACTCAACACGCATTGTCATCTAGACATTCTGGCACCTGGTCAGTGTTTGCCCAGCAAGTGACAGAGGGTGCAAGGCCTGGGCCCCCACAGCCAGCCTTGCTCTCCCTCCTGGTTTATTCTCCCTCCTCTTCTTTCACTGCTGCCAGTGTCAGGCGGCCGACCACAGAGGCACCCTGCTCCTGTCTCTACCAGCCGGAGCCTGGAAACCCCGACCTGTCCTCCTTACCAACTTACAGTTGGCTAGAATGTTCAAAAAGTTAATTTTGCTGAGAAGTTAAGACAACATTAAAAAAGAAAAAAAAAAAGAGTGCAAGAATGCCTGGTTACAAATGAATAGGATAGGATTAAAAGCAAAAACAAACAAAAAAATAAAAATCTGAACATTAAACAAAGAAGCTCAAACAAACAGCTTGAGGAAAGAACTTGGCAATGCTTCTAAGACTAATGGGATCCTCATACCCTGCCCAAACTACTTCTGGTCTAATCTCTACATAGGGGCCACCCTGGTGTCCCCTCTGGCCTCTGCTCTGTACAGCTCCTCTGGCCTCTGTGCAGAGTCTGACTACGGCCCTGAGAAGGAAAAACTTCTTCCCTCCACGGCCTTCAGGAGCTCTGACCTGAGCTCCGACCACTGGCACTGGCTTGTGAGGTTCTCAAAGCCTCTCTGTATCTGTGTCTTGTATCTCCTGCCCTCCACCCTCCATCACTCAGGCTTGGGGTCCCCGCCACCCCACTCTCCCTGTCCGTTTTTTTGTTTTGTTTAGTTTTGTTTTGTTTTAATTTGAACCGAACACACTAGGCAGCAGCTATGTAGACCGTTTCTCCCCTTTCACGACAGAAGGCTGCTACACCTATGCCAGAATTTTCTGAAAAACTCTAGGGCTCTCAGCCAGCCAGAAGCAGACTCTGCCCTTTCCTGTTACAAAGGCCAGCTCCGCCCACTTGCGTGCCCACTCACTTCCTGTTTCCTGTTGAAGGCACACCCTCGGCTCTCACTTTTTTCACCCAGCAAAGATGACAGATGTGTCCTGAATAGCTGAACTCAAATAACCCCTCCTTCATTTTTCTAGACCATTCCCTGGTTACTCATCACTCAGGTATTTCTAAGGGAGGGACGGAATTCTCTTTGATAGGCCCCTAATTACACACTTACCGTACATGGTGTTTCATTTTTGCAATAACATTTAGTAGAGTTTTTTTTTAATATAGAAAAACATAAAGAAGTAAAGCAGTTGATAATCACGGCTTAGTTAACCATGTTTTTTTAATAAAACCACGTACCAGGAAAATTCAGTTTAGAAAAGTTTAAATTCCACCGCCCCACTATACTCCTCGCCCTAAGCTAATCACTGCTAGCATTTGCTTATGACTCCTGCAGAAAATAAGTCTTATAATTATATATGCATGCTTTTTCTGTATTGCTGCCCTGTGTTGCACTGATTCATTATAACACGATTTGCCCATGAAGTATTTTCCTAAGAAATAACTCATATACATAAACTAGTGAACTGTGATACTCTGCTCATCCTTTGAGGCTGTCTCATGTACTCAGCCAATCCTAGCACTTGTTGTATTACATTCTTGGCTAACGAGCGTTAGTCTCCCGTTCAGAAAAACTCTCAACTAATGAGTCCTTTCTCATGTAATCCTAAATTGACTCCGTTCAACCAATTATTGGCTTACTCCCTATAGGCATGCCCCTCCCGCCATTTAGTTTGTGTTTTGGCCAATAATTTTGACCAAGAACGGCTGACAAAAACTGAACAAGTATTTGACTGAACTTGCTGCAAATACACAAAAGAAGTGTATCTTGAACATAGTACATATTAAAATCCAGTTTCACAGGGGCTTCTACCCCTTTCAAGTCAATGGTTGAGTAGAGAAAAGATAAAAAAGGGGGGTTGTACTTCCGCTCAACATTGTACTGGAAGTTCTAGAGAAGGTAATTAGGCAAGAAAGTGAAATAAAAGACATCCAGGAATGAAAGGAAGAAGTAAAACTATCTTTTTGCAGATGACATAATCTTATAGATAGAAAATCCGAAGGAATCCCCCCTCAAACACTGTTAAAACTAATAAACAAGTTCAGCAAGGTTGCAGGATACAAGATCAACATACAAAAGTCAATTGTATTTCTATACACTATCAGTATATAATCTGAAAAGGAAATTTAAAAAACAAATTCATTTATAATAACATCAAAAATGATTAAATATTTAGGAATAAATTTAACAAAAGAAGTATGAAACATATACTGGAAACTACAAAACACTATTAAAGGAAATTAAAGAAGAGCTGAATAAATGGAAAAACATCTTGTATTCATGAATTGGAAGACTTAAGGTTGTTAAGATGCAATGGTCTCTACACCAATTCACGAATCCAGTGTAATCCCTGTCAAAATTTCAGCTTTTTTTTTTTTTTTTGCAAAAATGGACAAACTGATCCTAAAATTCATACGGAAATTTAAGGGACCCAGAATAGCCAAAACAAAGCTGAAGAAGAAGACCAAAGGTAGAGTACTCACACTTCTGAATTTCGATACTTACTACAAAGCAACAGTAATCAGACAGTGTGGTACTGGCATATGGACAGACTTATAGATCAATGGAATAAAACTGACAGTCTAGACAAAGACCATTTCACTTATGGTCAGTTGGGTTTTGACAAGGGTGCTACTTCCCTCATACTTTCAATGAGGGAAAGAATATTCTTTTCAACAAATGGTCACGGGACAGTTGGTTATCCACAAGCAGAAGAATGAAATTAGACCGTCTGCTTCATACCACATACAAAAACTGACTCAAAGGCCTAAGTGTAAGAGCTAAAAATGTAGAACTATTAGAAAAAAAGCCATAGATATAAGTCAGTATGATCTTTGAATAAGTAAAAGCTTCTTAGCTACCTCAGCTAAAGAGGGTCAAAAATCAAAGAGGGGGTAAAATCAATAAATTGGACTTTATCAAAACTTCAAACTTTTGTGTTTCAAAGGACTCTATCTAAAAAGTGAAAAGACACCCCACAGAATGGGAGAAAATATTTGCAAATCGTATATCTGAGGGACTTGTATCCAGAATATATAAAGAACTTTTACAGCTCAACAATCAAAAGACAAACAACCCAATTAAAAATGGTTAAAGGATCTGAACAGACATTTCTCCAAAGAAGAAATACAGATAGCCAATAAGCACATAAAATGCTTGACATGATTAGCCATCGAGGGGAGTGCATCAAACCCTCAATGAGATACCACTTCATACCTGCCAGGACAGCTGTAATGGAAAACACAAGAACAAGTGTCAGTGAGGATGTGGATAATTAGAACCCTCGTACACTGTTGGTGGGAATGTAAGATGGTGCAGCTCCCCTGGAAAGCAGGCCAGCAGATCCTCAGAAGGTTAAACATAGAGTTACCATATAAATCAGCAATTTCACTCCAAAGTACATACAAGAAATGAAAACACAAGTCCACACAGAAACGTGAACATGAATGTTCATAGAAGCATTATTTTTAACAGCCAAGAAGTGGAAGCAACCCTAATGTCTGTCAATAGATGAATGGATAAATAAAACGTTATATCCATGCAATGGGATATTAGTCAGCCATTAAAAGCAATGAAGGACTGATAATGTGCTACAAAAGTGGACAAATCTTGAAAACACTATGTTAACTGAAAGAAGCTGTACACAAAAGGCCACATATTGTATAATCCCATTTATCTGAAATATCCAGAATAGGCAAGACTTTGGAGACAAGAAGTAGATGAGTGGTTGTTGTCTGGGGCTGCAGGGGAAAAAATGGAATGTGACTGCCAGTGGTTATGGGGTTTCTTTTGGGGGTGATGAAAATGTTCTGGAATTAGTAGAACCAGTACGTGATGGTTGCACAACCTTCTGAATGTACTAAAAACCACTGAACTGTACATTTTTTAAATGGTGAATTTTATGATATGTGAATTATAATCTCGATTTTTAAAAGAGAGGAATTGATAGAAATCACTGGATGTTCTATAACATAAGATCATTGTAGCTTCAGCAGGGTTGACCAGCAAGTGTTTGAAGGAGAGATGAAAGAAGAAATTATGGCAGGAGGCAGCCAGTGTCCTCAGGGCATTGGATGAGACCTGAGGAGCCATTTCTAGTGCTGGATGCCAGGAAGAAGTCTCCTTAGTGTCTGTGGTGCAACAAGCCCCACACAGAGATGATTCACTTGCAGGAAAGCATCCCTCAAGTACAAGTGTGTGTGTGAATTTTTTCCACCCTCTATGATCCTTACCATTGTTCTGTTATCGACACATGTGGGTCTTTTTGGTTTTTTTTTTTAAACTGCTGCAGAATATTCCAGGATATGAACATTCCATGACTAACTAACCATTGGTTAACCATTGGACACTTTGGTAATTTCCAGTATTTTTGATTTCACAAACAATACTGTGGTAAACAGTCTTACACTTACTATTAATGCACCGCATGTTACATGTAAGACCCAGAGAGTACGCAGTTGCCCGCAAGACTGAGGAGAGAGCTGGTCTCCCAACTAGTCGTCCTGTTTTACATCCTGGTTGGGCTTCAGACTCAGGCGAGCCCTCCGTCGCCGCTGCCTCTCGTCCCCAGCACCGTGCAGCCTCCACCGAGGAGGGAAAAGTCCTTCTCCGGCTCCCACAGACCATCTGCTCCTCTTTGAGTCATAAGACGAGCCGATCCTTCCCATTATCTCGGCACACATGCTGTTGGTGTTCAAAACGTGCTTCCAGCCTCCCCTTGTAAAATGAAGTCAGTGTTTGTCTCATTTGCCTCTTTCCGAGACAGAGTCATGGGGTTTTTTGGGGTTTTTCTGACACATTACAGAAAAAGTTTTCCATTTTTACCCTTTCTACTTTGGCTTCCTGTGATTTTTCAGGTTCTCTGTATTCCTGTGTGCTGAATGTGTAGAGCAGACTGACAGCCTGTGTTTCATTATGATCACTTCAGCCCTGAATAGCAGGCGGTCCCTTTTACCCTGGCTCATGAGGACAGGCGTTCAGATGTGGTGCACATGCGCCCTGGAACACAACACTGCAAAAAACATAATGAGAGCCTTGTAGTGCATGAATCCTATACTCGTTAGCTAAGTCTATCCCCGAATATATGTGGATGAGTAAAATTCAGTTATGGTGCCTCTAATTCATTTAGGTTTTTTTTAAATCAAAATCACCTTTGGTGGATTTAGCGAGGCCAAGACTGCATAGCAAACCTACTGACTCCACTGCAGTGGATGAATAAAGTTTTACTTCTAAGTGCTGCAGCTTAAATATATTCTGGGCTATTTTAGCTCATAAAGTCATAGAATATTAGGGTCAGAAAGGACCTTAAAAGTGATTTTGCCTAACCTTGCATATCCCTGACAGCCACCCAGCTTCTAACAGAGTATTCCCAGGATCCAGATTTCACCGCTCCAGCAAGCAACAGCTTCCCTGTGGGAGCAGCTTGTCTTAGAATGGACTTCCTTAGATTGGACTGGAACCTGTCTGCCTGGAAAGTGTGCCCCGTCCTCTTAGCCCTTACCTCCAGAGTTGCACAGGACTCACCTTCTCATCTGAACAGTCCACATCTCTGAAGACCATTGTCTTTCGTTTTCTAGTCGCTAGGTCACAGGCTTTGGTAAATTTGTTCCATATACTACAGGGCTGGGAGAACAGTTCCCTTCTTGGGCTTGGGTCTTTGTGATCCTCTCCGTTGACAAGGGCTGCGTTCTCCAGGTGTGTCACCCAAACGCAGCACTTTGTTTGAGGTTATACCCATAAAGAATGCACTGGAACAATATAGTTTCTTCCCTCGAACTGGATAGTCCAGAAAAGAAAAGACAAGCATTAATAGAGTTAGTTGAATGCACTCAACTACATACCATACTTCATTTTTAAACTCAGTGTCATACACCTTCTCATGGCAGTCTTCCCTAACTCCTGTTCTAACTCCTGTGTATTTTTTTCTCCTTAGTAACATAACATTCATTGAGTGTTTCCGATATGCCAAGCACTATTCTAAGCAATCTGCATACATTACCTCTTTTAATCCTCAAAATGGCTCTGTGGGATATGTACTAGTACCGTCTTCCTCCCCGTTTGATAGAAGAGGAAACAGGCGTATAGAAGTTGACCACCTTTCTCCTGCTAGTGAGTGACAAGAGGCAGGATGAAAGCAGAAGTAAGTCTGGCTCCGGAGCCCAGCTCTCCACATCAGTCACCCATTGCTGCCTGTTGAATTTACAGACAATTTAATATACTAACTCTTTTTCAGAGGTGAATGCTTCCTTTTTGAAAACCTTTTTGTCCTTATTAACAATTGTTTTATTAATTCTGGATCCTCATTCCATCTATGGTTGCTGTTCTTGACTGTGGATGCTGTCAGTCAACCAGTTAGACTTCCAGACTCGACTCATTTGCAAATTTGTTAAGCCAGATAAGTCATCATTCCTTGGGGACAGCCCTAAGTTTCATCTTTCATCTTCCTACCCTGCTTATCAAAATTTGTGGGGTTTTTTTGTTTTTCCACAGTTCTGCTAACTACAGGGTCCTATCATCCTCTTCAGCAGCTGACCTCTTCTCCCGTTGGTACCGACCACTGGCTCCTTTCACCATCAGGGGACAGAATATTCCTTCTTCACTTTCCTCTGGCTCCTTGGAGAAATGCCTCTTTCTGTCTTAAATCATTTTAGCGATTGCCTTTTCAACACCAGAGTGATATCCTGCTGTGTCTGCTATAGGATAATGGTCCCTGATGGGGAAAAAAGCCTTCATTCTGGGCAGCTGTTAAATCCATTGTGAAAAGCACACAGACGCGCAAACTTGCCAAACACCAGCAGCCTCGACACAGCACAGTTTCATTAGTTAAAGGTGCGCGCAACATTTGGCGTAGTTCTCTTTGGAAGTGCCATCCAAAGGCAAGGTGGTGTTAAGGGCTCACTACGAACATCTTGTAGATGGAAAACCTGTTGCAGAAGCAAATGGAGGGTGTAAAATTCCTGTACTTTCCATCACTCTGCCGCCATTTTTTTCACCCAGAATTTTAGTAACCTTTTCACACAGTGGTATAAACTGGGCAGGAGGAGACGGGGTGGGGGGGGGGGATGTGTGTCAGGAGTATGCCCAGACCTAGCTTACCAGAATTTCAGCAACACCTGAAATTTGTTATTTCTTTTTATTTGTTTTCTGATGACAGTGCAGCCAGGAGCAGGCTTACAGACCAGCCCCTGAAGGGTTTACACTCAAAATCAGGGCTCCCGCAGAGGGAAGATACAAGGCTACATTTATGTGCCTGGTCTTTTTTTTTTTTTTTTTTTTTTAATTCTTTTATTTTGGAATAATTTTAGACTCGCAAGCAGTCACCAAAGTAATAGAATTCCTGTGTACCATTTCCCCTGCTTTGTGCATATTGTAACTATAGGGTGATATTTCTTTCTTTCTTTCTTTTTTAAATTATTTATTTATTTTGTGGGAAGAAGTAATTAGGTTTATTTATTTATTTTTATTTTTTAGTGGAGGTACTGGGGATTGAGCCCAGGACCTTGTGCATGCTAAGCAGACATTCTACCACTAAGCTATACCCTCTCTGCTAGGGGTGACATCTTTCCAATGTCTTTGCCTGTCAGAGGAAGGTTTAGCTGGCACTCCCTGACCCCAACCAGTATTCATCATGATGAGAATACCATCACTTTTATTGTGCTTACAAAATGCCAACAGGCACTCTGGCTAAGCGCTTTCAGACGCTGCCACAGTCTAATGAGGTGCCACGGTCACTCTCGTCCCCTTCTTAGATATGAAAGAACTGGGCTCCGTGAGACTGTGAGACTCACTCAAGATTATGTGGCACTTGGGTGGCAAGGTCAAGGTTTACACCCAAACTGTCAACCAGTCTGTTACGCTGCTTCCCCAGGAGATCTCGCTTATGTGTTCGGGGCTCCGATTGGTACCGTGAGGCCAGAGCCTCCACAAAGGTAGTATGTAACTTCCTCTGTCACTGCGGGGTGAGTGAGGCCCTGCTCCCGGCCCGTCAGACCCTGTAGGGCAGCTGCAGCTGATAGACAAGGATGCTGGAATGCTGATTAATCCCTTTCTGTCTCGTTTCTGGGCTGCTTATCCCAAGCTCAGTAGCGAGTTTGTAGATGAAGATATCTCGTGGCTCTCACTTTTACTGCCAAGGAGTACAAGACAGAGAATGCTGGCAGACGGCCCGTCTGAGCTGTGGCAGGGCAGGAGGTGTTCAGACCCAGGCTGACACGCCTGAGCACCTTTCAGTGGCATTTTCGCAAATCCCACCCTTGGCGATAGTCCTGCAGAATCAGTTCTTTCTTCAGGAGGTTTGATTCCAAATCACATCGCTGTGTATCAAATCTCACTGCCATCAGACAGCTTTTTAAATGTCCGTACTGCTGCTGTGAATGCAGCGGGAAAGGAAGGAGGTAGGCAGGGAAAGGTCATGCTAATCTCAGTTGTTACATCTGGTGCCAGGTACAACAGAAACCAAGGGCAGTTAAGCCCAAACGACCTTGGTAACTTGATCTCTCGCATTCCATGTATTCCAGCCAAGGAAATAAACACTGGCGTATAGTGTGGAAGAGATGCTTAACACTTTTACGCTTACAAAGTGCTTTCATATTATCTTGGCCTCATCACACTCTTTACAGTGAGGAAATTGAGCTGCAGGGAGAGTAAACAAGTCGTCTCAGGTTCTCCCCATCATATTTGGCACAACCAAGACAGGGCCCTGGATCTTGGGGAGGCCCCAGAATGCAGCAAGGACTTTGATGTTTCATGGACCTCGGTTCCAGCCTCAGCTCTGCCACTAACTAGCTTTTTGGACATCACCAGGCCTCACATTCCTCCACTTTTAAATGGGCCTAATCACAGTACCTGCTCCATCAGGTTCTTGTGAGAGTAGAGCTTGGCAGAGTACCTGGCACAGGGAGGTAACAGGGGTGGTAACTATTAGTATTAGTTCAATTCTCCATCCATTAGATAGGAATCTAGCTTCAATTAATAGAACAGTAAAGCAATGTTGACTTATACAAACGAGGGTTATTTTTCTCATACTTTAAGAAGTGTGAAGGCAGGAAGTCTTGGGCTGGCCAGCAGCTGAATGGTACTGTCAAAAACTGTTTACCTTCTTTCATACCATCCTGGTCTCCATAGCATGTTGATTTGCTGCCTCGTGGTTGCAAGGTGGCTGCTGCAGCTCCATCCACCATGTTTGGGGACAACAGGAATACTCCAGTCATATTTCCCCTTTTGTAAGGAAAGCAAAAACTGTCCCAGAACCCCACTCCTAACCACAGCAGACACTGCTTTTGTCTCCATAGCCTGGACTATGCCTTCAGACTGACTGTAGCTGCAAGGACCCTTGGAAAGTAAGCATTTAACTTTTCAGACTTAATTATTCAAGTGTCAGGGAAGAAGGTGGGTGAGAATGGGAATAGACTGAGCCAACTGTATTTTCTACAGTTCTTCCTGCCTTTCACAATGTCATTAAATTTTTTTTATTTAATTGGTCCCCAGGTGTAGAGGGTGTGGTTAACCCTAGTCAGGTGCTCATGGCCCACAATCAGCAAAGCCCCCTTTCTCGGCTGATTCCATTTTATTCTCACAAAATGTACTGTTTCATGTGCATCTATTTTTTCTTCACTTTCTGATTGAAATATACATCCATGGTAATGAAATATACATCCAATGTAAAGCACTATTTGTCATCATGAAAGCACCACTCAGGTTAATATACAGAACATTCCCACCATCCCAGAAATCTTCCTTCCTTCTCCTCCACTCCATCAGTACTCCCTCCCAAAGGTAACCGTTATTCCATTCTGTATCCCCATAGGTCTGTTTTGCCTGTTCTTTGATTCATTTAAACGCAATCGTACATTTGTATGTAGTCTTTGGGGTGCGACTTCTTTCACTCACCTGTGAGAGTCCTCTGCTGTTGCGTGTAGTGGTAGTTCCTCTGTCCCCTGCTTTTTTCTCGGTGCATTGTCTCCCCGAGCAGACTTGGAGAAGGGGTATTATGAGCACCAGAAATGGAAGCCACCCCTTTTCCACTTGTGGAGTATCTTTTCCTCGTAAAACCCATCCCCTCTGATTTCTCGCAAAGCTTGCCTGGGCACTGCTCTCTCCAGCACCACGTCTCCTTTAAGAGGAGTCTCTTGGGGACTTGTACATTTGCCTTGGATGCTGTCAGCATGAAAGAATTTTCCTGAATGCCTCTTCTTTTGGAGATGGGGGAAGAGGAGAGTAAAAGAGGGATGCTTTCTGGAAGGATATTTTTAGTCAAAGGAGAAAAGCACTGACCAAAGTCATCATTAGGAACTTGAGTCTGGAAGCCAGCTTTTGGAGCAGAGATTTTTAGGTTGCTTTCCTATGTTCCTCTCCTGCTAACAATCTCCATTCAGAGTTCAAGGGCATAAGAAACTCACAGCAACTCTGTCCCTCTTGGGGCTGGGGAAATTGGTTTGAATTTAGGCTGTCGCTGGGAAGTCTTCCTCCCCCGAAGGCTGTGGGTGGTGGACTTTGCTATCAAAGCCAGCATGGCTTTCTTTATAAAAACACTCAACTCCAGGACAACTTGCGAGCAGGAATAAAGCTCTTGCTTTTCAATGGAGTCTTAAATGAAGATGAAAGGGACTAGTTATTCCTGCAAGTATGGTCACGTAGGTAAGTCAGGGATCAACTAGAAAAATTCAGACTATGCGGTTGGTTCTAATGGTTGGTTGCCGTTGTCCCTCCTTTGGGGGTCTGCTGGTTCTGTGCCTTGTGTCTGCTGGGACAGTGTGCTGGAAGAGTCGGCAGAGACTTAATTGGGAGCTCTCTGCTTGGCAGCTAGAGCAGATTGCAAGGGGGCTGATTTGGTCCTCCTCAGGTGCTTCCATTCAGTCCAGCACCCTTACATGTTTTGTCTGTGGGTATTTAGGACTAAGTGGATGAACCCCTGAAATCCATTGCCTCTAACATCAGATGAACAACTTTGAATTTAGCAATATTTATTGCTAACAACTTTAGAAAATGTTACTAAGTTTACTGAGGAATTTCTATATCCCCAGCCTTCACAGGAGGCTTTGAGTGTATTATTTCAATTATTCTCCACAGGACCTGGGGAGATAGGTAAGGTTATGCCCATTTTGCGGATGAGTAAATTGAGGATTAGAGAATTCAATAACCTTCTACTAACTAACAGGTAGTAAGTAGTAGGGCTGAGATTGAACACTAGGTCTCCCAGATTCCAAAGGCTGTGTAACACTAGCTACCTTTTAAAGATAACCTGTTGCCTGTCCATGTCAGCCCTCTTGTCAGCCCTTGCCTTCCCCTTACCCCAGCACATGCTCTTCAGTGTTTGTCCAATCAGTGACTGGGTTTTGAACAGCTGAAATCTGCAAATAGCTTGTCACTTATTTTGATCTTAGCTAGTTGTTGAAGTGTCACTGTAACATGATTATATTTTATTAAAGGAATTTTTAAAAACATTTATAACCATAGAGCATAATGGAGAACATTTTGATAGACAATAAGGAAATGTTGGTTTCAACCTTAATGTCCCCATGAATCAAAACAAGCTGTGAGACCTTGAATACAGACTTAATTTCTGTGTGCCTGTTGCCCTCATTTGTGAAATGAGGACATTGAAGTATGTGATTACTGATGTCTCTACCTTTTGCAAAAACATGGGCCTCTGTGACTTTTTCGGTTTTGTTTTTGTGATTCTGAAATGGCTTCAGAGTACAAATATTTCTTAAAGGAGCCTTAATTACTAAGTGCAAATCAAGAGAAATGGATAACATTGGGGCTTTCAGAATTTTTGGAAAAGATGTAAGTTCTTTACTCTTCCAAGTAAAGCTGCATTTTCCATTGCACTTCCCAATCCATCATTCCCACCAAAAGAAAAGTGTATAGTTTCTTTAATAATTTCACGTTGGAGCTTAGATTCCTTGCGGGTCTGGCAAGCTTTAATCCTGGATGTAAAATATTGCCAACGGCCAACCTCAGGTGGCCAACCTAAATATAAATCTCTCCTTGTTCAGTGTATGAATGTATAATGTAAACTGTTTTATTAAATTATACCTGGTACTACTAAATAGAATTAAAACGCTGTTGAGCAACTCTGAAAGTAAGAAATAAGACGATATTATGGTCTAATTAGTTAAGAAGATGCTTAAAGAAAATTTTATTGCATCCTTTTAGACCTAATAAAGAGAAAACGGGCCACGTGAGTGACTCAGGATCATCTGTCATCAAACATGGGCTCAATCCGGAGAAGGTCTTCATGCAGGTTCATTACCTGAAGGTAAGCACACCTGAGTGGCAGAAGGCAGTTACCACGATGCAGCACTTTTTAGCTTTTACGTGTAAAAATAGTGAAGGTGAGTAACGAGGTTGGGGCCAAACAAAAAACCCGTCAACATTGTAGTGACATTTGACTTAGATACCTGACTGTCCAATCATTAAAGCATTTCGTACCCAAAAAATGAGGCATGAGTCAAAGGAAGCTGAACGATTCCCCTCGGTACCTCCCGTCTCCCTGCTTCACGTCGGCTTTGAAGGGCAGAATCTTAAAACTGCTGTCAGGTTCCAACGGGAAGATGGGAGTAATAAGGAAGTATTTTAAGCTGTAAAGGCCTTTCCTGACAGCTGAGGGGGAGAGGAGCTGGACCCCGCTTCCCTTGTGGTCCATGATGGACATCGGGCTTCACGTAAACCAAGGAACGACGAGCTGGTGAGACCATTAACAGATGTGTTGAAAGCAAAGTAGCTGATCCTGAAGTTCCAACCCAGCCTTACTACTAAGAATGTAATGGGCTGCCTGGGACGAGTCAGGTAGAGCATCCTAGATGTGCATAAAGCTCTGGTGGGTAAGTTAGTGTTGCCTTTGTGAGCATTTTTCTGATGAACCCACAATAGGCATCTCTTTAAATTCTTCTTCCTTCCTTCAGGGCTACTTCCTTCTCCGGTTCCTCGCCCAGAGACTTGGAGATGACACCTATTTTTCATTTTTAAGAAAGTTTGTGCACACATATCACGGGCAGCTGATTCTTTCCCAGGTAATTTATGAGTCCTCACGAGTCCATGATACACACCTGGAGAGGGTGTGGCATGTGGCAGCTAGATTATGTGAGTATGAAAAAGGAGGGGAAAGATTTACGATTTAATACGATAGGAAAAATAGGAAGTTAATGGAGTGGACACAAGGCAGTGTTGTTTCTGGGAGGGCAATCTCCCTGTGGTTTAGGACAGACTGTAACCCAGGGCTGTCCTGTGCGCAGTGATGTGGGGAGTTGCACCTTAAGGGACCTTGAAAACAAAAACAAAACAATCATGCCGACCCCTCTGCCTGGAATGAGCTTTGCAAGGCTGGCTCCTCCTCATCCTTGGTCTCAGCTTCAGTGCTTCCATCTCAGAGACACTTCAGCTAAAGAGATGTGCATCCACCCTCTTCTCCTCCGTCCTTTGTCCTTTTAGTTACCTTCATTGCTGTCACCACTGTTTTAATTACATTTTCCTTTATGGGTCCATTTGTTTCTTTTCTGTCTCTTCCATTCTATGGATACGCTCAGCAGGGCCAGACCACACTCTCTGTTTCACCAGTACTTAGTAATGATTCACACGCAGTGCACCCACCGTATGTATTTGATAAACAAATAGATTAAAGACAAGATACACTGAAGTAGTCAGACAGCCCGGCCACAAAAGTGCCGGAGGAAGACTCTGTTTACACGGGTGTGGGGCCGAGCTGCACTCAGTGAGAAAGTTAACAGAGAGGCGGAGGCTCTGAAAACAGTGCTCGTAGCTGACGGAGAATAAAGGATGTGCGGTCTCAGCACAGAGTGGACGGATGTGTGTTTTTGATATTTGACTCTTGTGCTCATATGCAGTTTTAAAGTCACGTTGCCCACAACGTTCAGCGTACAGGATGTGCGTGTATGATCTGAGCACGTATGCAGGGAATAGCGTGCGTGTAACAAGACTGGATGGCCATTATTCCTCATCTCCACGTTCTTTTTATTCTTTCGCTTGAGGGGAGAGGAGGTCTTCCTAAACAGTGTTTGGAAGGGCAGCTTGAAAGCTGGCTCAGGAGTCTTCTAGGACTGGCTGGCTGAACAGCCCAAATGCCTACGACTAAAAACCACTTCTCACCAATATACTGTAGCGTTAAAGGAGCTCGTTGCGTTTCCCGTGACTTCTGAGGTTCTGCTGTCAACTTCCCATGGAACACTCAGTGCTCCCTCCTCCAGATCATTCCATTTTCCTTCTGTTTACTTCTTTTGAATTACAGATTTGTTGTTTTTCAAAAAAACAGCTTTATTGAGGTATAACTCACATACCATAAAATTCGCCCTTTTCAAGTGTACAAGTCAGTGGTTTTGGGTGTATTCCCAAAGTTGGGCAACCATCACCACTCTAATTCCAGAACATTTTCATCACCCCCAGAAGAAACCCCAAATCCATTAGCAGTCACTGCCTCATATCCACCTCCCCTCAGTCGTAGGCAACCACTAACCCACTTTCTGTCTCTACGCATTTGCCTATTCTGGACATTCCGTATAAATGGAGACGTTTATACAAATGGAGGCCAATAAGATGTGGCCTTTTGTGACTGGCTTGTTTCACTGAGCATAATGTTTTCAACGTTCATGTTGTAGTGTGTATCAGTACTTCATTCCTCTCTTTTTATTTCACTTTTTACCTGTTAAATTGTGATAAAATACACATAAGAAAATACACCATTTTCACCATTTTTAAGTGTACAGTTAGTGCATTAAGTACGCTCACATTGTTGTGCAATTCTCACCACCATGCATCCCCAGAACATTATCATCTTCCCCAAATGAAACGTGTATCCATTAAACAATAACTCCACATTCTTCCCTCCCCCTAGCCCCTGGCAACCACCATTCTATTTTCTGTCTCTGACTTCGACATGGGTACCTTAATGCAAATGGAATAATACAATATTTGCCCTTTTGTATTGGCTTCTTTCACTTAGCAAAGTGTCTTCAAGGTCCGTCCATGTTATAGCATAAGTCAGAATTTCCTTCCTTTTTAAGACAGCGTTCCACCGTGTGTGTATATACCAGACTTGGTTTACCTAGTCATCTGTTAATGGGCACTTGGGTTATCTACACCTCTTGGCTCTTGTGAGTAGTGTTGCTGTGAATATCAGTGTACAAATATCTGTTTGAATCACTGCTTTCAATTCTTTTGTGTATATACGTCGAAGTGGAATTGCTAGGTTATATGCTAATTCAGTTTTTTGAGCAACTGCCATACTGTTTTCCACAAGGGTTGCACCATTTTACATTCTCACCAGCAATGCACAAGGGTTCCATTTTCTCCACATCCTCACCAACATTTATTGTTCTACTTTTTTTTTTTTTTTATAATAGCCATTATGGTGGGTGTGATGGATGTGAAGTGGTATCTCTTTGTGGTTTTAATTGCATTTTTCTGGTAGCTAATCATGTTGAGCATTTTTTCATGGACTTACTGGCTATTTGTATATCTTTTGGGGGGACATGTCTATTTAGGCCCCTCGCTGATTTTTTTATTTGGGCTGTCTTTTATTATTGAGTTGTAAGGGTACTTTATATATTCTAGATTCAAGTCCTTTATCAGATTTATGATTTGTAAATTTTTTTTCCTGATTAAAATTACTCCTATGTTTTGTTCTAAGAGCTTTGTAGTGTTAGCTCTTATATTTAGGCCTCATCCATTTTGAATTAATTTTTGTGTAGGGTGTGAGGTAGATGGTCCGACTTCCTTCTTTTGCATGTGAATATCCAGTTGTCTCATGACCATCTGTCAAAAAGACTATATTCTCTCCCTCCATTATAGTGTCTTGGCACCCTTGTTGGAAATCAGTTGACCATAAATATAAGAGTTTTTTGTGGACTTTCAATTCTATTCTATTGATCTCTAGTTTTGTCCTTTTGCCAGTCTCATAGTTTCAAAATTGTTGCTTTTTCACCTGACACTCATAAAAAAAAATTTAAACACTATCAAAGGATACAAAGAGAATGTAAAATATCATTCTAAATCTCACAATCCATGAATATCTACAATTAAGATTAGGTGACTGTCATTTGAGAAATTGCACTGTTTCTTTCTTTCTATATATTATGTATGATACATACCTGTGTGTATATGGGTATATAGTACATATAGATGTCTGTGTATGTTTATAAACATGTATAGATACAGAGATGTATTTAGAAATAATGCTATAAAAATAGAATTATATGTGCTTTTTAATGAAATGTTTTAAATTTTATTTTACTTGATTTTAGCAAGTGAAAGAGAAACTAAGGTGAATATAAAAGACTTTCTTGAACTTCAGGTAAATGTAAGAAAGATCATTTCCTAAAAGATTCTTCTCTGGTTAAGAATCACAATTACCAAAAAAAAAATCTCTTTTACTTTTTTTTTTTAATTGAAGTATAGTTGATTTACCATGTTGTGTTAATTTCAGGTGTACAGCATAGTGATTCAGTTATTCATATATATATACTCTTTTTTCAGATTCTTTTCTGCTATATGTTATTATAAGACATTGAGTATAATTCCCTGTGCTATGCAGTAGGTCCTTGTCTGTATAAAAACTCTTTCAGAGGAGGTTGAAATTATTACCTTTTTCTCTTTAGGTATATATTTCATTTTTAGAAAGCTTCAGTTTATTCACTGATGTAAAAGATCAGGAAATCAGTAGTTAAGTATTTCTCCTACTTTTCACCCAATTCTAGATTTTTCTTAATTAATATTTTTACACAGTTAAGGTTTATATCATTAAAATGTGTGTTGTAGCTATAATTTTCACAGTTGTAAAGTCCTCGCTCTGTATTTAAAGGATTTCGGTATTCACCTCCAGTCATGTCACCATGCTTCCATATTCATGAGTGCTTTATTTTGATTCAGTTCTTTGTTGGTTAAATTTAATTATGAAGCTGATGTTCAAGGTGCTTGAAAATGTTTGTCTGTTACCTTTATATTTGAATTACAAACTGGCTGGATATAATATTCTTGGGCCATATTTTCATTGCCCCAGAACTTTGTGGCTATGGCTCAACTGCCTCCTGGCATTAAATACTGCTGTTGAAACTTTTGAAGTCAGCCAGTTTTTCCCTCTTTCTACCACTCAGGTAACAGAAGAATTCTTTCTTTACCTTTGATGTTTAGAAATTTAATCAAAAAATGGGTTGTTGTCCGTGAGTCTGCAAATTTTTTTTTCCTGGAAAACAGTGTGCATTTTCAGTCTTAGTGTCTATTCTTTTTTCTTTCCATAAAATTGTCTTAATTGTATCTTTGAACACATTCCTTTTTTTCCCTTGCAGGGTTCTGAATTTCAAGGTTACCAGTTATCCTTATGTTATGTCCTGTTTGTCCTCCATACTTGTTATTTTCTAGTTGCTTTTGTCATTTTGTTCTTCATGACGTATGTTTATCTCAAGCAATATTATTATCTTTATTATTATTAATGTTATGATTATAACATTATTGTCAATTTTTTTTCTCTAATGTCTGTTCTTTTCCTTGATGTTTCTATTTAATTAATACTCTGATAGTGGTAGTCCTTTTTTAAGGACCCAAATAATGCTTTGCTTTGAAATATCTCTTTTCATCTCATTTTATTGTTTTGTCATCTTGTCTTTGAGCTTTCATTTGCCTGAATTTATGTTCCCATTATTTTCTTTTAATTTATATTTTAGTGTAAAACATTTGTGGAGAATTTTCTTCTGTTCCTTAGATTAAGTTTTCTTCAAGACTGAATTCTTTGTCTCTTAGGTTATGCTTCTTATTTCTGTCTCTCTCTTTATATGAGTTTCTGTTGTGTTAGTTTGCATAGTTACCATACTTCTTTTCTTGCTCATTCTCAGCATGAGATGCACTGTCCTGACCTTATATTTATTCTCATTGTATTGGAACATTATCCTTAATTTCTTTCCCTACTTGTCTCAGACATGTTTTTCTTCCTCTCTGAGCTATGGTTTGAAACTTGGATATTATGCATGGAAGGAGTGGAGGGGAGGAGCTCCAGTGGATCTGTGTACAGCCTTTGTTGCAAGAATTTAGCTCCACCAACTCTTGAAATTTTGTTAAATGTCCCCAGCCAAGATTCTCTTCATCTAACTCAGGTGCATTTTTTTCCATTGCAAGTACTCTCTCAATTAATATTGTTCCTCCAATTCATCTTGAAGCCCTAGAACCTAAATAGTTCATGAGAGTGTCATCCTTGGTTGTTCATTTCTTCAGTTTTATTCATCTCACTTGAGCAAACATTTTCACAGTCAAAAAAAAAAAAAAGAGGAAAAATTAAGATATTCCAGTTTCTTTCCAAAAGTGTGGGTATTTGGGAGAATTTGTGGGGTTTGGGCAACTCACCAGTCCCACTACCACTAAGCGTGAAGGAGGGGGCGACAGAGAGGGAGGGTTGGAGGCTGTGTTGGAATCTTACGTTTCTTTCTTTAGTTGTCTCTTTGAAGTTTATGCCACAGGCTTTGCTTCTTTTCTTGTTTGGATGCTGTTAGTGGAGTTTTGGCTGACTTTTTTTTTTAATGGATTGTGTTTTTGTTTATGTTGCTAGTTAGTTATTGATGAGGAAGTCCATGATTCAGTTTCTTTATTAAGAAGTTCTTCAATTTCTTCTTCTTTCAACCGACTTTTGAATTCTTTCCTTTCTGAACACCCCATCTGCCCAGCATTTCAGAAGTTACCATCTTTCTACTTCCCAACTAAAACTTCTTTCTTGAGCTTAACAATGACTTGTTCCTGACCATTTCATTTCTTCTTAGTTCTTATCCTGCCAACATTGTCCTTATTTCAACATTTTGATTTTTGTTTTGCCTCACCTACTTCCTCTTCCCCATGACCATGGTGATTGTTCATAAAACATCTGACAGAAATTCCTAATCCATGTAATTATCAAGCCAGAGTCACAGTCAGGTTATCCAGTAGAATCTATATGCACCTGCTTTTTACTGAATACTACAAAATAATTACCAGTACTACAAAATAATTACCAAATTAGCCATGTGCCAAAATCAGTGTAGTTTTTTTTTTTTAATCTTAATCCTTAATTTAGTGTTGTTAGGTGATAATCAAAATAAGCTGTCTGGGACTGACCTAATTAGCATATAGATTATTAGGAGAATAGAAAATGAAAAAAAATTCCCAAGGAATGTATTTTTTTAACTAGGCATGAGCTTGTAACAATTGTCAAGGATCCAGATAAATTTTCACCCCACCCCCACGTCGAAATTATTGTTTCTGCTTTTGGGTTAAATTTGTTTTTTCAGGCTCTAGTGGTGACAAACTGGGAACCCTAGTATTTGTTGCTAAATGACGTTGTCAGTGATCCTAGATCAACGTCAATGCCCTAAGTCCTGCCATTGATGCTAGCATCATCCTTGAAGGAAAGCCCTCCTTGTCCAATTGAGATTTGTAAGTTGCTTTTATAAAAGTGCCAGCACACTGAAGGGAAGAGTGAAGACAGAGGAAAGAACTCAAAACGGGCAGTAAGGAAAGGAATAATCTTAAGACATATCTTTCTCTTTATGTCACTCTGTTGTGGAGAATGAGGAAAAGTTTCTATGATGAGTCCATTCAAGGGACATATGCCAATTTATGAGTAGAACCAGGAAAACTAGCATTTTGTGGTTAAGATTATATCTATGAAAGGAATAAGAAGGGCCAGTTGATTGATTCCACTGATGGGACAAAGACTGCCTGGATGAGACCAAGTGTCTTCGTGATTGAATGGAGCACAGGGCAGAAGAATATCTAGCCCTGTAGACAAGGATTCCCACAGCCTCTAAGGCATCATGTCTTAGAGATGCTTGAAGCACTGAGTTTTTGTGATCGATTTGCTCCCCTAGCCCCACCATCCCCAGCACTGGTTGGCAGCCTCCAGCTGGCTGTTGTGTGCCTCCAGTTCTCAGCTCCAGGCAAGAAGAGGCAGATGCCCCCTGCTAAGAAATGGAACAGTTATCTTTCTTAAAAAATGAAGCAGGGTATCTTGGGGACCTCCTGCACTTGTATTCACACAAAATTCTGAAATATTTGTGCTCTGCATTTCTGTAAAGAAAGATCCAATTGTAATTGGAAAATGCAAAAGGGCAGAATTAAGGTTAACGCTGGATTTCCTGCTTCTCATGCAATTAAATTCTCCCCCTTGCCACTGAGTTAATGTAATTTCCCCCCCACATAATTGAACATAAATTACTGGACAAATATGGGGTAAGTTGATATGGACTATAAGGAGATAATAAAGTAAAATTAGTAAGAAATTACAATTACAGTACGCGGATTTTTAAAAAGCAAGAATTCTGTCATTATGCCAATGAAATATCTGCACAGTAATCTAATAATATATCAGATTGTGAAAAGTTAATTTCTAATTCAGCTTTTTTTTTTTTTACAAAATAACTATTAAATTAATAAAAATAATGACTCTAAGAACCTCAATCAAAAAATAATTCTTTGGAGTCTAAATATTACTCTGTTTCCTTTTGTATTTTCCCTCCATATAGCCACTACAGGTGCAAGGAAGGACTTCAGATGTGAGGCATTATTCTATTTGGATTTGCCCCCTTGCATTTTGACTGATATATGTTTTTAATATTAATTTTGTTACATTTCAATCATTTATTTTGGGTGAAGCAGCAATAGGCAAGTAAGGTCTTAGAAGGAGAAGAGAGGTTGCAAGAAATAAATCTTTCATTCGCGCTCTTAATAGGGAGACTTTGCCTCTGGAAGAAGTGGACCTAACCACCCAGAAACACAGAGAAAGGGACGGCTGTAGGGACGGCTACACTTCGTGCCAGGATAGAGAAAGAACACCTTGTCATACAAATTGTTTGCAGATTTCTCTTCCTCTGTAATTCCATCTGTTTGTAATACGGGGATCTGCACTGCTGCTTCCATCTCACACTCTGAGTTAAATGGATCTCATCAGAGCTCTGGTCTGGCCTGCAGACTTGGTGTGCTGGGGGCTTCAGTCTGCAGGGACACTCATTTGGCAGTGTCCTATTTGATCGTCTGTGCTTATACGTGTGCCCTCTTACAAGGACCAGTTTAAAAGTTTATTTTATTGGGAGTTCGAGATTTGTAGATACTAACTACTATATATAAAATAGGTAAACAACAAGTTTCTTCTGTAGAGCACAGGGAACTATATTTCAGTGTCTTGTAGTGACCTATAATGAAAACGAATATGAAAATGAACATATGTATGTATATGTAAGACTGAAGCATTATGCTGAACACTAGAAATTGACACAACATTGTAACTGGCTATACTTCAATTAAAAAGTTAAAAAACAATAACAATAAAAAAGGTTATTTTCCATTTATTAAAAGAAAACCTTCAAATGTAGATCTTTTTTATTGTTCAATATCAAGGCCCTAGAAAGTTAAATATTGTTCTTGTTTGTTTCATGTTCTATATTTATCCAAAATGTATCTTATCCAACCTTCAGATGAGGGAGAGTTGACACTAGGCTTGTTTACTCATTTGGCAAATAAAAATGGACAGCCCCATTTAACTTAGAATTTCAGATAAACAGCAAATAATTTTTTAGTGTAGGTATGCCCCCAGTTACATTGAGGGCATACTTACACTATAAAAATCCTATATTTTATCTGACAAACCTAGTTGGGACCAAATCAAGATTCCAGAATTATATGGGGTGAAAAGATTGGTCACAATATTCAAGGTGCAAATTAAATATAAATGTGATTTTTGAACATTTAAGTGTGAGTATTTTTTAGGTCTTACGGAATTGTGGCTATGTTTTAAGAGTGCTTATCTTTTAGCGACGTTCACTGAAACATTGTTGAAATTATATAATGTTCGGGATTTACTTCTAAATAATACAGGAGGCAGGTAAGTGGATAGAGTAGAGTGGCTGTGAGTTAATGGTTACATGAAGGTTAATTATATTTTTTTGCTACTTTTAAATGTGTTTGAAATTTTCCGTTTTCCATAGTAAAAGTGGGTGTGTATGCAAGTCATGCCTTTAGATTAGAAACAAAATCTATTTTGGAAACATCATAAACGTCAAACAATTGAGGACTTGCGCAGTGACTCTGGAAGAGGCTGCAGATAGAGGCAGGGGCCCGTGAACTATTTTTGGAATTGTGAGATCTTTGTTCCTCCATCGGGATATTAATTGTCTTGATTTTTGTCTTTATCTTTTCGTAGAGCAATGCAAAAAAAGCCGCTAGTTATGTTAGCCTCTCAGAGTTGAGATTATTCCGTGTGTTATAGGATCTCTAGGGAAAGCTCATGTAGGGGAGAACATGGTTACGTAGAGACGGATGGTGCTTTAATGCTATGGCCAGCGTTTTGAAAATAGTCAAACGTGAAATGAAATAAACTGTTGGGTTAGGTCAAAATAACAAACATTACTCTTTTTTCAATTTGTTTGTGGTTTTCACAAAAATAAATCTCTTTAACTGATTGGACTGAAGCCCTGGTAAATTAATAAATTGAGTATATAGCCTAATAATTCAGCGTCGGCCTATCTTCCCTAGCAGGTGATCTGTCAGCAGCTGGGAACGCTCAGTCTCTGGCACGACTCCGGGCAGGGTTATTTATTGATGGACATCTTTAATGATTTGCTTTTTTCTTATTCCAGGATTTCCTTCAAATGCTGTTGGAGAACATCCCAGAAGAAAAAAGGTGAGGACCAATTTAGGAATTAAGGGCCCAGTTTTACTTGTAATGTTAAAAATGACTCTGCTATTGTTCGGCTTGTTACAGCCTAGAAAGTTTCACCTTCCTCTCTTAATAGAGGACTGAGCACAGCCAACAGGAGTCATGGGATGATCCACCAGACCCAGGGGTGGGCCCAGGTGGGTAGTGGGAGCCAGCACACACACGGGGAGCCCCAGAGTCAGGGGCCTGGAAAGTCATACAGGACGCAAGACAAGGGCACTCTGTGGCCTCAGCTGCTGTGGAAAAGAATGGAGGAGAGGAAAGTTCTAAAAGTTACAGTGTCTTGTTTTGGAAGGTCTGAAATGTTTCAGATGTACCATCTTTTTTTTTTTTTTTTTGTAAGTAGATGTATGGGTTTTCTTCATGTAAAAAATCACATTAGATGTGGCCATTTCCTAAAGTCAAGAACAACCATTTCCCTGTGAGAATTTTTCTTTTCTTTCATCCCTGCCTTGGACTAACTTTTTAGGTCCTTCAACAGAATGGAGCAATTTCCTTAGGAACTAGTGCAGAAAAAGGAGAAAGAAAATTAATAGAAATGGTGTATTACCTCTTCAGGCTGTTGCCAAAGTCTGTTTCTGAGTGATGACTAAGCATTCTTTCAGAAGTACTTTTTAGGGCACAAATACAGCAATTTTCATGGGAGCAACAAAGTGCATTTTTAGTTTTGGAGGTCATCTTTCTTTTCATCCTCTTCCTAATAAAGTTATGGAGTTCATTTGGATGGCCCCAAGCCCTCTGGCTTTGGGGGACCTGGATTTTTATCATTGCAGATGTTTTTTGAGGGACACACTGTGGGTCCATAAAGAGACTTTTGTTGTGATTGTGGGAGTTAAAGCAGTGTCTCCATTAAATGGTGGCCACCGGCCACCAACCTTCGCCCTTCGAAGTTTGCCTTTCCCAGTTAGGATCATGATTTGGCTAGCAGGCTTAAACTTCTTTTTAAAGATCTCCTTAAAAGTTAAGGCAATTTCATTCCAACAATCAATGTGTTTTAGCAAGTAGACTAGAATATACTCTGGAACTGAAACACCTTCTCTGCTAGCTAATCTCAGAATCTAAGCTAGCTATTAAGCCAGACTGCGAACCCTTTCACCTGCGTAGCGTGCCGCACCAATTTTACCCAGGTCTCCGAAGGCCCCTCACCTACCCCCGCTAATCTTTGGCCCCATTGCGAACTGATCCTCAGACACGTCTGTTAGACACGTGAGCTGTTCTGAACAGGGCCAAGATTTTCAGACTGGACCAGCCAGTTAGCATCCTGGAGCCAGCACATTGGCGTCACACTGCCTCTCCGTGGTTCTTTTGCTTGATTAATTTAGCGTTCTCTGTTGAGCACCTCCCTACCCAGGCTTTAGGCTGGACACTGGGTAACAGAAAGGTATCAATTCTATGCCTCGCTCTCAGAGAGCCCCTGGTCGACTGCTGAAGACATACATGAAACAGGTCGTGACTCAGGGTAGGAAGTGCTCTGGGGAGCGTCAGAGTCCTGGGTGCACGGAGATCAGGCAGAGAGGTACCACTGAAGGTTTTAAGTAGAGGAGTGCTATCAGCAGATTAGGAGTCGGCATGGAAGACGGATGGGGGTGAGGAGAACTACAGTTCAGGAGGCTGGTTAGAAGCTGATACAGCAGTTCACTCAAGACACGTAGAGCTGGAACCGTGGGTGGGGCGGTGGCAGTGGGCTTCGAGAGCAATGAACAGATCTGAGGGATATTCCAGAGTTAAGACTTGGTTGATTGGTTATGTAAGCTGAATAGAGTCCAGCACGACCTGACCTTTCTTTCTTGGCTCTGGAAGTCCGGGCGGCGGGTATTCTGTCTTGGGAATCAGTACGAGGCAGAGGGAGTGAAAAGGAGAGTATTTGAAGGTAGAAGAGGGGAGACGGGGAGTGATGTTTTAAACACCTCCTGTGTGAGGTTTCTGTCAAATGCTGTTTTATGAGACCAAGGGAAGAAAAAGCTAAAAGTGCTTAGAAGGAAATCCAGACAGATCCTGGATGCCAGCCTGCCCTGGCAGAAAAGCACCCCAGGGAGTGCCTTATCCCATGTGCCTTTCTTCCCACCCGATATCCTGGTATCAGCAGGTATGAACAGCTGCTGGTTCTGTCGTTGCTCATCGGTCATGACGTCTGTGTGTGCACATTCTTGTGTTTGTTTTAATTCAAGATTCTTCCTCCCCCACGGGGCTCAGGAGCGCTCTGTCGGTGTTATTACCTCAGCAGCCGTCATTCCTGACCCAAGCACAGTGACTTGGTTTTGCTCAAGAAAAGAGGTAACTGTGCGCAAAGCCATGAGGGGTACGCTGTTTGTATCCACATATAGGGAAGGAACTTAAAAAAGTCAATTAGTAAAATTTAAAAATCCATACAGAATGTAAGTTGCAGTTCAGAATAGGAGCATTTTCCGTTTCAGACCCTGAGCACTGGTGCTCCCAAAGCTTGCACCTGTCTGGAACCGCATTTCCCAAATTCTGCCCATCTTCACTTACTTCCTGTGGATGTTACTGGGGCCTTGTGCTTTCCTTTAGAGGCGCAGATAGAATGTGATCTTTAGAATCTTGAGAGGCCAAAGACAGAGCCAAGAGTGATAAGGGCATCTCTCCTGACCAGCAGCAAGTTGACAGGCACAGGCAGCGGATATGGCTAATGGTCAGCTCCCCGTCCGGCACTCCGCCCTCAGAAACCCACCGAACAAGCCACACAGCGCACGCAGCACCGTTTCCATGTAGGCCTGGGTCTGTTTCTATGCACTGTAACATCACAGAGAGGACCACTGGTCACTTTGCATCATGCAGGGTGTCCAGCATCTTCTCTGCCTTGCAGCGTTAACCACACGTGACCACGGCTGTAGCCCACAGCGTCTGGAGACCCACTCCTAAACTTCGAGCTGCCTCATACAGGATGTGGGAGGTCAGCAGAGGGAACTCTCCAGCCAGAGGGTGAAACAACCCGCTGTCTCGGACACCCATGGGGCTTCAGTAATGACGCAGGAGTGCTGCTCACTAGTACAGATACGGGGAGCGTGCGGTTGTGGGGCTGTGTACTCTGAGCTATCTGTAGAAAATCAATTTCCATAGTGATCAGACATGCAGAAGAGTAATTTCCTGTGAGTCCTGGGTCCCAGCGAAGTGGAAATGCTTCTGCCTGTCTGTTGTGATTATTTAAGCCACATGATCTCAGAGGAGAAACATTCAGCGTTGGCTTTGACTCTCAGTGTCTTGGTTTGAAAAAGTCAGCTCTCTGCTTTACCACTGCTGTAGATCCAAGTCCGGAACTCAGAATTCACCTGTATGGTCATCTCAGTAATTATGATCAAAACAGCAAAAATTATGTACATGTTTGTTTATTTGTTTTTCCTGAAACATACAGCCCATTTCTTCCTTGAAAATTAAGCTTTTTCACATGGCCTCATAATTTTCTTGGGAGGTAAGGCCACTTATACTACCTTCAAAATTCTCTTTAGTCAATGCTTTTATCTTCCTCTCCTGGTTGAACATCTGATTCCACGTTAGGAATCTGCAAACAGGCATCCATCGGTGTGATTTGATGCCTGCTCTGATCCTGGGAGTCTTGAAACCTGTGTCTTTTCTTTAACCCTTTTCTACAGCCTGGACTGACTGTGACCAGTCTTCTTAGGCTGCAGTTTCTCTATCTGCTAAAAAGGCGCACGACCATTGATGCCCACTTCACGAGGATATTTTGAGGAGTGAAGTGATAACGGTTATAAGATGCTCTGAACCTTTCCAGAGGACAGTGATCTGAAAACACAGGTCCTCTTCATTGAGGGGAGAGTGTCTTTTGCTCCTGGATGCAGCTGAACAATGAACTCTCCTGCCCTCACACCTCTGCCCCTCCCAAGGCTGTCCCCATCTCTTCAGACCTGTAATCGAAGGGCAGACAATCAGGGCAACCGCAGCAGAGCAGATGTGAGCAAGAAGGAGAGGTCAGTGCTGTTCAGAGCCAGCGCAGGCTCGGAGCCCTTCTGCAGGCTGGTCTTTACCAGAAATCATCCACCAATGTATTGTGAAGCCAGAATTCAGCACAGAAAGCAAAGCGGGGGCTTTGTAGCCAGGCAACATAGGTTTGCATTCCAGCTCTTCAAGCACCAACTGTGAGGCCTTGGATAAGTCCCTTCACCTCTTGGGCCTTTATTTGCTCATCTCTAAAATGGGGAGAATAATACTGGCTTCACACTGACACTGTAAAGTTTAAATGAGATTTTGTCTGTGGTTTCTGGTACATTGCAGGTGTTTAATAAGCAAAGCTACCACTTTATTGCTTTTATCCCTTTGCTTGTCAGTGGATAGAGGAGTTTTTGTTTGTTTGTTTGTTTGTTTGTTTTCAGTGCCACTGTATAATATGTGTGTGCCTATACTAAAGGCCAAGAGATATTTGCGTGAGTACTTTCTGGTGAACTCACCCTCCCAGTTGGCCTGGCCAGTTGTCCAGGTCGTAGACTGTAGCACAGATTGTACATGGGCATATACCTTACACGAAAAGTCATCCCACAGAGGACAAGGGGGCACGTTGTCCACACACCACCCCTCACTTCCCCAGCGGGACTCGTCCAGCGCCACTCCCCACATCCCTCCTGAGCATCCCACATCTGTTTAGGCCTCCTCTCATTGCATCTCATCGGAACACACTCACAGCCTCCTCTCTGGTCTCCCTGCCTCCAGCCCCTTCTCCCGTGGTGACTCTTCCTCGGTTCCACTCTGTTTGTACCATTCTACGGCCCTGAGTCAGAGCCTCCTTGATGAAGCCAGGGCTCAATGGCAGGACGTGAGGGTTCTCACAGGACACCCCATTTCCTTTCTCACCTCATTCTGTGTGCCGGCCAAGCTGACCACAGCTCTGGGCGTTCCTGCCTCTGCTCTCTGTGCCCTGCGTGCACTTTCTTCATTTTTACTGGTTCTGCTGCATCATTTGGGACAGCACAGCCTTCGCCCAGGGCATAGTTCAAGCCTTGCCTCCTTTAAGAAGACCCCCCAATGCACCTCCCATTGTGCCCCTTCCAGCTGTCCCACCCGAAGCAGTCAGTGCCTCTTCCCCATGCCTGGGGTCCCACGTCTGTCCACAAGCACAGTAGCATACTGACTCGTGTCTGTCACATGTCCCTATCAGATACCCACGCCCTCGGCTTTCCCACCTCAGCCTTCCGCAGACCATCGGATGGTCTCAAAGAAGCTTTTTCCTGTTCTCAGTCCTCTCTGGTGAAGACCTGGACCTCACCCTGTAACATTCCAGGACTCAACTCCCCAGCACCCCCCGCCATGCCACCCCTGAAGAAGTGTCTTTAAGCTAAAATTCCCCGAAGGAAATTTATCTCCATGTCCTCTTACTCCTCCACAGGGATGCACAACAGCTGTTCACCATCTTTTGTAAAATCACTTGAAAATGGCTCTGCAGTCACTCCCCAGACTTCTCTTCTTCAGGATATTTAATCCCAGTTCCCTTGACCTCCCTTGTGGATCCAATGTGCTCACCCCTTTGATCATCACTACTGCTCTTTCCTAAATCCGTTCTAAATTCTCCATCCTCCTCTTAAGTTGTGGACAGTGTAAGGATGCCCGTTTTCCTAGATGCCCCAGCGCAGGGAAGCTCAGTTCCGAGTCAGCCTCTTGCTGCTTTCCTGGGTGTCGCTTGAAGTTTGGGCTCTAGACACAGGAGTGTCCCTCTTTGGCTGGAAAGGAAGCAAATGAATGGGCTGCTTCCTACTATTGAAGGAAGGACAGGGAAGAAAATGGACCTTTGCTTCTAAATCAGGGCAAACAACTTCAGGGCGCCAGCAGGGCTTCTGCAGCCCCACTCAGGTCCTGGGGCAGGAACTCGACCCCACCACGTGCACTGCCCACCCAGGAGCCGGGCAAGGTGGGGATGTTTTGCATTCACTCCAAACAAGACCAGCCCTTCCACTGAGCATCGTCTTCAATGGAAAGACAAAAATCTCTCTTACCTTCCAGCCTCAGACATCTCACTAGAAAATAGAACAACGTCAAGTCTCCGTGGACACTTACTCTAAGTGTCTTCAGCCCCACGTTCCTCCTCCTGGCAGATCAGCTATGCCACTTACGGGCCTTTGCTGCTCCCCTTTCTGTGGTCTAGACAATAAATCACACCCAAGAAAGGACAATGAGCTTGATTTGAGGTGGTGCTCTGGGAGATACTTCTCTCTTCTGGTGGCCCCACCCCACGTGCGTGCACAGACACTCCCACACGGGTGTCTGAGTGCACACTTGCATGCACGCCCATGAGCATGCATGCCCATGAGCATACACACACACTCCCACACTCTCACAGTCTATGCAGGGGACTTGGCCATTGGCACTGACATTGGTGACGTTAGAGGACAACAAAGAAATAGTGGGGACGAGCCCAGGGATGGTGGCACCTGATCTTCCATCCGAGGCACAGCCAGTAATTCCACTGACCCGGGGCTGGACAGGCAGCCTGGGGAGGTATCACCCTCCCCATGCTCACTTCTGGCCTCTTTCCCGCCTGGTCATCCCACAGGTGGGCACCATCTTGAAAATGTCCAAACCACTTTCTCTGTGTGGTCCCGCTTTCCCTCTGTGTCTTTTCTCTTTGGAAATAGCAATAGTTGCCTCCTTCCACATCCTTTGGGTTTGCTCTGGCACCAGGGAAGACCAAGCAAGGCACGGGTGACTTGCTTCTCACTGGAGAAGACAAAGAAGGGACAAATCAGTCGGCGCCGTCTTCCCCACGCCCACCCAGGCCCTTTCTCACTGCAGCCCAGCCCTCGAGCTGTGTGGGGAGCACTCAGCCCTCAGACAGCACCGTAGCCTTCCGCAACGTCTTTACAATTCCAAAGGGAGGGAGGAGGGAACAATGCGTGTGTATCACGTGTATCACGTAGTATGTAATACATAAAGTAAAAAAAGATACAGAGTGTAACAACTTGGATATGTCTTACTAAGAAGGGTGAGTATTGAGTTAAAAGAGAATACTTTTTACTGAGTCTACAATGAAATGTATTTTCATTCATTCAAATGGGAAATATCTATGGGGATCCCCTTTTATACCGAGAATTGTCCTAAGTCCTGGGTTTAGGGAAGTGAGTAAAGCAGACATGGACTGTGATCTCAGGGCGCTTCGATCCAGCGAGGAGACAGTGAAAAGTCAAGTAATCAAATAAGTCACACTCACAGACTGTGATGGATGCCGCGGCACAGGGGACAGGCAGCGTGCTGGGTGTAACACACACAGCCTGGGAGAGGGCTCAAGGAAGGCTTCTGTGGCCAGAGATACCAGGCATGAGCAGGAGTCATCCAGAAGCCAGGGAGGGATTCCTTAAACTCCAGGAAACAGGAAGATATAACCCAAAGTCTACTGACCCTCAATATATTGGATTCTTTGTAAATTTAAGGAGTATTTAAATCAGCAGGGCATGAAACCGAAAGGATTTCAGCTGGCTTTGGATCAGACACAACAAGCAATCACAATATTTCAAATAAAGCAGAATGAGGGCCTGCTTGAAAACAGGCAGCAGCCAGCCACGCGTGCTCCGTGTGTCCGAGCCTCTCGGGGCCCCAGTATGACTTGTATCATTTTTGCTTGTTGTAACCCATCTCCGCTATGAAGTTCGAATTTCATTTTGATGCACTGGGTGCCGTAATGTTGAGACTTCTCTTCACTCCATCTGCCTCCAGGAAGCAGGCAAGCCTGATGTGTCCCATGCACATGCCCCGTCCTCCCTGACTGGCACTCCCAACCAAAAAGTTCCTCTCAGGGCATGAAAAGCATGTATTGTGCCTGGCCTTTGGTCTTTAGATTTCACCATGTGCTCTCATTGACTGAAGAGAAGCTGTACTGAATGTGGCTGGGTCCCCCTCCTCCCTTGGACCTGGAATTTTGCGCTTTCTCCAGATTTCTCTGGAAAATCGATGCTGTGATGTGCCCGGATAGTTAGAACTGTTCCGTGCAGTAAGTGCTCGGTGATTTTTTAACCCTTTCCCTTTTGTTGTTGTTTTATTTTTAAAGGCTTGAGTTGTCTGTTGAAAACATCTTCCGAGACTGGCTTGAGAGTTCCGGAATACCACAGGTGCGCTTAAGATAACTGCCTCTGGGAAGCTTGTCCCTTAGCATGTCAGCCGGGACAGGGATGTATTTATATATACACTGATATAAGTGGAGTGCCCGGAGGTCAGGAAAACGATGGGCTTCCCCTCTTTTCGTCCCCAATGGCGATGTGTGCCCCAGGCCTCTGCCTCACGTGACCCTGGTGCTGGAGGTGGACGTGCTGGTCGACTCTTTAAGTGACGTCTTGCAAAGCGGGGTGTGTACTTTGGGCGGCGTCACCAGGTATCAGTTCATACCTAGAGTTTCTCCATCATGGCCCCCGTGCGGCGGCCCCTCGACTTCCCCCTCCAGTTCTGCATCCCTGCCTCAGGCTGCCCTTCCCACCTGAATGAGCAGTTTAGATTTATTTCTCTGTCCTGCGGACTGGGACCCACCCGACTGCAGGGTTTTTTCTCTCCCTCCCTCTCAGCCCATGGGCAGCTCTGGGGGAGAGGTGGTTCCCGGTCAGCCCAAGCTCCGTGGGAATCACCTGACCTGGAGCCTCCTCGCCCCGTCACCCTCCCCGGGGCTGGTCTTCCTAGAGCCTGAAGGGCAGCCCCACGTGCTGACCCTAGCTAGAGCCTGGGCCCTGGGGGTCTGAGGGTGGCATCCTGGATGCGGTTGGTCAAAGGAACCTGTAGGCCTGGAGCTTTCCCAGCCTGGGCTGGCCCCCAGAGCAGCTGCGGACCCATCACAGTGGGCCCTCGTGTCCGGGACTAGACGCCCGCGGTGGTGAGAAACCCTGCCCTGGGCCCAGGCAAGCCGCCCTGTTAGCCTGCCCGTTTCTGGTTTCACGGCTGGTTATATGAGCTTCCCCTTGGGAGTGTCTGAATGTCAATGAATGTCTGTGAACCATGAAATTAAGGAACAGGAGGGGCTGTTCTCCATTACCTTTTCATTCTTCTACCTACATCTTTCTCCTGTTCTGCCACACAGGGGGGAATGCCGGCCACCAGGGGCTCTTTCCTAAAAAGGACACATTGCCTTTGGTTCAGGAATGCGTGTCACCTGGTAAAAGTTATTTGTTTGGCTCAATCCTTCTGGGAGCAAAAAAGAGTAAAATCCTGCGTCCTAAAAGCGCAAAACAGAACTGGGTGGAGTGAGGCAGCGCCGGTCCTGGGAGGCAGTGCTTTCAACTTGTGTATATGATCACGAGCTCCTATGATTTCTAAGACGGTGGCTTCCAAAGCAGGCCACTCACTGAGTACAGAAGTCCGAGGAAACAAAGTTAAGATCTGTCTGATCTGAAATAGCCCGAGCTTGCTCTTGTTTCAGATGGGGTTGGGGAGCGGGGATCCCCCGAAGCCATCTGCCTTGAGTTCCTAGGCCTGGCGGCTGCCAGGCTCCCAGACGTTCTGAGCGTGGCCTGGAAGCCGGGAAGCGTCGGGAGCTCAAAGAGCACAATCCCGAATGTCCTGGCCCCGAACAACAAGGCCGCTGTGTTCAGCAGTCTGCCCTGAGGGAAGAGAAAAGAAAGCGTTCCTTAATCCAGTGCCCAGAAGCAGGCGCACCCCGCTCGCTTGGGTTGTAGCCCTGGGGCTGACCCCCTGGCTCCCAGGAGCCTCTGTCATTTCCCCTGAAGAAGAGGAGGCTTTGCCACCAGCAGGAGGCTTTTGCTTTTCATTAAAAGGGGGAGGCGTGCATGGCAGGGAGAGGTCTGCCCCTGAGCAGTGCATTTTTTCCAAAGGTCCAGTTGCATTCGTGACAGCTTATAGCGTAGACAAGAATCTCCGCTATAAACTGGCGAAACCTGCTGTCAAAACACAGCCAGGTGCACGGAGGCCAGCCCGGCCATAAATTGTCTTTAAGACCCAACTGGTATTTCCTTGGGTGCTTAACCGTTCGAGTAAAAACAACAGTGGAAGACAGAAAAGACCCTGATTTAGTGCACATCTTTCCATTGGTGAATGATTGGACGGCGTCTTTTCATCTCTTCACCCGTTTTCTGCCCTTATTAATGTGGGCGATGCTGGTTTACCTGCTCGCGGCCCTTTCCACGCTCCTTGAGAGTTCCTGCTCATTTCCACTTCAGTAAGAGACTCCGCACCCTCTGGTCGCAGGAGCCTCACAGTGAATGGGACACCTTGTTCTTGGTCCCCATCATTATAATATAAAGTTACTGGTGTGTTTGGCCTGGAATGACAAGCAGAGCTCTGAAATCGCTCCTATGCTCTTTGTTCTCCTTAAAAATTTCTGTCCACCGGCGATTGAAGTCTTTCACGACGAAAGAGTCACATTCTACTGGTGAAGTTTTCATTCCACAGGTTACAGAGGCCTTTTTGTCTTTTCTCACGAAGGCTTGCCTTGGGCTTGGCCTCCATTTTCCTTTTTGGCCACGTTGAATGGAAATCAGTTTTTTTTTTTTTTTTTAATGTGGAAATAGCTTCAGGAGCAATCAACGTAAGCATGAGCCCCAAAGAAGTAAAAGAAACTGGATCCAAATCTCTGTAAGGAACACCCAACCCTATAACCTTTGGCTTTGCAGACAGACTTAAAAATTGATTGTGCCATTGATATTATAGACGATTTCCTTCTTTGGCTTTTTTGATTATAGAAATATTACATATTGAAATAGACAAATTTTATAATAAGAAAATTAAAGTGGTCCAGAGATAATTTTTTGATAGAAATCCTTTCAGTCATTTTCCTGGACGTGTGAATACATAGTTTACCCCATTTTTGGCCTCCTTTTTTAAAAATAAAAATAATATGTTCTCCCTAGCAAACTCAAGAAACAGCAAAATAGAAGAACCCTTGCCCCTTTTAATTTTACCCTGCAGAGATAATCTATGCCTGGCATGTGTCCTTCCACACATTTTCTGTGCTATCCGCTATATAGTGCATACCCTTTTAAAACAAAATTGGAATCTTACTATCCAAACTTAATGTTTTCATTTAAAAATATATCTTAAGCAGTTTCCCATATCCCTTGATATAGTTCAAGAGCAATAATTTTTAACAGCCGCATAGCTTTCTAATGAGTGGTCATAACTTAATTTACTCTGACCCTCCCAACTGTTAGAATAGCATTCATTAGTTCTAAGAAAGTTGCCCATTCTGCTAATTTGGCAATTCTATTAATAGATTTTGATTTCCTTTCATGCTGGCCCAAAGATCACCTCCCACTCACCAGCCCATGTGTTCATACACTCCAATCTTTTAGAAAAACATTAATATGCAAATACATTAGAACTAACTTTCCCCTTCCAGCCTTTCTCCTGTACTTCCTTATTTCAGTTGTTACAGAACTCTGACCCTTCCCTTTCCTTGATTTCCTGCCCACGTTACCAAGTCCTGATATTACGATGTACATATTTATTACATTCATAATTTTCTTTCCTTTCCTAGCACCTCCTCCATTTTTTCATTATCTTTTGCTTGGACTAGTGCAGCAGCTAATTGCTCTTCTAGCCACCAAGCTGCCCCTCTTTCCATCCACCATCCACATCAAGGCTAAGTGACTCCTCCCAAAACACAGCTCACATCCGTCCTCACCGGAAACTTTTCCCCCATTTAGAAAAAATTCTTTGGCCTGCTACTTGAGGCTATCAGCAGAACTGCCCCCCAGCTGTCTTCTTAAACTTTGTTTTTCACCACTCTTAGGCATATACCCAAACATAATTATCAGTCTCCAATATTTATGTACTTTACCACTAGCCTTCCTTTAGGGATAGCCTTTTCTCTTCTTGGAATGCTTTCCTGTCTCTAGTTAGCAAGTATCATCACCTGCCTTACAGCGTTGCTGTTTGTGCATGAATCTCATACATCCACCCCCACGTTCCATAGAAACAGGGGTCGTGTCTGACTCACCCTTGCCTCACCTACGGGGATGCACACAGTAGACGCTCAGGGGCTCCCTGTCCAATACGGGAGTCACTGGGCACAGGTGGTTATTAAGCACTTGAAAAATATCTAGTGTACCTGAAGCACTGAATATTTATTTTAATGTAATCTCAATTTAAATTTAAATTCTAATAATACAGTCATGGTTTGGAACAACTTGAGTATGTGAATGGATCTACTTTTTCATCTGTACATTCCACGAACTCTAAATTCAGACCAAGCATTACTGATTAAAATTGAGCATCCAATTAAGCTGAATGGTGAAAACACAGCAGATTTAGAAGGCTTAGTACAAAAAAGTGAAGGTAAAAGAGCTCATGAAAAGTTTTAAAAAATACTGGTTATGTGTTGAAACGGTTACATTTTGGATACATGGTAATCCTACAAATATATATATATATATATATATATATACCCAATAAAATGTATTATTAAAATTATAAAATATAACAGCTAAAATGCTGTTACGGCTTCCTTTTTATACATGGCAACTAAAACATTTTAAATGACAAATGTGGCTTGCAGGTCTTCATATTGAATAGTGCTGCTTTAAAGCAAATTAAAATCTAAGTGCATAATGCCTTAAAATCCCCCACTGAAGAGACGTTATTGAAATCATCCGGATTTTTGTTAAACGTAATTATGAAGATAGAGGTGGCGGGTCCACAGACGCCCTTCAGCCTGCGGTGCCGGCCCCGGTGATCAGGGCGAGGGGCCGGAGCGCCCCTCACAGGAGGCGTTCACAGGGGTGTGAGCTAAGTACCAGCCTCTCTTCAGCTCTTAATGCCAACTCCCCGGCGGCGCGCCGTTTCCCAAGGTCCTAGCGAGCACCGTAGTGGCACCGGTGAGCCGCACAGCCCTTCTCGGGCTCGGCAGCCCTCCGCGGCAGGATCACGGGCAGCAGTGGCAGCGGTGAGGCTGGAGAAGATGGCTAATGGCCCGTCACCTACGTAGGCGGGAATCAAGCGCCCAGAATTAAGAACATCAGGTTATCGTGTCATCTTGGAAAATGCCTCTCCTTTCCAAACGAACACCTGCACGTTGCCAAAGGCCGCACAAGCAAATGATGGAAAACTTAAGTCTTGTAGGGAAAAGTGCTGCGGTCACAAAACTGAGGAAACTTGGTAAGACACGATGCAAGGCACTCTGTGTCGCTGGCGCCATGACGCGCTTTTAGCACGGAGAAAGCCCGGTGGTTTATCAGGGGGCTAACCGTAGGCTTCTTTTAGCGCCGGTTGTGTGGTACTACCAACATAAGCTAAAGGCCCATTAGGGTGCTTCATCTCAGTGGGGTCCAGAAGAATTCTACATTTAATGGTCAGTCAAGAGGGCTGAGACTGGTTGTTTTGCAAATTCCAGAGAAGTGATATTTCTCAAATTATATGTGCTGTGAGATCCTTGGGTTTTTTTTTTTTTTATATCAATCATAGCAGTTGCCATAATGTGGTGTGGTTTGGGCCCCTAATAATTTTGCTGTCATTCTTGCCTAGTAGTTAGACTCACACTTCCTAAGTGACTAAACCTCTTGTCAGGGATCCTCAGAGCTGTGTTCTCTGGCCCCGCTTGGGACAGGGCCTGCCTTGCCACTGAGCCACCACTGTCACTTACTGTTCATCGCAGCGGTGGCCCTTCTTCTCACAGACCTCAGTGATACACTGCTTGGCAATCACAAGGGATGGGGAGACATTTTATTAAAATACTTTCATTTTTAGCCCAGTTTTCCTTATTTTTGGCACCTGTGGCCTCATGCTCATATCAGTTAGTTCAGGCTCCCATAACAAAATACTAGACTAGGTGACTTAAACAGTAGGCATTTATTGTCTGACAGGTGTGGAGGAAGGAAGTCCAAGATCGAGGCGTGGGCAGGCATGGTTTCTCCTGAGGCCTCTCTTCTTGGCTGGCCGATGGCCACCCTCTTGCTGTGGCCTCACGTGGTCTTTCTTTGGTGTGTGTAGAGATCTCTGTCATCTCCTGTTCTTATACAGACACGGGTCGTACTGGATGAGATCCCACCGTGTGCCCTCGTCTTACCTTAATCACCTCTTTAAAGGCCCCATCTCTAACACAGTCACATTCTGTGGTGCTGGGGGGTAGGATTTCAACATGTGAATTTGGGGGGAACAAATTCAGCCCATAAGAATGCTTATTCCCAATATTTATCTGATTAGTTCCACTTTTCTTGTGAATCTCTTCAAAATGGCCAATAAAAATCACTCAAGTTGGTCATACTATATTTTATTGAATGAATATGAATATGTTTTGGGTATAATTTTTTGGTTCCAAATGATGCTGTATATCCAGTCCAAAAATTTTTGAAGTCTCTGATGGAATGAGGGGGAAAGAAATGCGGGAAGGAAGGATCCATCCTCCCAGAGAGAAGTAGGTAATTGAAGGTCTGTGCCCGGCGTTGTGTATTACTGGGGGCATGTGATTTGATACTGTTCAAATGTATTAACCTCTTCACAGCATAAGACACTACAATGAAACAGGAGATGTTTTCCTTTGATGCCCCAAATGAAAGCTCTGTATCCTTCCTTCTTTTCTCTCCCTTTCAAAACCTGATTTCCAGAAAGAATTTGACTCTCATTCACGGTAATCTAAGGCTAGACACCAAGTGAATAATTAAGGATTAAAACTGTTTCCTCGCCCTTGAAGATTTCCTTTGTGACTGTGTCAGATCTTAGGCTTCGACAGGACTGCCAAGCGTCCCAGACCAGGTGGGCGAGATTTGCAAGAGGAAGCTTCTTCCAGGATGTGAAATCATACCTCTTAGTCAGGTGCCTTCCTTCCCTGCCCTTCTCTTCTCTCCATGAATACAGCCCGTACATCTGTCCTCTGAGAGGGACTGTGGATGACTCAAAGGTGAGAGAAACACAGGCTTTACCCTCAAGATGCTTAATAGCTCAGTAGGAAAAAAAATGCACAAACAACTGACCTAAGGCACAAGGCAGTAAGCGGTGTAAAACGAACTCACTTTTCGAGTTCGGAAGAAAGAGGTCATTTCCCATTTCTGGAAGCAAAAAAGGTTGAGGTACCATTTGAAGCCAGTCTTGAAGGACAGACAGATGGGAAGAAGGCCATCCTAGGGAAGGGGAGTGACATACTCAACGTCTAATGGTGGAAAACTTAGTATGTGTGTTTGAGAAGCATGGGGTCATGTCAGATCTCAGTGATGGGGACTGGGGAGAGGTGTTGACTAACTGGTTTGTCACAGCATGATTAAGGCTCAGTGGGTCATGCCCCAGGACCAGGGGAATGGAGGCAACTTCCTCAGGGGGAGGGGTGGAGGAAATGAACCCCCTCCCAAGTCAGCCTCACCCTCACTCTCAGCCCCCTCCCCCTGACCCCTACCACACTCTGACCAAGGCCATTTGGCCCCCCAAAAATAGACAGGTGAGTGCGTTTTTACAGTGATAAAATGCACCTGGTGAATGCGTTTTGACCACGATTTGGAGCAGTGATCTCCCCCCTCCATTTTCCTTGTTAGGAACAAGTTTACCGTTACCTTTTGCATGGAGAGCAGGGTCTGCAAAGGGGATTGGTAGTGAAGCAGGACACAGCCAGCCTGCACAGGGGCTTGAACGTGATGATGAAGTTTGCACAAAATGCAGGAGGCACAGGGAGCCCCTGAAGGCTGTAGAAAGAGTGCTGGTACTTGAGTGGCCATCAGGCACCGGGGCCCAGCGGCCAGCAGCCTCGCTAGGAAGCAGTCTCCCTGGATGAAACGCCAAGCCTTTCCCCTCCGTGCAGGGACTAGGGCGTCTCCTGGAGTGAGGGGAACAGTTAGAGAGACTTTTGCTCCTTGGTTTTCGACTCTTGAACTTTCATGTCCACAAGGTATTCATGGACACCTTTTGAAAGCATCATTAAATACCTGCATGACCAGCAGCGTCTCCCTGACTCTGGAGAGAAATCCAGGGCTTGCTTGGTGGACTGAGGATAAACCTGCTGTTCTGCGTTTTGAACCAGAAGGAAAAGGAAGCAGGAGCTACTAGCTTTGGAAAACCTATCTGGCTCAGGTCAGCTGGTGGAGTCAGTCTGTAGTGGCCTGTGCACGTGGGTTTTAATAAAGAGATCATGCAGGCTTGGGTTGGAGGGCCTCAGGGCCTCCTAGCCTAGTTATATTGAGACCGCGATCTACAATAATCCAGGAAGCTGTTTAAAACTACAGATCCCAGGCTTAGGCCACACCCACTAAATGAGGACCTCCATAAACAGGGCTGGGACCAACTGGTACTATCCATAATTATGTCATATTCTGGAATATATTCTTTCAAAAGAATTTTCCTTCTTTGCTGAGTGTGATCTAAACTCCTCGAGTCCTTCAGTTTTGCAGTCTTCCTGAGCAATCCAAGTATTTGGCTTTGTGGTCTAATTTATTCATTCAGTGCATACGCCCAGCCTTGTGCTGAGCAGTGGGCATACAACGCTGAAAGGGGACAGCCCCGTCCCACGCGCCCACGATCTGTGTGGACTTCTGCAAACCATCCAGCATTCAAGACTTGCACAAGGGGCCTCTGCTCTGAGTTTGAGATCTAGGGGGAACCGCAGAGGCTGACTTCAGTATTTGCCAAGTTCAGTCAGAAGGCTAAGTCCGTGAGAAGACAGCATGCTTGGAGACTGGAGACTTGGCTGTCCCCACCCTCCCCAACCTCGATCACAAGTCGGCCAGCTCATTGTGCAGGGGAGCCTGTGTGGTCGTCCTCAAGGGGCAGGGTCTGGCGGGCCACGTTCGGATGCACAGGCATTACCTGTTCTTCCGGTTTGTACACATTGTGTGCCCACAGAGAAACCCCCTTAAGGGCACTGTAGCTCTTGTAAAGTGGTTCCATTTAATTGGATTTCCTCGTAGTGGTGCTTTGTCTACTTCATAGAGATCTTTAGAAAGAAGGAACAAGGTAAACTCAAAGAATTATGACAAAGATATCAGCTTCGGATTGTAAACCTTTTGTCAATAGAAAAACACCTGATTCCACTTTTTAAGAAGAACTGCCCCCATTCTCTCTAGTAGGCAAAAGACATACTGTGGTGGACTCTTCATCAAAGGCACATTTTATGTGTTTTCATCGTGCGGCTCCCACGCCCGGGGGCAAGCCCTGAGACAGGCAGTGCGGTGAGTCATGAACACGGCTGCACATACGTGCACGCCCGCTTCACGCTGACGTCGCACAGCTTCGCCGCACGCACTGCTGTTCAGGTCTGCATCCCAGGTCTCTGGGCTCTCGCGGTGGCCGGCCACGGTGCTCACGGGGACTTCCGCCAGCTTCTGCCACTGGGACACCTGCTGACAAGGAAAGCTATTAGGAACATTTCGCTGCTTCTGGAACAGAGGGCTTCTTTTCTTCTCTTTTGTGGAGAGCCATTATGTCATATAAATAGGTGTACACTTAGCATCTGCATGGCATATCTCTTAGGTGCGGCTTCTATTGCTTTGTGGTTAAATTTTAGTCTTTTCTGGCGTTGCGTGACTTTTGGTCTGCTTTAGAACCCTAGCGAGGAACAGGTCTTGGAGGAGAGTTCATCTTTTCGCCCACGGGGAAACCATTGGGGAGGTACATCCATGCGCCTACGTTCGTGGCCCTCGTCAATGTCAGAGCCAGGATCTAGGACCCTCAGTCCTCAGTCTACTCGACTAAACCATTTTATATTTTTAGCAGCTGTTTTTAATCCAAATTAGCTTGGTCTCATCTTTGCCTTAGTTTTTGCAAGACCTATGAAAAGATAATACATGAATATAGCAGAGAACCTGAGCAGGAGTGATTTTTAATTTAATTAATGACTGCTCTTTTTCCTGAATATGTTCTTTTCTATTCTTGAGTGGGCCAAAAAAGCATACTTTGTGTGTGCAGTAATGTGAACTCACTTTCCAGGGGTTTTCATAAGTATGTGTCATAGGTATACGTGACCCTCTTCCAACCATTTAGACTTTTCTAAATAGTAGCCCTGTGTGTCTGACTGAATGTTTTGCATAGGAAATATGGGGCTTTTCAGCATCAAAGAGCTGGTATCTTTTTTGGTGTAAATGAATGTGAGTGTGTGTAAAGATTAGTTTAGGTCTTTGCCTTTGAAAAGATACAACTATTCCTCTCTTGAGATGAAAAATAAATTAGATTATAAATACCAGGTCATCAAAACAACAAATGAGAAAAAGCAATTGGTTGAACGAAAAAGTGTCTTGATGTACCTTCTAAAGCATTTAAGGGATGATTCCGTATCTGCTTCTTCTCTTTCAAAAGCAAACTCCAACTAGAGTCCCTGGCTTTTGCCCCTATTTGTCCCCTCTGCTGACCCAGAGCAGGAGAGTGTCGGGAGCACAGCCCGGTGGCAGCCAGCAAGTGTATCACAGGTCAGGGTGACAGTCAGTGATTGTCAAACTGTCCAGGTCCGAGCGTGTATTTAAAAAAGGGCGGTGTTCATGTCACACACACATCTCTGTCTGGGTGACGTCCATGATTCATTGGTGCCCGAAAATGATGAGCGTGTTCAGCTCCTTCAGCAGAAAGCCCCGTCCTTCCAGGCCAGTCCTCCTCGTGGGGCCTTCACAGGTTCCGTGTTTTCTGCTCCTGATCCTGTCGAGTTATAATTGCCACTATCACACTCTTGAGTGGGATTCAGACAGTCTGATGCATAGAATGCAAGGCTGCGTTATCTTTAGGTTAGTGAACAAGAGTGGAGGTGAGTCAGTCGCGTTGTATGCGATTTGCTGTTTTCACGGAGCGTGCTGTGGTGAAGTTTTGTTCTGCTCTATCCTGTGCTGGTGGATGAATGGGACAACTGATAGCTTAGACGCAGCTTTGGAGACAGCCGTCCACCACCAGGCTGTGTGGCTGTGGGCGAAGCACTCACCTTCTCTGAGCCCTCACTGCTTCTTTGGGGAGTGAGGGCACTGGCCTGGGTGAGGGCCAGAGTCGCTTTGCACCTCATGTCACCACATGTCACCTCGCTGAGGCCTGAGCCCCAGTTGTACCTGTCACTTCTGAAAGAAGGAAGTTGGAATTTACTTTCCTCTCAGTGTCTTCCTTTTGTCCCTGGGAATCTGCTGAATTGCCCTCCGACTGACTGAAAACTTGCCCTTAGTTTGGCGTGGCGTTGGGACAGTTTTCATGTGTTTTGTCCCGAGCGGTGTTTTACAAACATTCGCTACCAAGTAACGCTGTTTGTGCATTTCTTTTTCCTTCCACTGGAAAATTGCTGTTTGAAAGATTATTAGGAGAAATCTTAAGTAATAATCAATCTGCCAGAGCATTTATGCCACTCGATCATTGAAGGTTAGGCACTCGCTTCTAATTAAATCAATTATTCACAGGTATTAACCTGTTAGACTTGCAAGAGATGAAAAAAATTTTGCTGAGGTCGTTAATGTCTTGAAATTCCTGCAGATCAGTAAAACCTGCAGGTGAGTTTTACCTTGGACAGCGGCAAGTCTTTCTAGTCTATATTTTGAGTGAGACATAAAAGTAAATACTGGTATATGTCTGCTGCCCTAATGACCTTGGGGAAAATGGTCCAGTCAGTTCTAGGTTGCTTTTTGAAGGAGGGGAAAACACTGGGGCCAAATGTTCCAGAAGGACCGCCCCATTTTTTAATGCAGCTTTGATATTTAAATCATTAGAGTATTTGCCACTTAAAAAAATGAAAACAGAGCCAGTAATGAGATGTTTATGAGAAATTGCTACAGTGATTGCTGCATAGTTTGTAGCAGAATGTTGCAGGGTTCCTTATATTGAGAAAGTAGAACCTATTTGGCGTTGAGGTATAACAAGAAATGATCAAACCCAGATGCTTTCTGAAAATTATATTTTCAGTGCATTTATATGTCTGTTACAAACTGTGCTACATGCTAAAAATATTTTCCTTTGTAGGCCAAGGGAAATTTCAAACCACATTGAGAGCTGCAGAGATCAGATGGTTTTTCTTAAGAGCGTTAAGGGCATCCTGGTTGCTATTAGCCCTGACTTTACAGTATGACATTATTTATGCCCCAAAGCTTCACAATTCAGCTCTTAATTTCAGCAACCTTACTGGCATGAAAATGCATGGGAGGGAGGCCAGAGTCAACACGTCAGAATGGGGGACTGAGACTCCAGGGCAACAAGTGACAGTGGGACTGGACTGGGGAGAGCCCTTCACCCCTGCCACCCGTGTCCCTGGGGAGAGGTCGTCCCCCACGTCCGCCCCTTCCTCCCAGTACCCCATCTCCTTTTCTCTCTGTGCCCTCTTCCTCTTCCCTCAGCCATGTGACGTCGCATTCCACGTGGCCAACCAAGGACACGTTCTCTTTAAGACTCTTCTTGGTTCTTACTTATTACAAAGTTTGGCTTCTCCCGAGTTCTCACTGGTTCTTTCTTCCTCATACTGTCTTTCTTCATCCCTGTCATTGATTCTGTAACTGAGGGATGTCTACCTGGGTTTGGCATAAACACTTCCAGTGAATTAAGCTGCAGATGGGTAAATCCAAGAATATATAGGCTGTGTGACTCCCTAAAGAATTGTATTTTTTATTTAACCCTTTCCTCCCTTCCTCCCCAGTATACTAGGGTACACTATTTTACATATTAGACTATCCAGAATGGGAAAAGGGCTGTAAGTTATTGAGTAGGTGCGTTTTATTGAGTATGATGCTCAGTGCATTATACGTAATAGCACTGTACTTCTTGTAGTCACAGCTAAGATTCACAGTCTTATACCCATTTTACAGATGAAGAAACTGAAAAGAAAATCTGTCTAACTGAAAGGCCCAGGTTCTTAATGATTACATTGGTTTTAAGTGAACGTAGCTACTTTTAGGATTTTAGATGTTTTTGCTCTTAGCTCCTGGCCATGCTCGTACCTTCAGAGGAGAATGTAGAAATATAAGATTTCATTTTATGATATTCTTGAAGCAATGGTGGGCTTACTGTTTTGAGTGAGATGGGACCAGAAACAGAATGGTCTCTGTGCTGGTGAGGCGTACAAGAAAGAGATTGTGCACCATTGTGTCCACCAGTCCTTTGGGAGGGGGCAGGTATGGCTGTGGTGGCCCGGATCTGTCATTTCTCTGCAGGCTCCATCCAGTGGCATTGCGTCTTGTGTGGTGGTCAGGTGAGACTTTTTATTAGGATGTCACAACTCAGTTATCTTGAGACCTTTGAAAGTTTACTTAGGTTCAAAATACCAGACCAGCTTTTGTTTCTGAAGGGCACGAGGAAGGGAATTAGCATTTACTGGTCTGCTCGGTGCCTCTCCCTTTATGTGCCGTCTCCTCTGGTCCTCACCACAGCTCTCCATCATCTCCGTTTCATAGGCTCATAGGCTCCAGGGGCCATGTGCCATGCCCAAGGTCACAGAGCTTCTAGGTGGCAAGGATGGGGGGTGCCTCGGTCTGCATTCTTAACTGTGTGCTTCCCATTACACACGGCTCTTTGTACAGAGACTTGAGCCACAGTCACAGACCAGCGCCGAAAAACAGCAACCGCGTGTTTGGTTTGCACGTTAGCATGATTTCCAGTGCCCTTGAACCTGAGAGCAAGGCAGTGAAATCAGAAGTGCTCAGATTGAAGGCCAGGCTAAAACAGACCATTATTTAAACTGTAGATTTAAGTTCATAATTATAAAAACAATCAAATGACCAGAAAACTGTTAGGTGGAAGCGAGTCTAACATACCTCATACTGATATGAGTATAAATTGGGTGGATTCTTGAATTCTGCCCATTAGGAGGTGTTTCTGATGAGCCTAATAGAGCTTCAATGTTCTTTGTGGTTCTTTTCCATCTCATACGGCCGAGCACAAAAGCTGTGTTGTGTGCAGAATGGCTGGGCTTATCCCTACCAGAAAGGAGTTATGTTTGGAGTCTGAAGGACAATGGGAGTTTGCTGCTTGGCTGATCAATGCTGGGTCAAGTTCACATTCCCCGGCTCCTACTCTCCCACCTACACATGCAGGGCGTGGAAGCGGAGCAAAGGGAGGGAGGACAGATCCCTTTTTCACAGAGAGAGAGAGAGAGAGAGATATGTGAGCTCGGGCTTTCCTAATATGGACACAGCTGGGCCTGTGTCGCATTAAACATTGATTTAATCCACCGCTGGAGGAAACATCCTACGAAAAGTACAGAGATTAGCAGCCAATTAATTCTGGCCCTTCCCACTGCTTTTCTGGAACATCTCTTACGTGGATCTAAATGTTTGATGAACTAACATTCTGGAAAATAGCTTTTTCTCATATATTATTTATATTTGGGACAGCCACCCATCCCCCAAATTATAATGGATTATACTTTCCTTACTGTATTTATGTGTGTGTGTGTGTCTATGTGTGTGTGTGTGTGTGTGTGTGTGTGGCGGTGGGATGATTTAGGCCCATTCCTCTTGTTTGCAAATTGTGACTTCACTGGGTTCCTTTTGGGGCCAGATGATAGACAAGGCAGTGTGAGTGCCAAGGTTTTTAAAAATAGACATGCTGGGAAAAGAAGAATGGACCAGCCCAGGGCCACCAACTCTGGGGAGCATGGACGCTCCTTGTGCACACGGTTACAGACGCCACACCCACTCCGTTTTAGAGAATAAACGTAGGGACCTAGACGTGTTTGCTCGTCAAGCTAGTGAAATGTTAACGTGTACATCTGTGGTTTAAATTAGTAACTCATATCTTGTAAGGCATTTTGCCAGAGTAGTTTTCCTATAGCATCAGTGTAGTGTGTCTTTTCTAAACAAGGAAGCCCATGTGGTTAGAACACGCGCCTAAGACTTAAGGAAGTCTCCCTGGGTGGCTTCCTATGTGCAGCCGGAGCCTCTGCACACAGCTAAGGGGCTTTTGCATGGATCCCCACTGTCCCCTAATCCTAGCTAGCAATCTTCCAAATACAAAATGCTTTTCCCCAGGGAATGGGCGGCAGCCATCAACATAATTAGAACATTGTTCACAGGGCATGAATGGGAGATATCCCCTCATGTGTACAGAATTCTAGATCAGCGCTAAAATTAGGTTCCCTGAAGACAAGGATCTATGCTCTTTTTACTCAGGATCTAGAATTGTAGTAACCAGGAACCTGGGGAAAACTCTAAAAAGTCAAATATTCACCCATTCTTACCTCCCTTCTGGGTGATGTTGGTGTCTTCCATTTCCACTTCCCTTTTTCAATCTTTTCTGTGTGTGTGTGCTGAACTAACCTTGCCCAGAAGTTTATTCCTAAGAGTAAGCTCCAGGAAATGCTACCCAGGGTCGGCCCGACAGCCCATCCTGTCCAGCTTTGTGTCTGCCGTCTGCCCAAAGGGACTTATTGTAAAAGACCACAATAGGTGGCTGTCCTCTGTGGCACTGACCTTGAAATTCAGATGTCTCCTAAACACCTGGACTTTCTTTAGAGTAACCTGTCAGAGATGGGTCATCATTAAAATGATCCAAACCAGCGGTTCTCAACCCTGGCTGCACATTGGAATTCCTGGTGGGAGATTCTGAAAAGGACTGATGCCTGGGGCCCCCTCTCAGACATGTGAATCTGAGTGGTCTGGAGCCCCTCCTGGGCATTAGGATGTGTAAAGCCCCTGTTGATTCTCATAAGCAGTCAGGGGTTAGCAACCGCTGACCCAAAGCCACCCCTACATAATTTTATATTCCGCCTGTGAAACTCTTTAAGGTTACAGTGTCCAAGAACGTTAAGCACCTGTAAGGAATTGCAGTCACACAGGTGTTGAAGGGGATATACTGGTAAGTTTTTTTTCTGAAGTATCTGTTTTAATGGATTTTTATGGTATGGGATTATATGTAACAGGCTTTGTCTTAATCCAAGGTTGATCTGATCCACATAATAAGCAAATATTCTAAAGTGAGACAGGCGGGCTAGATGTTCCTTAAGCTCTCATGCTGGAGGCCACGCAGTGTGAAATACTGAAGGTACTAAACTTTCCTGAGACTCAGTTTCTTCATCTTGAAGATGGGCCTGTGGGGGAAACAAACAGAACAGTCTGTGTGTGGAAGCCCTTTGTAAACTGTTCAGTCCTGTACAAAACTGGCCACTCTGGTTCTTTCTGCCAGTTCCATGGTCTCTGATATGTGTAGTTTTCTGCCTTCAGGTCACTTCCCTCCAGCTTTTAGCGATGTGATGTCGCTTCTTAGTTCCAACAGTCTAGACTTTGATAAATAACAACTTTCTCCTCTTGTAAGCACATCACATATCTCATCTGATCTGCACAAGTCTATGAGAAAGAGGCCCAGAGAGGTCGCACAGCTCATATGTGACGGAGCCTGGATTCAAACCCAGGCAGGCCGTCTACACGCTCCTTGTACCGTGCCGCCTTACCGCCTGGTCACACTGGTCTCCCGATGGCAGGGATGGTGTCTTATGCATCTTGGTGTTCACAAAGTCTAGCGCTCTGTTTTGCAGGAGGCGAACTCAATATGTTTGTTAAGTGAGTAACTCATCCATATGCCCAATTTACATTCTTCTTCCTGCAACTGAAGCACATTTCCTCTGCTTTTGATATCAAAAGTGATAAAACACTGGCTTGGTTGACGTTTTTATATTAGTCCTGTGTGATGTTTATATAGTATTATATTTACTTGGGGGTTTATTTTTTTAATAGTTCTTTTCCTTGAATTTTATAAGTAGGGTATAATCATGTCCTTACCTTCTATACTTCACTTCTGAGTGTTGTTAATGGAGAGAAATATTAGAACCATACAATTTTTTCAGACCCCCCCCTTCCAAAAAAGAAAAGGAAAATTAAAGAAAGGAAAAATGAACCCAGAGTATTTTATTTATTTATACTCCTCCTGTCCAAAACAGAGTTAAGCAAATTCTTCCAAAGCAAAATATGGCATGATAAAAGTAAACTAAAATAAGAAAACTGAAGCAAGGTGAAAATAATCACAGGGAAGTAAGATGCGGCCAGGAATTTAGTTCGCATCAGTACACACCCCTGAAGCTCCTATGCCTGACTTACAGTGGGTCATAGGGCTTTCTAGAAGAGGGGAAGGAGTCAATTTGCAGTGTTGATGAGGTAAAACAAACCAGTTGCCTAAGTCCAACTGTTCCTGATGTTGATATGAGGGAGTTTTCCCTGTGGGTCCTCTCAGAAAATTACTATTTAATGTAATAAACAACCCTCTAAAACCATCCTTACGGTAAACATTGTGATGGATTTTATGGGCTGTTTTTTTTTTTTTTTTATAATGCACCTCAATAAAGGTTGATGGCTTCTTCCCAGAACATAATGCGATAAAAGGAATTTCACAGAGCACCAGTACGATGCAGTCCAGCGCCAGCTGTGTGGTGGTCAGGGACCATCCAGGGTAGAAGTCTGGGTATCAGCAAACCCTGTGAACCTTCTGACAGTTGGCATGGGGGAGGTGAGGGGGGACGGGGCTGTGCACTTCGGTGTATTTTTCTTTAGGGAGCCAGTAGCTGAGAGCTTAATGCTTCATCAGATTTTCAGAGAGGGTCAGGAAATGGAAGAACTGAGCATGCTCCCTCAGGCAAGCTCTGTGAAAGTTTTTGAGCGATGGTGAGTGCAGGGTTATGGTTACTAAGAGGAAGAGATCCTGTTAGCCAGATCACTCACTGCAAAGCAAACGTGAGATGGATTTCCTTTTCTGAAAACTATGCTTTATAAGGTATTCCACTGAGAGGTCCATTTGGCAGGGCCCAAATCCTCTTCAGAAAGAAGTCAGGCATTCATTCTAACACAGAGACAAAATGGGCAATAATACAAATGATAATTTTTCTAAAGTAAAAAAGTCAAATAAAAAGCAGTCATAAAAGAATGTTACATTCTTAAGTGATAGAGCAAAATTTAAAGATACAAATGTTTGATAACTTTGCCCCTAATCCTTGCTGGTTATTATTTGCAACTTAAAATCACCTTGATTTTATTTCCAGACATGTGCGGACTCTTAACTTTTAATTTACCCTGAATATATGTTGGCTGTAGAGCACTTCCGAAGCCAACGAATGTTTCTGGAACCCCCCCCCCCCCCGCCACCTTGTTTGGTATTAAGAGGTCTTTTGACTTCTTATAGTGGATAGTCTTCGTGTTGCTGTGCCTGAGGGAGTGTAATTTGCTGTCTGAGCTGTTTTGGGCTAATTAAAGGGCTCCCCTCGTTGGCCCTTTCGGCCTTCTGGTGGCCTGGGGGAGGGGTGTCCTGCTGGTTCTCGTTCCTCTGGACTGCACCTCATCACAAAGCAGAAGCACACATCCATAGCAACGATACGAAACTGACATCACTGTCATTTTCCAGTGAAAGGAGTCATTTCCTCTCACCTAAAAAAAAGGAGAAAACAGAAAAAGGTTTTCCCTCCAAAAGTAATCTCCAGCCACTAGGTTAAGTAATGCTTTTATTTTAAAGCAATGACATTTCCCTCCGCTTCTGAAATTGTCTTCAGTTATTATAAACTGCTTTGACAAGAAAGTTTCTTAACACAATTTCCTTTCAAAACTTGCATCTCTACCAGACGAGGCATTTTTAAAGATATACTTCAAATAGAAAACATCTGTTTTTAAAAGATAGCTTTAAAGTGCTTTCACCACATTCTCAAAGATAGTTATTAAAGCGTTCATCCCCAAGTGTAGAATCCTCATTTAAAAAAAGTAGTCTTCCTCAGGTTTCTCCACACCCTACCTTCCCTGGGGTCTCCTGATGAAGAAAGGTAGGTTTAGGTAGACAAAAGGGGAAATGTGGTGAAGTTACATTGAACATAATCGAAAAGAATACTTTTCCAGTGTCATGAAATATGTTAATATTTCATTCTAGATTAAATTCAGCTCCTGCCACAATTTTGGAATACAATTTTCATGACTAATATATGAGGAAATCAGGAAACTTTATTTCCCATTTCTATTTTTATTTTCTAAAAAAGATCATTTTGGAAGTTCCCTGGTAATGTAACTAATGTCCCATGGTCTCTCTTTAAAAAATGCACAATTTTATGCTCTTTATAAATGAAGGTATTTTAGTCGATAAACAAACAGGAGGTAATTAGAAGAATCTTCACCTTAAGAATCCCCCCGTCAAATTTCATATGCCATTCATTCAGTGTTTGTTCCTTTATCCACCCATTCACTTACTTAACACATTTATTGAGCATCTACTATGTGCCAGGCAGTGTTTTCAGTGACTGAACCAAAATGTACTGAATATTGGTTCATTAATTATAACAAATGGCCCACACCAGTGCAAGATTTTGATAATAAAGGAAACTGTGGGTTATGTTGGGGTACAGGGAACTCCTGCTATATGCACAAATTTTTCTGAAAAATAAAGTCTCAATTAAAAATTAAACATTGAAATATCTATAAAAGGTAATTACTTTAAAGGAAATAAACAAGATGCTGTTAGAAAGAATAATGGGGTGACATAATTTGGATTGGGGAGTGAGGAAAGGCTTTTCTAGAGAAGTGCTGTTTAAGCCCAGAACTAGAGAAAAAGTAGGAGCCAGGCAGGCAAGAAAGAGAAGGAAATGCATTCTCAGAAAAGCAAAGTGATATCATTTGAACTACCTTTGTAAATGCCATTCTGCTTTCTCCGTGGAGGATGGACTGGCAGGGGTGGGGATTGGGCAAGAGGACAAAGAAGAAGACAAGTTAGTAGGCACTAGAATAAACCACAGCTCTTGCTACCCACTCAAAAATCCTAGAAGAGCAGAGTGACAGTAAGGATGTCTTCTTTGCTCAGCTTGTGCCAGAAACCATTAGGGTCTCTGTGAACCGGGCACTGGGAAGAAATGAGACTGTCAATGGCAGCAAGATGGTGTTCCTGGGACTCAGTTCCTAAGATCTTTCCAGTGGCTCAACGGGATTTATAGAATGAGGAGCGATTGCGTGGGAGTGAGTGAGCGTGCGCCTGCGTGTGTGTGTGTGTGTGTATTTGAGACTACAACCCAATGAAAATTATAAAGGGAAAATAGCCTTTAAGTACTATCTACTCAGCCATAGCTGCAGATTTTCATAGAAGTCTGTGTAAGGTTTAATTTGTAATAGTTATCTTTCTTCCTGCTGCTGGATTGTTAGAATTTATTTTGGCTTTTGTTTCTTCTAAGACTGCATGTTTTTATTTTTTAATTTATTTTTTATTTTATTAAACATTTTTTTAATTGAGTTATAGTCATTTTACAATGTTGTGTCAAACTCCAGCGTAGAGCATAATTTTTCAGTTATACATGAACATACATATATTTATTGTCACATTAAGACTGCATGTTTTTAAATTGTTGCTAAATCAACAAAGAGGACGCTTAAGAAAGGTCCATTTAGGCAGGCACTGTTTCAGTACCTCTGTATTGAACTGCATCTATCAGGGTTCTGAGGGATGTTGAATTCCCAAGGAAAAAACTTCTGGTGAGTAAAGGGAAATGTCAGTGAGTGATGGATTTCTATTGATTCTGGAACTGTTAATAGTAGCATGGAAGCTTAAATAGTTTTCCATTTAAAATTAAGCAGCTCTGCGATTACATAATTCACTTCATCTTTTGTAATTTTTACCTGCCTGTGTGTACGTTTATTTGAGATTTGCAACCATTATCTATTGCTATGCATTTCTTTTACAGTAGAAAAATTGTATGTGATAGTTGTACATTATATATAAAAAGATTCGATAACACTTTGAAAAAATCTTTAGCAAATGAGCATGAACTTCATAGCTCTTAGCTAATAATGGTTAATATGTCGATCCAACTCTCTAAAGGTTTTTTGATTTTTTTTGTATTCCTGGAAACACAAACTCTAAGTCAAGAGTCTCCCATTTCAGCAGACCTGCTTGTTTTAGGAAGCAGAAGTGCATCATCGATGTAATTTTAAGTAGTCCTGTTATGAATATGGGATGAAGGGATAAAATAAAGTTTTCCAGCCTGATGTCTCCATTAAGAAGCTCCCCTTTGTGTAAAATACTCCATGGCAAAGTTGCTTCTATTTAAAGTAGTGAGTTTGATCTTGGCTTTGATCTAAAGCTTTTGATCTTGAAAGAAGGATGGAGTAGCAATAAAGAGAGGGCAAGACAGATTTTCTTTAAAGAAATGCGATAAAATTAAAGGAATGGTCAAGATCAGCAAACACGAGTGCGACCCGACTCTTCTCCCCAAGCGCTCACCCCCCAGGCTGATTCAGCCAACTTCTGATGAGGATGGAAAGAAAGCCTTCTGGGGTCTGGCGGAAAAACCTGGGGGGTATCGCACACTTTTGTAAACTAAGTGGAAACTTTCTCCTATTTATGAAGACATACTGTCCCCTTTGCAAATTCTACCAGTCGCTTTGGCGGGGGGCGGGTGTCCTCGGGCCGCGAGCGCGGCGCCGGCCACGCTTAGCCCGAGCGCCTTAGCTCCCGCGACGCGCGGCCGGAGCTCGGGATTCGCCTTTAACGCGCTCCCAGCTTCTCCTCCGGGAGGTCACCTGCCACCGCCCCAGAGTCCGGAGGGGCCACTGAAAAACGTCTACTTAATGGCGTCTAATCCATTCCCGGGGAAAACTCCATTAGGAAAGTTCCTTTGCCTCTGCGAAGGCCATCTGGATGCTCAGGTTCCTGACCCGAGGAGCGAGTTAAGGCTGGCCGCGGGGGTGACGGCGCTTCTCCCGCTAAGCCTTTTTGCCCGCCGGCGGGCATCACTTCTCCCACCGCGGCCGAGAAACCCTTCCGCGGATACCCAGGGGTGGGGGCTGGCAAGGTGAGCGTGCGCGCCCGGGGTCTGTCCACGCGTGGGAGGGCGCGGGAGCGCGGGCGCGGGCCGGACGCGGAGAGAGGAAGAAAGATGTTTGCGAAGAGAACAATAAAATAGCCGGCGCGCCGGCGGGGGCGGGGGCGGAGGCGACCTGCGGGGAGGGCGGCGCGGCCGCCTATACCTTTAAGGCAGGCCCCGCCCCCGCCCCAGCCCCCGCCCGCCGCCCGCGCCGCCGCCCCGGCCCCGCGCCGCCCGCCGCCCGCGCTGCGCCTTAGGTGTTGCGGGCCCGAGCGCCCGCTGCTCTCCGCCGGGCCGGCGGGGCGGACGGCCCTGGGCGCGGGCTCCGGCGCCCCGCTCCCACCCTCACCTTCCGCGGGCGAGGTACGGGGTCAGCGCGCCGAGTTGGTGGAGTGCAGGGGAGGGAGGCTGGGGCGGCTCCCAGGATAAACTTGACTCTGTCCTCTTCCCCCGCAGCCGCTGCAGAGGGAGCGCCAGGCCGGGGCGGAGTGCGGGCTCGCCCGGCAAGTGAGCGCGGAGGTGAGTGCGGGCGGCGCGGTCCCAGCGTTCCTCTCCCTCCCGGGGCGGTGGGTCCCGCGTCGCATCCCCGCCGCGGAGCCCCGGGCGTCCGGTCGACGCGACGGCGGTGGGTAAGATGGCCCTGGTTCGGGGGCTCCGGCGCGGGGGCGGCAGAGCAGGCCCGTGGCGGAGGGAACGGCCGGGGCGAAGGTCACGGCCTGGGCTCGCCGCAGACCCGAGGGCCCCCCGGTGCCCGTGCGGCCCCCGGGCCACGAAAGGTGCCCGAGGCTTCCCCAGGTGAAGCCGAGGAGGGCTGCGTCGCGAGGCCGTCCGTCGTGTCTTTCCCACGCGGGGGGCGGCCCTCAGGACCCGTCGTCCTGTTTGAAATGCCCTGTGGTTTTTGAACTTCAGGTCGCGAAATGGGTTCGAGTGAACCGGAGACCCCGAAAGCGGAAACGAAGGGAGACCGAAGAAGTGTTTGAAGAGGTAGGGGTCCCCGAAAGAAAGCACTGTGTGGAGCTCTTGATAAATCTCCCCGTCTGCCCCTGAGTACTTGGTCACACAATAGAGTAGCATTTAAAAAAAAAAGTTTTAATTAAATTTACAGGAAACCGTAGGTGTGCGTGGATAGTTATATAGAAAATACTCGTTTAGTACTCCTGATTATCAACGTATTGTGGTCTCATGAAGTAAGAATGACCAGGATGGAAATTTCTTTCATGCTCATTAAATAGAGCATTAAGACGTTAAGTGAGTTCCATTATTGCATTAGACCTGTACTATTTATTATGACGTTACATTATATTATTATTATAGGTACCTATAAAGGCGGGGGGGTGTTCTGAATCAATCACCCACAATATCAGGTTTCTCTGGTTGTGACAGAGACAACACACTCATTCATTTAGACCTTAAATCAGAGCAATCTCAAAAATGGAGAGAGGAGGTGAAAGAAGTGTATTACTTTTGAAACCGTAGGAGGGATTTTATTTACTAAAGCAAATGAGAAATGTGTTCTTCTAAATGTAGAACTTCCATATGCTACTTTGCAGAAGTTTGGACTACCTGCTTTCTCCTGAAATTGTGTTAAGTTAAATTTTGATTTGTCATTGTAATGAATATTATGAAACAAGGTAAGTAGTCTGTTGTTTTCTAAGTGATTTCGTTGAAAACTCTCAAAAGTGAATAATATTTCCACAAGGGTTACAGCAGATAAGATTTTTGTTGCTTTTGCTTAATTATTTTACTGTTTTTCGATTCTTGAAAGCACCGAGGGATTAAAATAGCCGTGTGTTGTTTTTCTGCTTCGAGAATGTATGATGAATCACTTCTGATTCTGAAGCCAAATTCTTACTGATAGCATTGCTGCCAACTTCTGTGATGTGTTGCCTGAGTATGGGCATTGCAGCGTCGGAGAATGTGCACAAAGCACATCATAATGAAGGTGATACCAAAGTTTCAGAGTGCATTTAAGGATACCAAGGGCAGCTTCTAAGAGAATTGGAAAAAGAACTGACCTGAGAGTACAGTCATCTGCAGGGCGACATTCAGTGTGTGAAAAGCCCTTCCCTTTTTAAACAAAGAGTCATATACGTCACTTCAGTTAAATAGTAATAGAAAAAGTTATCATTTTGAACCGGCTTGAGTTTTCTGACCAGACCTCGGCATGCTGTGGTAGGTTGTGTTTGTTTAACTTTCAAGGTCTAGATGTTTTTAAAAACGTTGGTGAGGTGATGGATGAGATCACAGAATGTCCAAAGAAGGGAAAAGAATTATGGCTTGCTTAGTATTTAAGAAAAAAAATATTTCCTAGGGATTATTTTTTTAAACCAAAAGTAAGATTGCCCAAGCGCACAGTGTACCATGCATAAAAGAAGGGGAAGGCGTTATCTTTGTGGGTTACCAGGTTCCATCACTACCAGAATCTGGATTGAAAGTGACCATATCTGTGACACCCATGACCTGACCACTGCCTTCTGAGAATGAGAAGGGTCGGGACTGAGGATTTTGCCTTCCAAGAAAACTGGAGTTGCTGGCTGTGCTATTTCTCCTTGAGAGAGGCTATTGTGTTAGGGCCTTGACTTTTCTTAGAAATTGTGGGCAGCAGTTTTTTAAAGAGGACATGAAAATGAAGTGGGTTGAGACCAACGTGCCGAACTTCCTTTCAAGGAATGAAGCTTAAAGCTGACTAGCTTTGAGGGTGGAGGTGCAGAGAGCGAGAAGATGGGAAATTTCAGAATTGTGTCAGAGAGTATTAATGATCAGTGTCTCCAGTCTTTCCTTCTGGTTCTGCACATGGCCTGCTGTTTGGCCTCTGCCATTCCTGGGAGAGGGTTTGGAGCTCTCTGAGGCAAAGCAGGCGATATTTTCAAGGGCAAGGAGAAAGAATGTGTAATCAGCCGCCAAGGGCATTGGAACAAGTTCTGAAAGGCACCGAAGCCGTCCTGCAGCTGGTAGCCGAGCGTGTCCCCTGATTGCCCGAGTGTCTATTCCAAAACACAGATCCAGTCCTGTGATAACTAGTCTTCAGACCCAGGTCATTGGTTAACCTTCTGCTGAGACTTGAACATGTTATTCCTCGGAATCCAGGTAGTTAACTTACTGCTGAGCTTAGTAAGTTTTTAAAAACGTCTGTCATGCCACAAGCAGGAGCAAATTAAGTTTCTCCTTTTTCATGCATCCACTGTTTTTCTACAACATTAAAATAAAAATGTGGTGTTTTCTGCTCCTATTCATTTTCTGTAACTGTGAAATAAGAAAATGAGTTCTAGACGTTTCTGGTAGGTTGTACCTTTTAAATCTAGGCATTGTTTTCATTTGCCTGCTTAGCTGTCTTTGCCCGTCTCTCCCCTTCATGCTGCCCTTTCCTCCACCCCCCAAGTCTCTTTTCAGGCCTCAGGCAGGGTTCAGCCCAGAGGAGTGAACTTGGGGGATAACTAGTCTGTATTTAAGTACCCTAAGGCCATAACGTTTTCCCTCTGATTTTTACTGACTCGTGGAAAGCAGTCTTCTGACCTGCCTGAGGAAGGAAAACAGGAGTGGTGTAAGGCCAGGGTCTGGAACTGGTCCTTGGGCGAGGAGTTTTACATTAAAGAATGTAATCTTACAGGAATAATTATTTCCTCTCCCTTAAAACCTCACAAGTGCTAAGTGGAAGGCATAGCCTGGTGTAACTTAAAACACTAGTTGGGTTTTTCAGTGAACTCAGAAGCAAAACAAACTTATCCTGTGCTCAGCTGTGGGTTAAAATAACGAATAATGAAATAAAGTAAACTGGGGGAGTGAGAGGTACCACCCAGAAAGGTGATTGAGGGTGCTCTCCTGGCCTCTGCTGGCCTGTGTCCTGTCATTCCCACCCACCCACCGGATAGCTCAGCTGTCTCCCTGCTGTCTTGCAGGCTTTCCTTTCTCAGCTTTCTGAAGATGCATCATTCTCTTGGATGCAGCTTCTCCTATCCTCTCTTGACATTTATTTCCATTTTATCTTATCTTTATGTTTTAGCCCCTTCTCCACTGGCATAACGGAATTCCTTTATACTGTTTTTTTGTTTTCTTCATTTTAAATTACAAGGCTCACCTCTCTTTTGCTTCTGGTCCTCAGGTATTTTTTTCCCTGCTTTCTGATAGTCTCCCCTTTTCACTATTTTGAGTTTTTTTTTTTTTTTTTTAATTCGAGTAATTTGTGCAACAGAATGGCAAGGGGAACACAAACAATTAGACAAAGGACGATTGGGATGAATCGATCAGGCTGCTCTGCAAGGGGTGGGTTAACAATGGTGGTTGTGACACTGAATTGTACAATGTGCGTTTAAGAAAACATTCATAGATTTTACTAAATGGCTATTGGTTTGGAAGAACACACTTTTTTTCCTGCTTTTATCTAACTGATTCAAAGATAAATATAAATTATCCATTATATTCAAAGATTAATATAACTTCTTATAAATATAATACATGTAAAATAATATGTCTTTGATAATTTTATCAGTGTTGTAAGGATTAGGACCAATGGGAGAATAATAATTTATGAACTGTATATATGAAGAGAATATCTGAATGGCATGATTTCTTTAGAAGAAGAAAATTCCAATTTTCATATTCTAGAGAAGCACCCTTTCTACTTTATACATATCTGATAATATACAGAGAACAAATTTTAAAGTGCTCATTTCTGGTCGTCAGTAAGTACATGATGATGTCAGAAGGATTCACTGGCATGCTTTCAAAACACTGAAAATTCAACAAAACTCAGGTTTGCTCTTATTATCAACAGGCAATCTTTCATGTGCGTTAGTTTGTTTCTAAGCAAGTGGTCCCGGCGAGGCTGAGGTTGGCCTCTGTTACGGTTAGTCATGAGGAACACTAGGTGCAAATGGTTTCCAACAAAAGCACCCTTTAAGGTTACCTTAATTATTCTTTTCTGCCACAACTTGATAAACAATACCCTTGAGAATAAAATTGTTTAAAATTTGGTGAAATTTTCCTTTGCAATGTCGAATAAAATGTAAAAATCTACAAAGATGTTTGTGAAAATGTGGACTTTGTATTTAGTGGCCATTTTAGTGGGAGCCAAATAATGAATTCTGTTTTCTAATCTTTGAGAGGGAAATGCTGGAACGATTTTCTTTGTGATAATATCCTTCCTAAATTCTGAAGCGTTTTCACTCTGCTTTTATTTCATTTGTTCTTCCCACACACTTGATTCTGACCTGAAATCAGTGGTAACCTTGGTATGAATAATAATTCACAGGAAATTTTAAAAAATTGTATGTAAAACCCAACTTGGTTATGCATTTTGCCACATTTATTGCTCTTTTTAAAATTTCACACATTCTAGGAGAATATTTTTATTACACTTCTAATATTGAAATACGAACGTGATAAAGGTAGGTACAAACTTTAAACTATTTAACAAAATGCTCTACTGCTGTTTGTCTTTTGTGACAGAGGTCTGTTTTCTATTTGGTTTATGATTTCTGGAAAACAACGTTTAAGACTAATAAAAATGATCTGGCTTGCTCTTGGACCTGTAACCGCAGACGGCAACTATGTTAGGCTTGAGTCTGGAGCCGTCACGATAGAAAGCTTGGCAAACTGGCACAAGATGGATTTAGGGAGTGCCGAACCCAGGGGTCCCTTCTCCTCCCCTTTATAGGAACTACCCGCATTTAGCAAAATGGTAGGTGTGGGCAGCCACTCTGAGGCAACTGAGGTAGCGTTCGTGTTGAGTGCTTTCCCAGGCATTGGTATCCTTTCCTCTTTTGAAAGTGCTCTTGCCCTGTGAGAATTCATAACTAGCCTACATTTATATAGCTGTAATCTCTTACAATAGTTTCATTGATACTTGATCTCCATAGAAAAGCTTTATGGATTCTAATGAGTCACAGCTCTTGAGGCCCCAGCCGCCCTCCTCCCTGTCTGTGAGTGGCTTTGTGTCCCGTGTTGTGCTCAAGTCCCGTGTTGTACTGACTGTGCCTTTGGATGACAGCTTACTTGAGTGATGGTGGGGGAGACGGAGTAATTTATTAAAAATAATTACAAAGAAACCAAACAAAAGGAGTAATTACAGCACTGTTAATATGCAATTTGCTATTTTATTGCTGAAGTATTTGGAACTCAGCCTTTTCTGTGGGTCTCCCTTTTTTTCCTTGTACATCCCTAACAGATACATAATTTATTAAATTTTCTGTACCCAGGTCTCAGGTTAGATCTGGTGTCATAAGATCTTGGCTATTTTTTCTTTCTTTTGCCTTTTTTATAGAAAGCTGAACCAAGGAAGAGTTGCTGATAAAGTGTATTTTTGGTAGCCTCAGGAAGGAAGTCTGATCTCTCTAATTTTATGCCATTAAATTTTCATCTGTTTTGTAGATTTATTTTTTTAAGAGTCTGCCGTTTAAAAAATAATGTCTGAATTCTGAGTGTACTAAAATTCCTTCCCACTTTCAACTGGCATAATGGGGAAAAATTAAAGTATAGTCATCCACTCACCCTCACGTGCTTATTCACATATTTTAAAAAGAATCTTTGAATGGAACTATTGATATAATAATAGCTGACACTCATCATGTGTCATGCGCTGTTCTAAGTGCATCGCCTGTGTCAGCTCCTGTCTGTGCGCCATTAAAGCAGCAGTACGATGGGGGGGGGTGCTGCAGACTGCGTCAGACGCTTTGGGAAGGTGGGTGAGTTACAAACAATTCGAATAATTGCCGTAGAAAAGAATGCTCTGGGCAAGAATTAAAAATTCTTTTTAACCCAGTCCTAGACCACCAGCATAAAGCATACGTTTCTAAATTAGGAAAATCCCAACCAGCATGTATTTTGAAAACACTTGAAAGTGTGCAGATAATTACACTATTGTTGATTTTAGCAGATTTGATGCCAGGAGCCATCAACTCTTATGTGCCGTGAAAGATGAAAGCCATTTTAATATAAAACATTAGAGTTTGGCTGGGAAAGGGAGGCGGGCAGAGAGATTTCGTGACTTTTAGTTAGTTTTGTGGGAAGCATTAGTTACATTCCTGTGACAGAATGCTTTACTTGGCGATCATTCTCATCTTAGGCATTTTAATGAGCTGCTGTTTTGTGCCTGGTATCATGTGGCACTAATAAGATGCATTATTTTAGTGGCACCTACTGGTGTCAGTATAGTTTAGGGTTTGTCATAATTTCATACTCTTCTATTTTAGGAGGCCAGCACTAGCATGTATCTTTAAGTCTGGCCAACATGTAATTCATAAGTCTTTCTGGATCTCTACACAAAGCAAAAATGACACTCAAGCCTCGTATCTCCAGCAGTCGCAAAACGATCTGATTACTTGCAACCTCGATAAATATTTGTTCAATGAGTTAGATAAATGAATCCCACAGACGGCACCTGTCTTACGAAGTCATACCTGGCTGTTGCATTTTTAAAAAATTTTAATGTCCAGGTTTTTGTTTATTTTGTTTCGTAATGACAAGTTTTCATTAAAGCACATCTGGTGGAGCTTCCCTGGCTTTGTCGTGGGTCATCTTTTTCATCTCTTTCACCAAGAGAGCTCAGAGCTGGGAAGACTGACATCAGTTCCAGCTCTGTCACCTAATTATTTGGATGTATTTATGCTCCTTGAGTTTGTCGCTTGACTTTTGCTTTCCTCTGAAAATCCTTTTACTTAACAGGCCAGTTAAACCAACTTACATTAATTATAAAATTAATATTTACATAGTTTTAGGATATATTTTTCCTTCCATCCACTTTTTGGTATTTAGGAAGGCTTGTGTTTTTGTTCTGATGGTTACTTTGACGTAGTAACACATTCTTGCCTCTGCCCACTTTTTTTGGCTCTTGCTTACTGATTTTGTGCTGTGAGCAATAGTAAAGTTAGATATTAACCTTTTCTTGCCCCTCCCCTCTTTATCTTCCATCCCATGACTTGAACTGTTTGTTATCTTTTAACTTCTAGATAAGCACCTACAACAAAATCATTATGCTGATAGTGTTTTTCATATAGTTTTCCCATCCCTCCTCCCCTTTTTGGTAGTTGTACCATGTCTACAATGTCAGAGTGTGTAGCTGTTACATGTTATACTGTACTCTTTATAAAATCACTTAGTTTTAGTTCTGCAAGTAAGCTTATCTTTAATGCTCATCATTCACCCTTATATTGATCGTCGGTCATTTTGATTTTTTGAAGCTAGTTGTTCTGTAGTGGATTTCTCAGGAAGAGCTCGGGGCAGCAGTATTTCCTGAGTTCTTGTACGTTTATAAGTTTGCTCTTTATACACGAAGGTCAATTCAACAAGACATAAAATCCTTGGCTCAGATCTTTTAAGTATCTTAATTATGTTGCTCCATTGTCTTGCTTTCAGTCTGATGCTGGTCTTGTTTCTTTCCCTCCGAGTGCCCTGTGTTTTTCCTCTGGATGCCTAGTTTTTTTTTTTTTTTTTTTTTTAATTCCACAGATTTTTCTTTGACGTATCGCATTGTGGTTCCATTTTACCAGTTGTCACTTGCTTTTGAGCTTTATTTTCTTCATTCGTAAAATGAGAATAATGATAACTTTTTTTTTGCCTGTGCAGAGTGGATTTGAAGACCAAATGAGGTACTGTATGTAAAGAGTTTTAACTTTGTTTTCCTGTCTTGTTACCTTTTGAAAGTAGTTGGGAACTTTAAACTTTAGAGTACTTCATAGTGTAGGCAGTGGAACTTGAGTTGGCTTTATGTTTGTGAGAAATGTCAAGTGGGTGCTCTGCAGTCTTGTGTCCATGCTCTGTCAGTGACGAGGCTCCCCCGACCCCCTCGGGGAGAGCTCCTGGCCTGAAAGCACTGGCGCTTTTGGAAAGTATCTCACTGAGAAAACGCTCTCTCCATTGTATCCTCACTCTCTTACCTGCCTTATGTTAGTTTCCCACGCAAAACTCAGGGTTTACATGATTTTAGCTTATATGTGCATAAAAACAACACGGAAAAAAAAATTAAAGGACTCTTTTTCAGATAATGAGGAGAGCCAAGTCAGCCTAATCAGCCAACATGTTTTCTTGGATCTGTTGTACATGCGGCCCTGGGTAAGAGGCGGCTGGAAAATACCAAAGAAACAGGAGATGTCATTTCTGGCCATGGGAGATAAAACACAACATATCAAAGGTCATTTACAAAATGGCATGTGCTAAATAAATCCAAACCAGTGTAGCACAAGCTAAGGACGTGAGTATATGATGCGTTTTACCGGAGGCTACCCTGGACTAGGGTTTCCATGCTGGGGCCTTGTTTTGATAAAGCAACCCTTTGCACATGCAGGCTGGAAGTTATGGTGGGAAATTGGGTAATTGAATTAGCTGAATCCATTTTAATGCTTTTACCTGATTTGTAAGCACAGATAGGGGTTTGATTGACATTCATATAAATAGTGTTAGTGTCTTTATTTGAATATGTGATTTTTAAAAATGAACTCATTCATGTTTTGTAAGTAAGGCTGGAACCCATCATAGAAATTCTGTTGACACTTAGGAACCAGGATGATTTGGAAACTCAAGGCTAGAAATATAATACTGTCTATGATTCTGTGGTAATGCATTCCTTATTAAATCCTGTGTTTATTTAACCAACTTATTTACTAACTTCATTGCAATCCACAACATACGAAACCCAGAGGAAAGGGTAGAAAATACAGAGATGAATGGAAAACAGTCCTCAGAGAGTTTACAGCTGAAATGGAAAAAGCTAAAAAGAGAGGAAAACAGAACTGAATCAGACCTATTTCGGAGGTACGTGAGTTATGTACACAGAGCAGTTTGGATCTCATGAGGAAAGGAAGTCATATCTCTCTGGCTATTTGCGTTATCCACTAGCCTTGTCCCGGCTACAAGTAAGATACAGATAACTTGTTGCAGTTCATTCAACTTCTGTTGTTTTGTGAAACAGGATGCCATAATTTCTGTTCTCAAAGTTAAGATTCTCTTCATGAGAACATACTGAAACCGTGAAATCAGCGCAGTTGACCCTTGAACAACTTGGAGGTGAATCCACGTATAACTTACCATCAGCCCTCCATGTCTGAGGTTCCTCCCCATCCTTGGATTCAGCCAACTGTGGACCATGTCGTACTTAGTATTTCCTAATGAAAAATGTCCACATGTGAGTGGACCCGCACAGTTGAAACTCAGCATTGTTCGAGGGTCAGCTGTATTTCTCCTTGGCTCGCTGATGGGAAATCAAAGTGCTATAGCGAGTTTAGGCTGCCTGCGAACTTGAGAATGTAAATTTCTCAATCTGTTTCTCTATTTTTTTTCCCCTTTTATTTGCATCTTTCAGTTTTGTGTTTTACCCCCTTCCCTCTAAATGTTTGGTTTCAAGGCAAAATGAGAAACGAAAATGTTTCAGAATGAGGAATGGTGCCTTCCAAGTTCCAGAGCTCTTCAGCCTTCCCCCTCTTGTGATTTTTTGGATGTTGTGTTCTGTCGTTCAAGAAGTATCCTGTATATTTTCAGCACCACAGGTGACCTTTTTTTTTAAAGGTATTTTTAAAGATAATTATATACGCCTTTTGTTTTTGATGATGAGAACAAATGGACTTGTCAGATGGGCCACAAAAATGCCATTGAGTGTATATCCAAATCATTTACCATTTTATATATCTTTCTACAAATCCAACAAACACTGGTTTTTCAGAGTGTTAAATTCCAAATCATCCATCTTTGGAGATTCAGATCTTACATATATGAAAGCAGGAAAACAAAACTGAGTTGCAATAATTAATACCAAGGAAACCATGTAAAATGGGGCAAATGGTCTCAGGATCTATGTTTTCACTTCTGCGGTGTTTTCATAGAAAAGGCACCCGTAGTCATTTTATGTGGCCTCATTTGTAGCAGAAAGTAATAGTGCTCATGCTGTTAGTTTTCTGTGACCGTTTTCATTTGGGGTCGAAAAATTCATAATATTCACAAAGGGCATGAGGCAGAAGAGGAGTAGTGGAAAGGATCTAGGAGTGAAACAGGCCATACCTCTGGGCCATGCTCATGTGCAGTTTGGTTCTGATCTTTCCCCCTTAACCGTCACACACACAGGCTTTAGTTTTCAGTGTTGAAGGTACACTTTTAGGTTCATTCCTGACAGTGAAGGTAAAGGGTGCCGAGTGCCCCTGTAGACCGCAGAAGGTAGTGATTCCAATTCTCCCTTAACAACTTAACAACTTTATTCAGTTATATGTCATATATTTTATATGCCATAAAACTCACTCATATACAGTTTGTTGTTAAGAAACTTACACAGTTGTGCAACCACCACCACAACCCAGTTTTAGAACATTCCCATCCCCCAGGAGTTCCCTTGTATCCGTTTGTGGTCCATCCCCATCCCCACTCCTAGGTCCAGGCAGCTACTAATCTGCTTTCTGTCTTTACACTTTTGCCTTTTCTAGAAATTTCATGTAAATGGAATCATACACACTGGAGTCTTTTGGATCTGGCTTCTTTCATTTATCATAGCATTTTGAGGACCAGCAATGTTCCGTGTATCAGTAGGTTGTTCCTTTTTATTATACAGTGTCCTGTTGTGTGGATGTGCTGCATTTTGTTTACCTATTTACTTTGGATTGAGACACATTTGGATTTTTTGCAGTTTTTGGCTGTTAGAATAGTGGTTTATCTATCTTTGTGTCAACATATGTCTCGGTTAGATACCTAGGACTGGCGTGGGTGGCCATATGGTAGGTGTTTGTTTAATTTTTTAATAAACTACTTAAAATTCCACACGCAGTGTTAGTTTCCCAGTTTCTCTGCCTCCTCATCTGCACTTAGTGTTGTCAGAGTGCTGTGTTTCAGCCCCTCTCGTGGTCGTTGAACCCTGCTGTTTCTGTGTAGGGCTTTTATTTCTCGTGAGGATCTGTCCGTGACTGGGTGACCCTGGGATGCTTTTGTCCTCCATGTCACCGACCATTAGGCAGTAATGCGTTAACTGGAAAATCTGAATGTCTCACCCAGGGTCCCCGAGTGAGTCACTGAGTCTGGAGTCCTCACGTGTCATTTGGCATCGTAGTGACCTACTTTTGTCCAGCCTCTTCGCTCCCTGTGACTTGGGGCCCTCTTTGTCCTGTAGCCTTGTTAGGTGTGGCTTCCTTTTGATCTTTGTAGAATGATCTGGATCCATTCTTACCGTCCGTCTCTGGAGTTCCGTCTGATGAGATCCAGCTGTTTTCTGCAGAGGGGTGCTGGTGTCTTGGAGAGGCGGCCCTCTCTGCTCCTTAGTTGCAGTGAGCAGGCCTTGGGTGACTCGGGCCTGACACCACGTGCCCTCCTGTCAAAGGGGGTGGACACTCGTCTTCGCAGAGCCATATGGGAGTTCAGTGAGGTGTCTTGTCTGAAACAGCTGGCACTTACTGAGTATTTAGCACGCTTTAGAGCGCCTCTTCAAATAAGATGGGCAGAGGCTGATTACCTGATGGCATGTGGAGAGACACCATTCATTTGGTTTTTTTCTCCTCCACGGTAGTGAGACAGGAAAACATTCTTAAATTTATTTACAGGCTGAAAAACAAAACAAAAAACCAAACCCCAGCCTTGGTTTCTTCCTGTAATTGTTCTCTGTCCGCAGCAAACACAGCAAGCAGCAGCGCTCGCATGAGTGTGTGCGTCTGTCTCTGTCTTCTGACTCGACTCAGGAAGGCCAGCCCGGCTTCCCAGCCAGGCTCTTGGTGCATCTGCACCCGTCTGCAGTGTGCCCCCCACACCGGACGCCACTGGCCCCGTTCCTGCTCCGGCCTGGCAGCTCTCAGAGCACTCCTCAGGCTTCCCGTAAGATTTCTGTTCCAGCAAAGCTCCATTTTAGATCAGTCTAATCATTTTTTATACTCAAGTCATTGCTTTTGTTTCTTTTGCCCAAACTACTTTGATTCGAAGTTCACTTGAAGGCTGGCGGGGCTTATACAAATAGCAGCCAGCGAAAGGCACTTCAGAGGGGGCACGTTGCCTCCTCTGCTGTCCTGTTACAGGACGTGTCTGGTCCAAGGGAGCAGTGCCTCTGCCACCTTCCGTGAGGCAGGGAAAGCGAATTCTAGTACAGGTGGTTGTCTTGAGATGATCGTGTTCTCTGAAATGACTCTTGGTTAAGTTTGTAAACGCTAAGGAGAACGTAGGCCTTGAATCCGTGGGAAGCTCATCTTTGTGCCGCGCTGTCACGTGGGGCATCAGGAAGAACTGAAAAGCTGAGGTAACTTCAGAAGAGAAAATCACCACCAGCAAGGAGCTGTCTGCAGTAACTGGAAAAATTAGAGCTCAAGCCACTGGAGGACTGTGCCAGTGAATACAGTGTTACGGACATAACGTTAGCCCGTCGCGTGTGCCGGGCGCAGGAGAGGACGTGGACACGGACGGGGAGGCCAATGTGTGGAAAGCTTGGCAACTCAGGCTCCACGTGAGCACTTTGTTTGGGACGCTGAACAGGGCTGGAGTTGTCCGATGGGGAGGGACCTTCAGCCACTCTGTCTCAGCCCCTGTTTTACCTGTGAGAACACGGAGGCCCTGGGGACCAGTCCCGGGCCTGCCGCCTTGGTCCTCTTTCCAGCCGTCTGCCTGGGCAGCCCCTCCAACCGGGGCATGGGGGCCGAGAAGCCTTGGGGTCCGGGTGAGGAGAAGCGTGCACGCGGGTCCTTGTCGTGTTGTGGGGGCACGGACACCTGAGGGTGGCAGGAAGGAAGCTCTGGGAGACTCGGGCCCCGCCGAGGCCATCCCTTGTGGCCTAGAAACATGTCCAGGGTGAGGGTCTTTGCACGGGTTATGGGGGACCCTCCCGCCCTGGCTTGGTCAGGCGTGGACTGGATCAGATTCTGAGAGCTCCGTCCTTCCAGTGAGCGGGCAAGACTCTGTAGTGAGACAACGGGGTGTCTGCAAGGGTTGGTGTGGAATTTTGCTTTCCATATTAAATTAGTGACCTTTACAAGGCACAGATTATTTGAAGTGTCTGTGATGTTTGTCATGGACCAAGCAACTGCGACGTCAAACGTGAAAATGTTGTCGCTGTTTTTAATCAGACAATAGTGTAACCAGATTTTATTTTTGGAATAAAGATACTCTCATAAATGCCTTTTCTTCAGTCTGTACGCATGTTTTAATATATGTTGCGATTTTTTCCCCTAAAATACAGGGCTCCTTTCCTTGTTCAAACATGTTCAAACCTTGATCTATTTCAAATTTACAGTTAAGTGAAGTTTTTCTACAGTCTTTCTGACTTGGTTGTTTCCTTACAGGCCAAATCAAACCACCTCCACCCCCAAAACAGTCCTCATGAAACTAATGCTGGACTTGGATTATGAAAGGTTGAGCTCCCCGGAACTCTGTGCGGTTGGGAGGGCAAAGTGAGTAGGAATATTGTGGTTTAGGAAAGAAGCTGCTTGTGTTTGGTTTTTTTTTTTTTGGCAACACAGCTGTCAGACAGTGCTCCAAACGGACAGGTGGAAAGAAAGGCAGGTCCTGAGCTGCTTCAGCCTTGGTGAAGGCGCCGCCCCCTCCCTTCTCAGCAGAATGAAAGGTGCTGGAGAGCAGGCACTGGGTGCTGCTCCTGCGTTGCTAATCCTGGCAAACCGTGAGGCTGTGTTAGGCTGGCTTGGTCTACAACAGCATTACCTAATCACAGAGCGCCAGATTATCATAAGACAAATCTACATGATGCTGAACTGTCTCCCAGCAAAAGATTGCCGGTGCTCAGTGTGCGCGTGCAGCTTGGGTGCGCGTGCACTTGCACACGCTTCGCTGTCTCGTTGGTCTTTGACCTCTCTGCGGGGGGGGGGGTTCGGGCTGGGGCCCGCCGTGGGACCATGGCCTCCCATCTTGGAGGAAAGCAGCCGCCGCTGTTTCCGGAGCTGGCGCTGTTTGCGTCTGACTCTGACTCATGCTCCCCGAGAACTGCCCTGTGCATAATGCAAAGTCATTGTCATCATGAGCCATCCCAGGGAGAGGCTCAGTGGAAAAAGTGAAGGTAGAGCGAACCTGGCTCCAGAACGGAAGGTGAAAGGTACATTTTTTGTTGTTTAGTTCTGCTTAACTTCACATTGGATCTTTTTGGAAACTGCTCTAATGCTGATGGGGTTCAAAGTAAAAGAAGAGAGGGAAATATGACTTGTTGTTACAGGACTCCTTGCTCTGGTGTTCAAATTCTTAAACAGGAGTTAGAGAAGAGAGTGAAGAAGCCAGAAGTGATGGCAGTAGATTTCGAACATGTATTCGTCATTTTTTGGTTTTTAAATTTTTTTTATAGCAGACCTCTTTTGCAATCATGCACTGTTACAAAGAAGAAAGGGGGATGTATTGTAAATAAATGTGACCTTCAGTGTTTTTATCACTCGTCTTCAAAATGATCTTCCAATAATGTTGGAGGGTGAAACATCATTTAAATGAGGGTTAAAAATTAAAAAAATGTATTTCTGTAGTTTGGTGGGACTTTTTTCTGTGAAAAACTGTTAGCAGCATATTTGAAAATACTTCCTTTTTTAAAGACAGTTTATTATAGTAAATCTAAATATCAGAAGTAATTCAAATTAAAATAAACAATTGAGTATAGTTTTCACAATAGCTCAGTGTTAACAGTAATCCGGTAGAAAGAGTTCATTTGTCAAGATCATTTACTTCCCAGGCAGTTTCCCAACTCTAGTTTTCTTAGCAAGAGAAATGTTAATCTGCTGTGGGTGCGACGCTTTTTTTTTTTTTTTTTTTTATTCTCCATTTCCCAGAACCTGTGTGGTTTCCATTAACTTCTCTTTCCACAGAACTTTGGACATGGCTGTGGCTAATGCCTTGTGGGTCATCTGTGCTGTTAGAATGAAATTGAAATCGTGAAGTGCATTTTCTCCCCCTTGTAGTCTTTCATGATACGGAATTCACGGTGAGACAAGGGGTTGAAATCCCATCTTCACTCCTTAGCTTTTTTGTCTGGAATAAACTAGCCTGTGTAAGCCTCAGTTTCCCCATCTGTAAAATAGTTACTGTAAAGCATTTAGCAAAGAGCTGCCACTTCATCATTGCTCACTGACAGTAGTTATTAATGTTACTGGTGATCAGTACAGTTATCAGGGTTTAAAGTCATCTGTCATCTGCAGTGTATTATGAGAACAGAAGGAGCCCTTAGAACCAGCAGGATAACCAAGAAATGTAGCTGCAGAAAGAACGGCCTTAGGGCCAGTAGAGTTTGGAACAGCAGCTGGCATCTGTGGGCCAGCTGAATGTCCCCAGAGTTAAGACCAGGGAGGCAGCCCCATCACTTCTCTGTCACGTCCCAGCCATGCCTCGAGGCACACCTGTCTCCCAAGCCAACCCAGGAATGGGCTGTGTGGGGCCGCTTTGCCTCAGGGAAAAGCTGCCTCTTATCTGTTGGAAGTTTCCACTAGGGTCCTCCAAAGAGAAGTTTAGTTGCAGTCATCAGAGCTGTTTTATTGATTTTGGGTTCAGGTCTTAAAGTGATCTCAATTTGCAAAAGGTCTAGTCATCCAGAAATACAATGCTTGCTGGTGTCCTGAGTGCTGTGCAATTCCAGGAAGCTTTTGAAAACAAGCATTGAGATATCCACACACACCCCTCTCGTCACTATAGAGGTCTGAGTTGACAACAACTGTGATTCATGTGTAGAATTGGCTGAGAATAGTCAGTAAGTTTCCGTAGGTGCTGACTAATAGAAACCCACCTAGACATGAAGAAATGGGCCCGGTGTTTATCTCAGCTATGAATAATGTTACACATGCTATGAATGATTTTAAAAGGGCTTCTCAGAATGTTCTTATGTAAATCAAGGATCACTATTTTTTAGAAAGAAGTTTTTATAGGTGAGCCATAACATTTGATAATGAGACATCATTTTCAAGTAGTTAAAAGGGTCATTGGACAGAACCCTGTGGACTGACTCTGGCTTCCTAATTGCTAAGCATTGAAACGCCACATGCCCTCTAAATTACGAGCGTGCTTGAATTTTTTATGGGAAAGATATTTTTTTATGTAGGATAATTTTCGTGTCTGATGTTACATTAGCCAGCCAGCTCTATCAGATTATGCAGGTTGGCAGTTTTACTCACCTGATCCCTACTTCTCCCCTGCAAAGTTTATTTTAAATAGAGATTTAGGAATGAGAGAGACGGGGTGGGGATGAGGGGAATGGGTGGTGAGAAAACACTGCTTGCTGGTCATTCTCATCAGCCCTTGGCATTCTTAGCATAGTCTCACCTCTGTTGACAGAGAGCGGTGGTTCAGCTGCAGGCCCTCGGGAGTCGGGGAGTTGGGGTTGGGCGCTGTGGGCCCCAGGAGCCCGCTGGAGCAGTCTCCCCATTTCCTCCCTGGCAGGGCTCTACCTTTCCCTGAGCAGTGGGAGCCCCTGGAAGGATTTCATAGGCCAAGGGGGCGCCCTCAGCAGAGAGCCACGGTGGCGTGTGGCTGTGTGTGTGTGTGTGTGTGACCTGCGAGATGGTGTGTTTCTGTACTCCGGGCCTAAGGCTGGGGCCCCCACACCAGCTGCGCGTGTGGGGCAGTTTGTGGGCCAGTTTGTCCTCCAGTGTGTCTCTGAGTGGACGGAGAATGTTGGAGGGAGAACCATTTTATTGCTTTCTTCTCAAAATAGAGGAAATGCCCCAGGGTGGTGGGAGAGACGGGGACAAATATAGTATTTCCCTTTTCCTGCCTGAATACCCTTTTCCCACTGGGTTTCATTTTCATAAGATCCTATCAACTTCAACTAAAAATAACTCCATGCCATTTCTATCAGATTGGTCCTCTTATCATTTACGTACTGTTTGTTTTTTTTTTTTCCTGTTCAGAAACTTTTGTGCAAGGGCATAGGAGGTGGTCCTAAGATGCTTGTCTTTTGGACACGGCACGTGCGCCACAGTTTCTGGCTGGGACCCCCTGTGAGTAGGTGGCGGAGGCAGTCTTGGTGTCCTGGCTGAGGGTGGTCAGGAACCTCCCGAGACTCAGACGAGCTTATCCCTGCACTTCCTTCTTCCATGACCCTTCTTTCAGGAGGGGCCATCCCATGTGCTTGTCCCTCTGCCCCTCCCCGCCTCCCGTCAATGAGTACGGTCCGTGCACAGTGCTCAGACGTGGCCCCAGAGCCCAGTCATTGTCCACAGCAGTGGTGCCAGATGCCGTCAGCCCCTGTCCTGCTGCGAGGAGGCCCGTGATGAGTCCGCAGAGCCGAGCCAGCGCTTTGGCTGTAAGGCCGAGTCGAGCAGTGAGTCTCTTTAGTAGGTGCTTGGCCGAAGTTGGGAGATGGGACATTGTTGTTGTCTTAGGGTATCATACACAGTGTGCCGTTTTACCAGATTAAGGTTTTTGATTATATAAAATTATTAGGTTGATAACTGATTTTAACTGATAAAACCTAACTTTGAGGTTTGGGAAATGAGTGGCTTGTATTAAATTTTAGTACATGAACCAAACACAAGAATTCCCATAGTCCCTCCTTTCCTAGTCGTCTAGAGTGTCCATTGCCGTGCGTAGCCTAGTGCCTGGTCTGGGTTTGCCCACTGCGAAGGTCTGCGTTCCCAGGGTGGCCTCTGTTCCCAGGCCCCGGCACTGCCCCCGCCGGCAGCGCGCAGTAACAAGTAAGCCACTCGTGGTTACTGGCTAATAGGGCCATGACCTGATTTGAACTCCGTAATGAGGAAAGAGCAGATTTATTTGCTCCTCCTGCACGCTTTCCTCCCCTTATGCTCCTTTATTATCTTTAAGAGGAAATTGAATAGCAAAATTCTGCGTTCTCATAATGTTAATAGCCTGATGTCATCTTTTCCACTCTGGAGTTAAAGTAAGAGAGACAACGAAAAATGTTTTACAGTTTGGATCTGCCCAAGGCTTCAGCTGTAGGCTCTCTGTGTGTGCTTGAGTGAGGTGTAATGTATGTACCATAAAATTCAGTGTGTAATTCACTAGTTTTTGTGAATTATATGTGAATCATGTTACAGTCTTTTGTTTGTTTGTTTGTTTTCCAAGTTGTGCAGTCATCACCAAAATCCAGTTTTAGAACATTCCCATCGTCCCAGAACGACCCCTGTGGCATTTAGCAGTCGCTGCGTGTTTCCGCCCTCTCCCCAGCCCTTGGTAGCCAGTGGGCTACTTTCTGTTTCTGTTGTGTAGATTTGCTTTCTCTGAATTTCGTAACAGCATGTGGTTCTATGCATTTGCCTTCTTTCACTTAGCTTAATGTTTCTGAGATTTATCCACTTTGCAGCTGGCATTAGTAGCTTGTTCCTTTTTACTCCTGAATAATATGCTGTTGTGTGATGTACCACATTTTGTCTGTCTGTTCACCAGCTGCCGGACATTTGGGTTGTCTCCAGCTTGGAGCTGTCTTGAATGACGCTGCTGTAGAGACTCACACAAGATTTGGTGTGGACGTGTGTGGGGCTTTTTTGTTTGTTTTGTTGTTTGGGGGGTTTTTTGGAGTTTTTTTTGTTTTTTTTATTTGGTGGACATATGCTTTTAGTTCTCTTGGGTAGATACCTAGAAGTCATATAGTAAATTTATGTTTAGCTTTTTAAGAACCTGCCAGATTATTTTCCAGAATGGCTACACCGTATTACATTCCCATCACTGGTGTTTGAGGCTTCCAGTTTCTCCACATCTTTACCGCAGGCCATATTTAAGGAATAACCTTAACCTTTGACTTGTTTTTTTTTAATATTCTTACGCACAGAAGAAAGCTAGGAACAAAAATTTTTAAGCATCATTAACACGTTAGTTAAATAAATTATAGTCCTTGGTACTCTGTTTTCTCCAATCTCTGGATTCTGCCACCGGGCATGCTTGCAATAGTTTGACAACTTTCCATTTAATTACATTTTTTTCCCTTGTAGACTTGATATAAAGTATGGAGGGTGTGTGTGTGTGTGTGTGTGTGTGTGTGTGTAGGTAGGTAGGTAGGTATGTGTACAAGTGTGTGTGTGTATATATGACGTTAATTGTTTAAACGTTAGTTTACTTTGAGAAGGGATTTTATTTTTTTTTGGCTTTTCTTTTTTTAGTTTCTCTTGTTGAAACCGAAGGTTATAAGTTTATATTTCTGATCACATACATTGTTTTAATATAGACTAGACATGTGTATCTATAAAACCATGTCTTATGGTGCTTTAAATAATTAAATGGTGAAGTTTCTGGCTTACAGAATTAGGTAGCTTTGAGGAATTCTTTATTAAAAATGCAACTAGGGGTGTCTGTATGAATCTGGGCTATTTCCAAAGGCCTCGTAAAAGTTATACAGGAAGAATTTTTATATCACTTGACATGGCAGGGATTACTGTGCACTCTCAAGACCAAGTGGTGAAAGTTTTGCTCATTATTTTGTTTATTCTAGGGTTTGCAGGTATGTTTTACTTTGGCAGTGAACTTATCAAATAAACTTATTTTTCTAAGTAAGTCATTCTGATAAAGCATTCTGCTAAAATATCCCAGTCATCCTGGGTGAGGTTCACAACCACTCCTTGGATATGAGCAGAAGCGTGAGCCCCAGAACATGCTTTGCAGGCCCGTGTATCTTTTGAATTTGTGCTTGTTCAAGGCAGGTTTTAGCAGTGGCCAGGTAAGGATTATAGTCTTCAGGGAGGGGAGCATGTGACCTAACAAGGGGACAGGATGAGAGGCACCCAGGCGCCAAGTGAAGGAATCTGTGGGAGGGAGGTAGCGGCAGAGCTGATTTCCTCCTGGTGTGACAGCTGAGGAAACGGCCTCAGCTGAATACAGTTTGCTGAATCAGTCTGGCCTCCATAAGCACCGTGGGGGCAGTTTGGTGTAAAGGAGTGGTTCTCACAGGGCAGAGTCCCCGCCATGGCGGTGATGCGGGTGTCACGGTGGCTGGGGTGCTCCTGGCCTGCAGTGGGCTCAGTCCAGGAGCATTGTGCCTGCAGCGCACAGCGCTCTCCAGCATGGTGGGGGATTATGTCAGCCCCTGCACAGCCTTCAGTGCCTGCTAGCGAGTTGCACGCATGAAAAACCTGTTCTAGTATTTCAGCTGGAAACCTCTTTCATATGCATGGTTTTAATATTTACCGAATTTTCTAGGAATGCAAGTGCCAGGTGAATCTAGGAAGATTGTATTTTGTTGAGTTTTCCTAAGGGTTGTTTGCCATCTTGGAAAATCTCGTCATCAGGGGAATGCTTTTGTGTCTAGCTACACCTCACGCCTGCTTCGCTTTGTGTTAATAGCTGTGTGCTTATGGGGAGTCCCCAGGCCTCTCATTGCTTCGTTATGTGTTACAGGGTACTGAGGCTTGGAAGTACTGAAATCCGTAGTAATGCATTCTCACCCGCTTTCCTTCCAATTCTCCTTTATGTTCAAGATGAGGCATTGTATTAAGGTCCCCCCGTTATATGTACTATGCGTGTTAAGGTATCTAAGAGTTTCATTTCAAGGTAGTTTTAAAAGTAAGGAGGCCTTGCTGCTGATGTCACGAGAGCCATTGGTTCAAGTTACGACAGGCTTTGGCCGTGTTACTGACATCCTAAATTTGTGTGTGTGTGGAGGGAAGTGGCAGAGGTGACGGGAGGCATTAGCCGCTCTCAGAGGATGCAGGTGGAGCCACGCATCCAGGTAACTGTGGGGGCGGGTGCTGCGTGTCATGGAGCCGCGTTGTTTCCTGTAAAGTGACTCTCTCGTGGGCTGTGCAGCTTCCCCAGGTCGCAGCCTCTGCCCTCTGCCTTCACCCACACGGAATCCTCCCAGTCACAGGCACCCTCGCGGCCGGGAAGCAGTGGTGCTACGAGGCCAGCCACGTACTTCTGAGAAGAGGTGTGGTTGAGAGGCGTAGAGCAGAGATGAGGGTGAAGGATGCAGCTGTTGGGCCTCCTGAGGACATTACTGACTTCCGTAGGGGTGCTGCACGTTCGCAGACGTTTAATCATCTCGCCAGTCTCCGTTTTCCTGGCCTTTGTCCTTCCGTCGGTGTGTGTTCCTGACAAGGAGCCGTGCCCCTGTTATGCACCAGAGCCGGTGCTCCCCAAGCCCGTGTCTTCTCAGCAGGGCAGGGTTCCTGGGAGCCGGTCGGCGTGAGTGCTCTTCTCCCCGTGTGCTGTGTTCCTTCTGGGCTCCCAGCGCCCTCCTGCCTTCTGCCTGCCCAGATGCTGGTCCCGCCTTCACCCCAGGGCTTGAGCGGCCAGCAGGTTAGCCGGGACACAGTGATGAGGAAGAAAGTTAGTTCAGCCATATCATGGAAGCTCCTGAGAAAGCTTTATTCAAGGGCAGGAGGTTGGAATTAGTTTTAATTTGGTTTCATTTGTAATAACCAGGCCACTGTTAATATAAAAACTTGAGTTTCCACCAAGCCTTAGCACATGCCTTTGAGAGTCCCTTGGTGAAATCTGAGTGACAGCACAGGGTGGCCTGGGCTGCAGGACGGCCAGCAGGGCTGGCTGGGCAGGCTCCCTGGGCGCTCCAGGTCACATTGCTCAAAGTGTTGAAATCTGGATTGAATGCCAGGCTGACTGTTGCAGCCATGGTATGTTCTCCCAGTTTCTGCACAGAGTAACTAAGTTTTGTTTTCTGATGTGGCACCTTTCTTGTATTTTTATTTTAATTCAGCATAGTTAGGCCCTGCCTTCTAGTTTCAAACAAACCTTGAGCCAAGAAAATTAACATTCTCTTCTCATTATAAATGTACTACTGTCTATTAAAGAAGATTTAGAAAATATAAGAAGGTATAAAGAAAAAAAGTGAAAATTACCAGTAATCCAGTCATCCAGAGAGCTACTGACTCTTTTTTGGAAGGGGAGGAAGGAAATTAGGTTGATTTATTTATTTTTATTTTAACGGAGGTGCTGGACCTTGCACATGCTAAGCACGCGCTCCCCCTCAGAGAGGTACTTTTAATGTTTTTTGTCCTTTAAGTCTTTTGGTGAAAATAATTACGGATAAAGAATGAGAGCGTGTTTTTTTGTCAGTTCTACTTTGTAACTTCAAAGGTGGTTCATTCAGATTGCTTAAAAAAAATGAATTCAGTGATCCTGAAATTCTGCCTTTTTTGGACAGATCTGTACTTTCATAAAAAGTACCTTGATTGACAGTGAGTGCTGGAATTCAGCTTTTAACTGTAGCTGCAGTCCTGACTTTCCCTGAGACTTGTATACCTTGGCTAAATCCATTTGGAAACAATCCCCCGTGTACTGGCGTTCACGTCTGTAAATACAGAATGTGCCTGCGTCTCTGTCTCGTGAGTGGATGGTCTGATTGGGCCACGGGGGCTCATGGCTGACACGCCTTTTCCCTTGACTCTCCATGTGTGACAGTTGAGGTAAACGCGGCAGCAGCCGAGCTGTGTTTGCTCCTCCTCTCTCAGTATGAATCAAACTGACATCCATCTCCAGATCTGAGGGCGTGCTGCCAGTTCATCTCGGCACTTGCGTGTAGTCACAAGATGGAAATTATGGACGATGAGCCTCTGATCAGCAGTTAACTATGGGGCTGTTTCTGTTCTTTTTAAGAGTTTTGCTGAACCTGATACTCAACTTATTTCTAAAAACTATGCAGTTATACAACCATCTCTGGCTTTCTGGCTTTTATTAAAATGCAAATAGTTTTAACTTCAAAGTAGCATAATCGAATCCTGAAAGGGGTTGTTGCTCTGATGCTTTGGTATTTTTGTTTTATCGTCCGGCCTGGCTGACTTTTCCGACCGTCTTGCTCTCTACATCAGCGAAAAGCCCTCCTGGCGAGGATGGATCCCAGGCTAGTGGAAGGTCTGGCGTTTGCAGCGTCCAGCTCATTTCTGGGGTGTGCAGGCACCCCGTCCCTGGCCTGTAGCATTACTGCACGGAGGTGCGTGTCAAATGCAAATTTGTGTGGGTGAAGAGCATTAATTATTTTGGTGATTAATAGATTCTGTGCATTCACCTGAATTCACTTAACTGAAATGGAGTCATTGCATCTCTCTGCATTTGTTCTTCATGCATCTGCTCTTTTTAGTTTAAAAGGAATGTCATGAAACTTACGTGGGCTGCCTTCTCTCACAACAGCCAGTAGCAGAACACATTGGGCCTGCGCCACGTGTTTGTTCTCAGAGCACCAGAATGTCAATGTCACGTAGGCTGTCATTTTCAGTCCCTCAGAGCAACTTTTATAGAAACTGATACCTGATTGAAGCCTGGCCATCCATCAGAGGCCGGGGGCACGGTCCTGTGCCGATGCCCTGATAGTGGCCAGCAGGTGGAGCGTGAGGTCAGAACCACACGCCCCTGAAGGTGAAGAGGGGCTGGTGGGTTTCACTCCCACGGCGAACCAGTTGTTGCTAAAGCTCACCTGTGCGTCCTCTTCCAGCCCACATCCCGAGGGCGGGAGAATGAAAATATGAACTTCCTCAGCGCTTGCTGGATCCTGTCATTTTAGGTTCACTCTTCGAAATGTATCTCAGCTGAGACAAGTGAATGCCGTCTGCTCCCCCGTCTCTCAGCTTGCCCCAGGTGTCCGGAGAATTCTCCCATTTGTGGACTGTGCACCACAGCTCAGGGGCTTTTGATGTTCCACAGACCCCACCCCTTCTTTTGATTACATGTGTTTCTGCTAAAGACGTGTTTTTGCAGTGCTTACAAAGGGCATAAGTAAGTTGCTCAGTCCTCTATGGCTTTTTGTACTTCGTGGTTTCTCTCATCCTGTTGTATTAACCACAACACGGAGAGGTGCCTGATCAGAAGGCACACGTCCCAGGATATCCAGCTCACGCGTGGTGGCCCAGAAACCCTCCGGTATGACTCCGGGCAGGCCGAACAGGCGAGAAATCCCACTGGCCCTGACTAGCCGGGGCCAAGTGCTGGAGGTGTGCTTTCCTCTTCAGTTCACCCCTCCTGGAGCTGTAGGTACCCCTTCTGGCCCTCTTGGGGTGCTGGGGCCGGGCAGGTGTTCTGCAGGTGCAGGGGAGCCATTGTGGGTCCAGCGCAGCCCATCAGAGGGCCTGTCCCTTCAGGACCAGAGCAGGCTTCACCTCTAGGGAAACAGGGCAGGCCCTGCAGCAGTGTTTTTGAAACGGGCCTCTGAGATATTCTCACTTAAGTAAGTTCTGTTGTTCAAAGGTGTTTCTATTGACACGGAAGCCACAGGGTCCAATCAGGAGATGTTTCCCTCTGTCTTGTGGGGGTCGGGCTGGGGGAGATGGCGACCTTCACTTTCACCTTGCGTGTGCAGTGGGACTAGTCAGAACTGACCTCCCAGCGTTTCTCTGCTCTGTGGGGCGCCCTGAGGCCCAAGGCTTCATTTTGGCACAAGTCAGTAGTACCAGAGGTCGTTATTTATAGTGAGTAAATGACAGGCGTTAGGTAGGAATAACTGCGTCTTCCCTGAAGCAGATCAGTGAACGCACAGCTGAAGTCAGGGCAGGGCGATTTGTAGCTGTGACCACTTTTGTTCCTTTATTCTATGGTAAAATAGCCTTATCGCTGATGTAATAGGATGTTCTGCGCTGTAAGATTCCCAGCGGCCTTGACCGAGTAGGGGTATGTGTGTGCGAGTAGGGGTATGCGTGTGCTCGTGTGTGTGATGGGGGAAAGGGTTTTCTAATCCTGGGCCAAGTGCTGGAACACTGGAGTTCATTTTAAATGGCTATTTTTAGGACACCCATGTAACTTCCAAGGAGATTTCAATTGGAAACAGTGTAGCTAGAGGCACACCTGACATGGTTGACTTCAGACAACACAGGCAGCTAAGAATAGCCCCATGCCCGGTGCTGTTAATCTCTGAGGCAGTTCTTTACTCCTGGGTCATGGAGGCTAGAGGTTGGCACAGCTGACGTGCCAGCCTAGTGTGGCCTCATTTCACCTCTCTTTCTGAGACCTTTGTTCTTCCCTCTGGGGCTAGTCTCTCCTCCCCTGTCAGTTCAGGTGCCTCAGTCCCTCCGGGTGCCCAGCCCTTGTCTCCATCTCATCTCTCACAGCACCCTGCGCGCTGGCTCCTTCCCCCTGCAGAGCCCCCTCATCAGTCTTGCTCTCCTCCCACCCCATCCCACCTCCTTTCTTCCGTAGGTGCCATGATAAACCAGGAGAACCGATGGGCTTACATCTGTGCGGTCCTCTGCCCGTCAGCGATTCTTCATGTTAAGAGATTTACTGAAGGTACAGTTGCATAACTCAGAGTGTCCCCTTTCTTGAAAATGAAGTATTAGATTAATTATATGACACTATAATAATAAATTTAACCTACTTAATATGCCTTTCCCCAAAAAGATCACATGGGAAATTTTTGACATTTAGAGATACAAGCTTTACATTGAGTCTTTGGCAAGATTCAGCAAGTCACAGTACTGTTTTTTGGTATTTATTTTGTGACATTTCAGAAATGGGAATATTGTATAGCCAGAAGTTAAATGCCCCAAATCCCATGTGTGAGCAGTTAAATTTGGTATGCTGTAAATAAGAGTTTGTAATATCAGAGCGCGTTATGTGCCCAACCAAATAGGGACTTGAAGGTTGTGTCAGCTGTGTTAGTGCAGTGAAGCCATCAAAAGTGAGAGAATTACTTCCTCAGTGGCACGTTGAGGACACGTCCCCACTTTGTCCTCTGTTAGAAGTTTGGTCTAGAGTCTTGACATTCATGGTACTTTGTTATTGGGGTACAGATTTGAAAGCTATATTTTCAGCTTTATTTGAAACATAATCAGTATTCTTATTCCATGCTCAGAGCCAAGAGGTAAGTAGCGATTATTTTAACTTTATTCTCCCTGTACTTTTGGATGAGAGCTTAGGTGTCTTCATAAAGGGGATCCGTGATGAGAAAAAGTAGACCCAGATACCCACTAAAATACTTACCCCCCGTTTTCTCCTTCCTTGCCACGGGAGTCTATTTGATAGAACAGCGTCAGGTACCGAAGGACAGAAGTGCTACATGCACATTGTGTTCTCTGACACAGAACATGGAGACGAGAGGCTCTGAGGCCATGTTCCTTGTAGTTTGGGGATCATAAATGGGGCAGAAATGACATAAGGGGCGAGGTTGAAACAGTTTGAAGGTTAAAACGAGCCAGTCTTCACAGTCTCCTTGGGTATTAATTTTCCCCAGAGCCACACACTGTGGCCTGTGAGGCCCCCTTGGCTCATCAGTGTTCATGTGGGCTAAAGGCGCTTGTATGGAGATGTAAAAATCCTCATGTTCTTAACGGGAAAGGGTTGGAATAGTCATGCTTTCAGTTCTAATCAGCTGACAGTCTTTGATTAGGCATGAGCCACACGGAGATAAAGCAGATCCTGTTTCAGTGACGTAAGGTGGGCCTCTGAAAAGAGAAGCTTGACAGGCAGGCCTTGCTCTGTGACTCTCTCTACGGGCTGGGTTGGGTTGATTGATACAATTCCTGCTTTTGTGACAAACCTGAGATTCAAGTGGGAAGACGTCCCATACACACAGCATTTCGTTGAATAATTTGGAAAGAAAACATTTTTAACGATAATCACACACCAATTTTCTCCTGAAACTGGACATTGATTGTTGGCATAGTTGAAAAATCTGTCCCTGTTATGTGTCCCATGGGAGCAGTCAGTTACCAGAGCTAACAGTCCGCCTCACGTTGAGGAGACAGGTGAAACACCTTGAATACCTGAGCAGTAGTAAGTCTCAGGAATTTCCTTTGTACTGGTGATCTGCTGGCTTTTTTTTTTTTTAAACAAATCCCTTTGACACCAGATTCAGATAATATTTTTAAAAGAAGTTGCTTGTTGCATAGTTTGTCTGTCAGTAGAAGCAGGCATCCATCCACCCTTCATTCATTCTCCCTGTTGCCTTAATTCATAAAGATGGAATTTATGTGGTATAAATTATCTGGTAGGTCCAACTTGCTTTTAATCTTTGCCTATGGAAGAAAATCCTAAATTTTAAATAAATTCTGAAGAGTAGCAACCCTTAAAATGACAAGGATCATAGTGAGGGGTGAGGGAAGGTCTTTCATTCCTTAGAAATGTTTGATACTTTTTAAAAAAGCTTTCCTGGGGGGAGGGTCGAGCTCCTGCTTAGCATGCTCGAGGTCCTGGGCTCAATCCCAGTACCTCCATTTAAAAAAAAAAAGCTTTCCTTATTTCCTAATTACCTTAAATAAACATTGGCCGTAAAATATGTATTTACTTGCTCTTAAAAAACAAAAGTGTAGCATTGTATTCCTTTCAGCAGATGTCAGAATGGTGGGGAGTTTTGTTTTTCTTTTTTAACGTGGGGAGAACACTAGTTCCGAGCGTCACCGGGTGTGGTGTAACTGAGAGGAGGAGGGGAGCTGTCGCCCTGAGCTCCCGTCTGCCCTGGAGATGCCGGGCTGAGTCGGCCGGGGGCTGCGGGCGGCCGAGCCCTGTGGTCCCCCTCTCCTGGCTGGGCCGCACGCGTGCCCGAGCACGCGGTACCCTGAGTGGCATCTCTTGCCTGTTCAGCTCCTAGAGGATCAGACGCTCACTGCGACTTGACAAGAGACACATTCTGAATGTGTCACTTGCAGAAAGTGGTTAACACCTATTTTCATTCAAAGCAGATATGCGTCTGTTCAGTTTGAACATCACAGATGTGTGTCTTCCGCCTAAGCGTGGGCATGAAAACTGTGGAGAGCCCAGAGAGGCTTCTGGAGTTTTTTACCTAAAAGACCTCAGAACATAGTTGGTATTTGGTTAGAAGTAACTGTTTTCTGAAGTTTCAGGAGTGACATTTTTTGGGTTCACCTTTTAGCCTTATTGTGACTTTTTTTAAAAATGAAGGATTTTAGAAACCTCTAACCATTTTATCTTAAGAATTCTTTCGGGAATCATCCTTGGTTTATTTTAACCAGAAAGCTGATTAGAGTTCACGGATAGAAAATGATAGGCTGTACAAATAACCACGAAAAATGTTTTTGTCCTTGGCACCTAAAGTCATTGTCAAAGTATTGCCTCATTTTGTCATGAAGGGCGTGCAGGGTTTTTATTGTTTGAGACAATGATATAGAAAGCACAGTGTTCGGGCACCAGAGCTTGATAAATTCAGGTGCTTTCCAAGAAGTTTAATTTTTAATTTGCATTTCCCCCCCGGGATAGTCACATTGCCCCTCCACCCGTGATTTTGTGGAGTAAATAAAGCATAATCCTTGTTCTGGGTACAGTTTCTTCTGGGAGATGGCTGGAGGACGAGGGGAGGAGGCTGTAGGAGGAGTTAACTGTCCAGTTTGCTGAGCTGAGAAGGGAAGCCCGCGAGCGCTGTTCCTCCCTCCTAGCTGCTCTGTGGGCCCTCGGCAGCCTGGGAGAAGGGAAGTGCTTGGTCCTGAGACAATGGCTACGTCATAAGGGATTTATCTAAATAGTGCGGCCTATTACCTGGCAGGGCAAGCTAAGAAATTCCTATGGGTGTATCTGGCTTCACTTTCTCATGTGCAGTGATCTTGACCAGCTTTCTGACTGAGCCCGCGTTTACAGAATGTGACCCTGAGTGTGACGACAGTGTGGGGAGTGTCGGCACCTCAGACGTGTACGAGACGCATGGAGCTCTTTGCATGAAAGTTGCTCCGTGTGGGAGATGCTTTTCGATGTGAGAAGGCTTCTATCCATCTGTCCATCCATGCTCCATGCAAAGCAAGTTCTCTGCCATTTAGGCCTGTATCTCCCAAATCTAAAGCCCTACATACTGTCCTGATACAGGAGGAGGGGCACAGGTTTCCTGAAGAAGAAAGTACATTCAAGCAGGGCCAAAACCCCACTGATTTCTCTCCGGTTATACCCAAGGCGGTGGTATAACTAAACCAAACTCCCTGGCAAACTAGATACCATCCACTCTGAATGACAGGCTCGACGGGGATGAGCTCTGCCCAGAGTGTAGTTGGGGAGACATATTGTTTCCAGCAGTTTCAGTTTGGCACACGTCAGGCTGTGAATTCTTCTGCGCTTTTGGTTTCTAGGCAACTTGTACAAATTTTAAATCTGAATGTAAAGACATATACGCCCCCCCCAAACAAAACTGAATAAAGTTATAGAAAGCTTAATGACATAATCTCTTCTGCCACAACCCTCAGCGGACAAACCCGGGCCGCCGTCTGTTTAGAGATTCTGGTAGTTAAACTGAGGAAGCGAAGACAAAGCAGCTGTAAATAACTCAGTTTGTTGCCAAACGCCATTTTTACAATGCAAGCAAATCATGGGTGCTTGACCTCCGAGGGCCCCTGCAAGAGAAGGGCTCACCCCATGAGGCTAAGTTCTATTGTTGGAGAGATTTCTTCTCCTGTACTTCTAATTAGTCCTGCATTAAAACTCTTAGAATTTGCAGATCTTGTTACTGCCAGCAGCAAGCTCAGTCCATGAGGGGCGCTGCCTGTTTCCTGGACGCCGGCTTTGTTGGTCTCCCCCAGTCATTTTATCCTGTGGAAGCTCTTTGGGCTCCAGTAAGTGCTCAGGTTCCTTCCTGGCGGGCAGGTACTCATCCGTGCCCGCCACCACCAGAAGGAAGGTGACATGATCGGTCCCACAGTCAGGGCGGCTTAATATTGCTGTGAGAGGTTTGGACTTGAAGAGACCTTAGTGAGTTTATAGACAAGACAGGTTTAGTGTGGTTGACTGACCAGCTCTAGGTTTGAAAGCAAGGTGATTGTGGTCCCACTGGATGGACAGAAGTCAGAAGGAGGCCTGTGGGTATGTGTTCAGTGCCTTTAAGTATTTAATAGTGTGATGGCAGGCAGGGCTAGGAGGGGTCAGCCAGGCCACTTCATATGCATTTGGAGTCTGCATCTTGAGCAGTGTGGATCAGTTGAAATAGAAGTCATACTATGGGGATAAAAAAAGTAAGACTTGCGAGAAAAGTTTTTAAAAATTGGATTTGTTCCGTCTAGTGGCAGCAATGTTCAGTGCTCTGGGGATGAGCTGGCACCAGGGTTCTAGCCGTTGTGCCTCCAGACCGGCCACTGAGTGACTCTTGCCTTAAAACTCTCCTGTAATTAGGAAGCCAGACATCTTGCCATCTTTACCTTTATTCCTGTTTTCAGAGGAGGCTATCACAAGTTACTCTTTATTTTCATAGCACAAAAGTTAAGTGACTTAAATTACATTGGCAAGGTTAAGAATATTTTTGTGAATAATAACTCAATAATAAATATATTCTACTACTAACAAACAGTTAACAAATTCATGTATTTTTACGTGATTATCTTCAATTCTAGTTTTTCATGGCTTCGCTAAAAACTGGATCACGGTTTAAAACAAGTCCTGTCTATCCGACCAGCAAGACATTTTACTTGAGTAATATTTCAAAAGCTTTAGGGCAAGCTATGCAAACAGACAATTTATGAGTTTGCTAGCTTGTTTATCCCTGCTGTGGGCATTATGTTCGTTTATTTATACATTCATTCGTTTCTTATGTTATTAATTTTAAGAAATTTTTAAAATAGCCACTGGCATTCACTGTTAAGGACAATGATTTGTGATGGCAGACTAAATAAGATTGCTTGACACTTTTTTATTCAGAATTTATAAAAACAGGTTTCAGGATGTTAATTTTTTATGTTATTGCATGAATGATATATTTCCTTTTCCCACAGAACTGAAGCATATTAAAGATGCTATTTTAATTTAATTTAATTTAATTCTGGGAATATAATAAGAATAGCATTAGGGGCGTGTAAGAGGGACTAGAAGAGGGGAGAGCATAGGCTTGTTAGCCCTGCCTCATACAGAACAGCAAGAAGTTGCTGGGTCATTTCTCCTCAGTCCCAGACCTCAGTAGCAGGGAGAGGAGCATGGGGTCAGGTGACTCTGAGGCCACCGCTTCCCCAGAGGGCTCTGCTTCCCCAAGCCCCTTCCCACAGGCTTGCAGCTACATTGATAGGAACATACACAATCAAACAGCCATGACTTTCCTGTCCTTTGTAAAATTTAATGCCCAGCCTCTTCTGCATTTTATTTTCCCCCTTTAGAATTGTATTGCTACCAGGAGTGGTTTTCCAAGAAATAGAGACTAAGGAGGGCTGTATATCATTGTGTGCAATTCTGCTAATAAAATGTGCGATCAAAGCCGAGTTTAGTGTCTAGCCTGAGACCACTGTGAAGCCATATGATAAGCACCTTTTGTTAAAGGAAAAAGGTCAGAGACCTAGGACCAGGTGTGTTTCATCTTGAGCTGCTTCCCGTAGCCTGAAGCTCCACGTTTCCCAGTTCTTCCCCAGATCCTGTCTCCATCCCTGAGATTAAAGGAGAGAGCAGGGAGACTGGTCTTCTTCCCTCTCCTCTCCTTCACCTACTTATGACCGTGTACTCCTAGAGACGCCTGCTTGTGCCGCAGGTGTTCCTGTCCCCGCCCTGTTGCATGCTTATGGAGGTGGGGCCCCTGCACAACACAGCCTCCCCCAGTTCAGCCTCTGTCTCTTGCAGGGGTGCCGGGCCTTAATTTTGAGTGGTCCCGCCTCCTCGCCTGCCACTTCAGCTCCACGGACAGTAATGCCAAATGAGAGCCAAAGGTATAAAAACACGGCTGCTTGAGGGATGATTGGGAAAAACCACTTTTCTAATGAAAGACATGGTAAAGAATTGTACTTCATTCCTCAAGGAAGAATTGACTGGGAGAGAGATGGCTGTTTTAATTGTTTCCCCCGGGAGATACCCCGGGAGATGAACTTTGGAAAACATCTTAATCAGGCAGTTCCCTGACAGTCTTTACAGAATGAAGGAAGAAGGTAATGTTGCTGATCCTGTGGACATGTGGGTTGTTCCAGCCTCTTCCATTCCTTTTACTACTTAGACATTTTGTCAAGCTTCTCAAAACAGAGGCCCTGTGACGTTCAGGACCTTAGCCAGGTTTGACATATGTGAGTGAAACATTTGAGGGGCAGAGGAAGACCCCATTAGCAGCAGTAACATGCTCTTTGAACAGTGTAGGAAATGGCCTCATGAAAAGATTGATTCGTGCCAGAAAAGAAGAAAATAAGGGAAACTTCAGAAATAAGATTGTCTTTTAAACCAGTTATGTAATGATGTAAAATCTGATACAGCCGGATTGTAATTGCAGTGTTGTGTATTCAGGGAGTGTGTATGTCTGTGGTGTGTGTGTGTGCGTGTTTGGGGGAAGGGAGAGAGATACTTTAAAAATTACAGTAAACTGGGCTGCAGTCTCACCATATGTGTTGAATTGAACACAACTCTTCTGCATTTAATGAAGACTTTAGCCTTTAGGGGTAAATAAAACGTCCTTAAACGGGGATGGCCTGAATATTTTTTATTGGCTGTAATAATTAAAGCCATGAAAAAGGTGGTGGGGTTATGTTACTTATTAACTTGAATCGCTCTTAGATTTGATCAAGACGTGGTTGCTCATGGCGTTTTGTTTCATGTTTGTCCTTTGTTTCATTGACATGCTCTGCCCTGGCCTCTGTGGCACTGTAAAAGCAGCCAGGCAGCTAGGAACCTGACCCAGAAGGGCTTTTAGACCTCCTATCCAGCTTCCTTCTCATCCCACCGCACCGAGCCCAATGAACTTTTCAGCCGCTAGAAATGAGCCTGAAATCCCCCTATAAAGCTGTGAACTTGGGAGGAGGTGAGAGGAGGGACCTGAGAGAAATCTTCCTCTCTTAGAAGGAAATGATCAGAGTTCAGGTGTAGCTGAGAGCTTTTAAAGAGTGCTTTTTATTTTGCTCACTTGTTGAGCCAAACATTAAGAAGCAGTGAGGCTGATTCTAAGAGGAACTTGGAACCCAGATGTATTCGTTTCCTACTGCTGCTGTAACAAATCACCACAAATCCACTGACTTAAAACAACACAGATTTTTATATCTTATAGTATCTGGAGGTCAAATATCCAAAATCAGTCTCATTGGGCTAATGTCAGGATGTCAGCAAGCCTGTGTTCCTTTCTGGAGACACTAGAAGAAAATCCGTTTACTTGCCTATGCCAGCTTTCAGAGGCCCCTGCCTGCCTTGGCTCAAGACCCCTTCCTCCATCTTCAAAGCCGGCAAGGTTGGGCAGAGCCCGTCTCACATTGCTGTGTCTCTGATTCTCTCTTTCCTGCCCACCTTCCTCACTTACAAGGACCTTGTGATTGTATTGGCCCCTCCTGGATGATCCAGGATCATCTGTCTCCCCATATTTAGGTCAGTTGATTAAAAACCTTAATTCCCCTTTGCCGTGTAACCTAACATAGTCACAGGTTCCAGAGATTAGGATGTGGCCATTATCCTGCTTATCCCACTAGAGAATGTTGATAACGTAAAGGGTAAGTGAATTGGGGAGTTCAGAGGATTGGATAGCAGGCAGATACAGGGTGTGGTATTAGAAGTGGGTCCTCATAGCTTTTTACAGTTTCTTATAACTGCCACCAGGAGAAACACATACAGGTACATGTGCAGACACACAGATACGCTGTAACATGGTGGGGAAATTCATATTTTTAGCTTAAAAGGAGTTTTTATTTTACCTTAATATCTAATGTCAACTGCTGAATATAAAGAAAATTTAAGTGTGACATTCAGATAATTTATAATTTTAGTTTGGGGGACATTGGCGTTTCTTTATTCAAAAAGAGGATCCAATTACTAGTTTTATTGACTTAAGAATTGAATTAATCATGTTTTGTCTAGCACTATAAACGTCCTTTTTGGTGTGCACATCTGTAAAATTTTTACATAGTTTTAAGTGCTCTGTACGTGTTCTTGTGTGTTCAGTGGCTTTTCTGTGGCCCTTTTCCACAGTCATCTCTGAAGATTGTGGGTAACGTGGTGTCCCCCCATCCCCCGCCCCAGGCCATGGCGAAGTCAACTGAGTTAATAGATGTTGTGAAGTTCTGTGGGAGAAGAGCACCACCTGCATTTGCATAAAGCAGAGCTGCCGTGGTTAAGCTGTCAACAGCTTCCTAGTAGAAAATGTCCCTGAAATAGATATGACATTTACCTGTTATGGCTTTCTTTGCCTGTGAAATTAATGGCATAAGGCTTAAAAAAAAGTTATTATCTTTAAAATTGACTTCTAAGGTTGATCCTATTTTAACAAATTTTCATCATTTAGTTGCTAAAAATTAGTGCTAATGGGCACAAGATTGAAACTTTGATCTTGCTACAAGACAGGTTACATTCATCCAAAATTGACTGTGCTGGGTCCTGGTGGGCAGAGGTGGGGGGATGTACAAAGAAGACACCGCAGGCCTGCAGGGAGCTCAGAAATTTGAGCATATGCACGGGAGCACTGTAATCATTGTTACATGGCAGAATAGAGCAGTCTACATGGGAGTGAATGAGAGGACGAAACCCAGAAAGCAAAAATTGTTACTTGAAGCATTCGTGAAAAAGGTAGCCCTTGAAAGGTGATTCAGAGAGAGGGAGAGAGAGAACTCCAGGCGGGGCTAGACTGTCATTGCGTATCGAGATTGGAGCTGGAGATGAGCATGTTGAATGACACACGTTGGGGCATACCTGTCACTGTTTCAGTCAGAGGACAGAGGGAAGGCTGGCATCAAGAGTTGTGCATTAGGGAAACTTGCCTGGCCTGGCGGTGGTAGGCCGAGTGGGTTTATAGTCCAGGCCCTGCAGCTACGCAGGCCTGATGAGGCCCTAGGGCAGCACTGAAGAGGGCTCTGGGAATCTGGGGGAGAGGAGAATGGAGAGCTTCTTGGGCAGCTGGTTAACATTTGGTAGTCATTTTGGTAGGGTCACCGGTTGCATTTTCTCACCCTACACTATCCGCAAGGTTGTCTTTTAAGGAGCTTTGGGGAGAAGGGTGAGCTATTGTAAATTCGCCCCCAGGAGCAAAGTGGATCTTTATAAAGACAAAAAGGGCGCAACGGCGTTTCCTGAAACCCTTTACAGTTGGGTCGAGTTTTTAACTGGTGAGAGAAGGAACGTCGCAGAGTTTGTGCGCAAGGTCGCCAAGTGAGTAGCGAGCGGGCTTAGACCGGGATTGTAGGTGGCTCGCCAGCCGCAAGTGCCCCTAGCGCCTGCTCTTTATATGTTCAGAGGAAAGGAAGCCAGTGCTTAATTAGGGGTAGTTTCATCGCCTGCACCGGGAAGGACCCGCATCCAAGCGATGCAGCGCGTTGTGCGGGGCGGGGGGCCCCAGCTCTTGGATGACGGGGGCGGGGCCCGGGGCCGGGACGCCCCCCTCCGTGGGTGCCCCTGCGTCCCCGCCCTCCGCCCAGCTTTCTCCCGCGGGCAGTGCGAGCTGACGCTGGGACCACGAGGCCGCCCCGGACACTGGTGCGGGCGGCGGACTTCAGCAGAGGCTTCAGGGCTGGTGTCGGGTGAGAGTAAAGAGCGTGAGGGAAGAACCTATTGCTTGGTTCAGATCTTCTTGTTTAGGTGTGCTCCCGGCTTTGGAGTCGGGCTTTTGGGCTGGGCACACATGAGATTTCCCAAGCCTCCCCTCCCCCCCCAGCCCCATCTTCCCTGCAGGGACCGACTGCGTCTTCCTGGTGGACGCCGGTGGCTCGGTCCTTTAGCGAAAGGTTTCTGTCCGTAGTGAGGGATCCTGCGCACTCACCAGGGCCTCGGCTTTGGAACCGAGAGAGTTGCTCGGGTCAGGGATCGCTGCACCACAGCCGCAGCTGCCCTAAGAGCTGAATACTTTAATTTTGGTTTCTCCCTTTCATAGTCCATTGTCCTCGTGCTTCTAATTTGGGTCATTATTTGCTTTCAGGGAGGAGCAGGCAGATGTCAGTGTAGTTCGCCCCGTCGTTAAACTTAGGTGAAGTTAGCTGAGAGCGAGGAGCAAGACATGCAAGGATTTAGGGGCGGCATCGCCTAGTGGGCCCTGCGGAGTTGGTAGTGGCGTTGGGGGACCTGCTTTGGAAAGATGCCACCCTCCCTGCTTGGAAGAGAGATGGGAGCAGGGCGATGCGCAGGTGGCTCCAGCACTGCTGGCCAGCCGAGGACGGCGCTCTGCTTAAAAAAAAAAGAGGGGCAAACGCTTCCCAGGTATGGTTTCTTTCAAAAACTAATAATTTCACGGGGTGGGGCTACTGATTTGACTTCCTGAAGGGGAAATGGTAAATTATAAAAAGATCTGGAACCAGTGCAAACTGGAATTTGTGATGATGGTGAGAACTCTCTCTTAAGTGGAGATACTCTCAGGACTGTGTGCTATGTGGTTTTTAAGTCTGCTCCTCTGCCTTTCAGTTTAAAGCAGAATTGCAGACTTGACCAGCAGCTTTAATCAGCAACAGCTTTTTGCTTTTAAAAGTAAATGCAAAAATAAGTAAAATAAGCGTCAGGCTTGGGTGCTTGACTGTTAGATGTTCACTTTTACGAGAACATTTTGGTATATTTTGTTAAAAGATTTCTGTATTCTTGTCTGTCTCTCTTTACAGAATATTTATATTGATTGATGGTAGATATGCATTTTTCAAACTGAAAAAATGTTTTTTAAAAAGTTTGACTAATTTTAATGTTCTGATACATTTGAAAATAATGTTCTTAGTACTTAGAGGGTGGTGTCCTGTCTTGCATAATCTCTTGTTAGAGATTGAGCTAGCTAAGTAAAACTTTAAAGCCATTTAAAGATTTAGATCTTGACTCAGCGGGAATTTTGGAAAAATAAGTTTGAGGGGGAATATATTTTCTCTGAAGAAACTTTTCTCACTGTGTCCTCAGTTGCTCATCATGTTTATAACCAAGTGCTTGGGAGTCATAAGTTTTAATTTCCTAGGCACCTGATTTTCTTAGTTTAAACATTTAAGAATGTCATCTTACTTTCAGGGCATGAAAGTTTTAAGCAAGGTAGACTCATTAGCATTTTAAAGTGTTTGCATTTGTTTTTCTTTATTTTCTACTTTTCTAACTTGAAATTAGTTGGTTTTTTGTTAAAAGAGATTAACTTTTAAAGTGCTTACTGCAATGAAACTCTACATTATGTTCAGATATCTCTCATTAATATTTAGAGAGGCAAATTTAGCTGCTAAACAAAAATAGCATTTTGTAGGAAAATAAAGTACAAAGTTAGTTTTCCATAATGTGAGCAGTTAGGATTACCTTCATTTAAAAATGGTAAAATTTTAGATCATAATTCTAGTAAATGCATGTATGGAGTGGGACTGAAAACATAATTATCTGAAATTTTGAAAAAATTAAAATCTAATTTTGAAAAATATATATTGAAAGGGGAAGACATATGAGTCATATCACCTTTTTAGTGTAACATTTCTGTAGTGGGTTTTATTTTTCTACTCCAGTAGTTCATTGCCTATGTTTTGTTTTTTATCTTTCACATAAACTTAATTTCTGAGTTGTTCAGAGTAATTCTTCTAAAATGGATGCAGATTGCTTTAAAGATCAAACCAGTACTGGAAAATAAAGTATATAAAAAGGCTTTTTGTTTTTGGTGTTCTATTTTTCTAGGCACATGTTTTATGGTTGTAATATTACTCATCCTGAAATAGCTCCTGTACATTTAAAACTAGAATGAAGACATTAATATTCAGAACCAGGTGACCCAGGAACATTTGTAAATCTTCCTCAGGTGGGACTAAACTTAGAAGTTTAACACTCATTTTTTGGAAACTTTTTTTCTTTTGTAGCAGTTATAGTCTCGTGTTTTTCCATAGAAATGCTAATATCCTTGTGAAAAGGCATGTAGACTAGAGGTTAAACTTTTTTTTTTTAAGTATAGTGTACAACGAGAGAAAGTCTCCACATTCTATAAATTAGAGGAAAAATTGCTACAGCTATGATTGTCTTTGTTCTCAAAGCCATTTGAATTGCAGGCTGTGTTGGGACTGGTTCGTACATTGTTTAACTGCTGAGACTAAAACTTCTAATTAGAGTAATTACTGGGTGGGAGCTGCCTGGCGGGGAGGGGCGGGGCGGGGGCCGGGGTGTGGCCGCGAAGGGGCGCCGCGCGGTGGGAACCCGGCCGGGCCGGGCGCGCGGGGCGGGGCGGGGCGCGGCGGCGGCGGCGGCGGCCGCCTCTGCGGGGATTGGCCCGGGAGCAGGAGGCGGCGCGCGCGGCGGCCGCTGCGGATATGAGTCGGCGCCCGGGACGGAGCCCAGAGGAGTCCAGGCTCCGGCCCGCGCCCCAGCAGGAGCCCCAGTAAGTAAGGCGTTTCCCTCCCTTCGGGCCGGGCGCGCCCGCGGCGGCCCGGCGGGTCTGACAGCTGCGCGGGCCTGCGGCCGTCAGCTGTTGCTGGTTAGGAGACCTCAGGTGGTTTCTTCTCCGTCTACAAAATCCTTTCTCATTCCCGTCCTTCTAACCTCAGCCTCTCCACCGAAGGAGCTGTACCGGGAAGGAAAGCCAGGTTTGGTTCCCTCTTACTCATTCTGCTTCCTAGTCCTGTTCTTATCTGCTCACAGCTGACAGCCCGGTCTGTGGAGTTTGCATTCCCACTACCCTGGTGGTATCTTCTGATGGGAATGGGAGTTCTGGTTGCCTTCAGAAATGCTGTAGGGTGCTTCTGACGGGCTGTTGCCTTTGTTTTCACGCCTTTGTACTTGTAAACATTTTAAACTTTGAGTGCATTCAAGGGCATGGGCATCTGTATTGTAGTTTTTTGAGCCTTCAAGGAAGAGGGAGCGGGTAAACAAATTGATGTGCTCAAGAAAGTTATATAGAGGACAGATCGAGCAGGAAAAGAGTAACAAATTACTGCTTCAGACTGGAGACTTTAGAAATGTTCTTCAGGTTAACTTTAGTCTCTGGAGAAGTGTCCTCTTTCCTTTTTGTCAAGGGGTGTGTACTGATTGATCTAGAGGGGTTCTGGTCTTTGGTCTCAATTCCTAGCAAGCGTTCTTAGGTAGAACCGTAGGCCAAGTGCTGGAGAGCTAACCAGAGACAATAAAAGAGCCGCGTTTTATACTTTGACTCGAAAGAGAAGTTTGCTTGAATTTCCCTGGAGGGAGCAGACCTGTTCATGTTTTATTTCTGCGTCAAAGGTAACTATTACTTGTAAAGTTTTGAGATGAGACCCTGCGTTGTGAAATCAGGAAAGTGCTTCTCAACCTGTGAAATTGTATTTAGTGATTTAAAAATCTGTGTCCACTTTTTATTTGGGGGGAGATCTGTGATCACTAGTTTTTCAAGTTAACTTGTAAAGAAGTCAAGCTTCACTTCGAAATAGAATTTGTAGATTATAGTTGATATGTTGTAACTGGTAAAAGCAAAGTAGCAGAAATTCTGTTAGTGTGAAGACTAAACATTTTTAAAGTTTCTCTTTTTAGTTTTAATTATATAAGAAAAGTTTCTAAAAACCTACATAAAGAAAACTACATTTCATTGTAACCTTTTTTTAAAAAACATAAATTCCAAGTTAATTTTTAAAACAGATAAGCTGGGATACTTACTGAGGGGAGGGAAAGTTTGATTTTCCACAGATTATTTTCCATGAAAATTGAATAAACAATCTGAATACTTAGAAATGTCTTAACGTTTCCTGTAATTTCCAAAATTTCTGTGCTGTTAAAATGTATTATGCTTATAAAACTGAATTTTTATTATGAGTAGGTTATACATACATAAAGGCAGATATAAAAACATAGAAATACTAAAACTTCCTATTGTTTGAGATTTCTTAGAAGTCTGTTAGGAGTAACTTGGAATACTTAAGATTTTAGATTCTGCTAGAAAACATATCTTAGGTTTAATCATGTTCATGCCAACCACCTATGAAAGGTTTTGGTAGGTCTTAGACCTGCTAGGATTTTAGAGCTATCAATTTCAGGTCTGTTCATGGTTAATATGTATCTGTTTTGCATCTTCGAAGACCTATTTCTCTTGATTAACTTTCAAGTATTTGAACTCACGTGAGAAACTTTCCACTGCAGCAAACAAGGCCCAGTCTCAGATTTCCTGCTCTCCTGCATCCACTGCAGTCTGCTCCGGGCCCGTGAGTCCCAAGTTGGAGCTGAAAGCAGGCGTAAGATTATAATGTCTGCATTCTCATAGCGGTAAAGAGCATGTCTGGAACTGGAAGAACATTTTTATAACAGTCTCAGTCTGCATGTTAAGTTGGAAATAGTTCTATCATGATGGGAAGTACATAAATTTTTGAATTATTCAGCCATTTGTACATAGCCTGCAATTTGGGGGTAAACAAACCTGGCATTGTCCGAGTCCATGTGGTTTAGTGTTCTGTTTCCCATTCACCTGTTTATTTCACCTTCTCACGTGGCAGGCTTCCACAAGACAGCTGTTTCTCTTTCATACAAAATGCTGGCCCATTAAGAGCTTTTATTCCCTTCAGATGCGCTGATATTGAGATGGAAGAGAGAAAAGGAAGAGTTAAAATGAAGTAAACATTTCTTGAAAGTATGTGAAACTTCGCTGCCTTTCTTTTTCCTGAAATTCTTAAGTCGGTTTTTTTCAGTATGAATTTCTGTAAGTATTTAAGTGACCCTTGAGAAGATAATTCTTTGCTAGATCTATTCCTCATAAAACTTTTCAAAGTTAATCCAGGATATAAAACGTCTGGACTAGAATCCAAAAGTGTACAGAATTTGAGTGAAATCTGACTCCTGGGCTTCATGTGCCTTAAATCATTCTGTGAAAGAAAACTGAGACATTGGATAGTAAATTGTACAGTACTCTCAACACATTTTTATTGAGTAAAAACAACTTTATTCCTGTATTTTTCCAGCAGTAATTCTTGTGTTTGGACTCCTCACCCTCCTTCACCTCACCCCCGATTCCTCTTTAGTTGTGGTTGGTGAATGCCTTTCAGGATACTTTGCTTTGTCAACTTTATGATAGAAACCACAACAAATTGTAGACAGATGGCCAAAATTTATGCTTAGTTTGGATTTGGTAGAAAATGTAAGAAGAATATTAGAAATTAAAGCCTAACTGAAAAGTTATTTGTTTAGACTGTGCCTCTGTGAAGGAGAAAGGACAGGCACTAGGAGGAATGGAATGTTAGTATTTTACACCAGAATGAATACCGAAGAGTGAAATTTGCTTATAAACTAGGTTCTTGGCTTGAAAATATGTTGAGTGTACACGTGTCTGTTCCCGAGCTGTTCCCATAAGCCGAGCACCAGAGTATGGCTTGGTTTCTCCCTTCTGTTTCTTGTTTTTTTCTCACCTTGCAACTCTTGTTAGTATCATCATTTGTAAAATGCTTTTGTGGCTTACATTTTTTTAAATGTTAATTTTGAAAATTTTAAAAAATGTAATGTGTAATGGCAAGTTTGAACAAGGAGACTGTGGAAAGCAAAGGGACGTGTCTCTGTAATAGAGAACTTCTGAGTTTGCACTTACAGGGAACGGGGTTGTTCCACACGGAGTCTTAGTCATTAGTTCTTTAAAGACATTGCGGAGCCATTGATTACAACTGATGAGAGATTTCAGTTATTTTACCATTAGCTTTTAAAGTAAGAATCATTCACCACGTCCGTTACTATATAAGTTTGTCAAACTTTCAAAATTGATATTTTAAGTGTATTTTTAAATTTTGTTTTCGTTTAGAAGTGAGAATCACTTCTGCCTTGAATTTTCAGGTATAGCCATACACGTTTTCTTTGAATAGTTTTACTTAAATCACTGAATTTTTGATTGACATTCGTTCTTGCAGTCAGTGTTCTGTTTTTTACTGTATCATACTCTGTGGGACATTAAGTTCTTAATTTAAATTTGATCAACATTGGAGTATCTGGCATGGGGTAGATGGCACATGAAATGAGCAAGATTGAGTTCCATTCCTTACAGAGTTGCCTTAAATATGTACAGTCTTTTTATAGAAGTTAAAATACGGTTTTGTTTGCAGTTATTCCTCATTTAAACTTAAAAGAGGAGGGTCCTGGTTTTGTCCATAAAGTTTTAAAAGAGCATAATTTCAGTAAGTGCTTAGCTCTTTTTCCCATTTGCCAATCACCTGCAATTTAGAGGAAACCTGTTTTCAGACAGAATATTCCTAAGGGTTGCATATTTGTGCATTTGAACACCTTAATTTTGTGCGTATCATCACTTTTTACCAGGAACATAGGGCTATGGAAAGTAAATTCAACCAGAAGTTACACAGAGGAATCTAATGTTGATGCAGTTGTTTTGTAGAAGTTAACAAATTTGTAATAAATAATCCCACACAGACTATCTGATTTTGACATATTGGGGGTAATACAGGAAATTAGAGAAAGATAGGAAGAAATTCTGGATTTGAATGAAATTATAGCTACTGACTTTTCCCTTGGAAAAACCTGAAAATATTTCATAGTTCATTTATATTGTAAATGACAACATAAAAATCTGAGCATGTGACTGATTGAGTGCTTCATGTATAATATGCAAAGCACTTGGAAAATTTAAAAGTCTTTCAGTGTTTGGGCATTGCTCGCCCAAAACTTTTGTTTTACATTTAATGGTATTAGCATTCATCTCTGTGTAGAAGTATTGACATCAGAACTTTTGAGATCTACATTACTTTCAAATACTGTTTTGACTAAGAATAGAGAGGCTAATAGGTTTCTTGGTGCACACTCCTGTTAGGGGATCTGTCTGTCACTAACTGCTTTACAGAAGCCCCTGGTTTCCAGGTTGCCAACTCAGTACTTCATTAGAGCATTGGCTTTAATCATTCATGCATTTCAGTACTTAGATTGCAATATTGAAGTACTTCATAAAGTGGATCTTCTCTCCTTTAAGTGAATTTTTGGGAAAAATTTTAATGTGATTTAGGAAGAATAGTTCAGCTCGATCTGGAGGCAAGAAAAAAGACCAGGCAGCTCACATAGGTTACTCAGAGAAAGAGTTGATGTGAAGAGTTACTTAATTTCTTTTTATGTATCTTTAGAAAGTTATTCACACAAATTTAACCACAGCCTGCATTCTATTCTCAACTCCCCCCTCCGCCCCCGACTTAATAACATTTCTGTCTTGGCACATTACAGAAACTGTTATATCTCATTCCTTTTACTAGCTGCATCATATTCCGCTGTGTGATGGTTATATGCCATAGCCAAGATGTTGACACAGATTTTTGACTGGCAGTTTTCATAATAAAGATATATTCATCTGCTGGATTTGGGGGGATCATAAGTTAGTATGCAACCAGAATTTTGAATTAGAAAATACTATTGTTTATAGCTTATAGCTCAGATCCATAAAATATATACACTCTTATTCAAGATAAATATATCAACTATTAAATACAGAATTATTAAGAGCATTAATTCTAAGGAAAGGAAAAGCAGATTTCTATTAAAAAAAAAAAACAAAACCCTGAAAAACCAAAACATGTGAATACAAGAAAGGTTAGAACTATTCTCTGCTATTTTAAGGTGTTCCAAATTCTCTTTTATGTTTTTCAGTTGAAGTATGGTCAGTTTACAATGATGTGTCAATTTCTGGTGTACAGCACAATGCTTCAGTCATACATATGCATACATATAATTGTTTTCATTCCAGATTCTTTAGAAAGCCTTAAACAAGTCCTACATTGAGCACACCAGTGTCATCATAGCAGGGTGAATGGACTGCCTCACTTAGGAATTTATAGTTTCTTCTTCATGAGCGATAGTTTTCTTGAGAAGCATAAAATTCAGATCAGGAATGGTCTCCCTGTGGCCCCTTTGGTTATTGGTCTGGCAGGTTCCTGAGTTGGGAAGGCAGACACAAGGATTCCAAGCATCTCTTGTGAAATACTTGGGAATTTTCAATTTGAGTGTTTACAAAGGTTTATTTTCCAGACTGTGCTATAACCTAAACCATTAGTGTACACGTGATTAGAAGAGTTGACAGGAGGATTGCATTTTACGTAGTTTAAATAATACGCTTTGTATCAGATTGCGTATAGTTTGGGTAATACTTTTACAGAAGTCAGGGGAAGTGTGAGCACGTGAAAATTTGACCCTTACAATCTGACGCGAGTGAGACATGAGAATGATCGTGCCGGTGAATTACTTCAGGTACTGTTTGCTAACGCTGGTGTCTGTCGCAGTCCCTGTGGTGTCACTTTTGGAAGCACCACTACCAGACCGTGGCTGAAAATGAAAAGTGTGCTAGTCTTTTTCAGCTGTAGCTGTTAAAGTTGTTTTCCCCAAAATGTAGTAAATACGCTTTTTTTTCCTATGTGAAATGAATTATATATTTGCTTCTGCTTGAATTTTTCTACAACTTGACTGCAGACATACTCCCTAAAGATGTTTGATAACCAGAAATAACTGTACTGGATGAATGTATCTAATGATTGGTTTCTTTATTCTGAAGAAAATTAATTTCATTATGGTGTTATTGGTTGGCAGATCAAATTTGTGTCCCCAAAATAATATGAACCAGACTTCTATTCTAAATTTGGCCATTTAAAAAAATGCATTGTTTCTCTTTAACATGTGAAGTATAGTTTTTCTTTTGTAAGTTTTGTTTTCGGTTAGTTTTCAGTAGCAGTTCAAATCGATTATGTTTTTCCCCTATATACAAGTTACAGTTTTAGTCTAAAAATATTTTAATTATGTCACAATATCCTAGTTGACTACTGCTCTTGGGCAGACACATGCCTGTGCATTTTTGTCACTTAAAAATGTTTATCATTATGTGGCAGATGAAAGGTCATGTAGTGACAGTGATGTGAAGACCACCCTCCTGGCCAGTATTTGGGGTGGGCAGAGTCAGCTGTGCCAGAGTTCTGATACTCTTTAAGATTTTGTGTTTCTTTTTGGATTGTGAGGAAGGAGAACGCATTTGTTTTGATGATGAACTTTGTGGATTATATCTTAATTTTACCCCACTTTCAAAAATCACTGTATGAAAATTTACACAACTTAGAGATTTTTACTTACTTTATTTTGATTCAGAGCAGCATCTGAAAGGTAACTTGGTTTAAAGTTCTGTCTTGTGTCCTGTGGTCAGAATTCCTTGTTGCCTGTAAGGAAGAAGCTGTGTGAACAGGGGCAGTTTACGTCCACACCTGCGGACTGTGGGGGCACATGAGGGTATGTGGTGCAGTGGGTGTGTTTTCTGGGAAGAGTAGAAAGGAATTTGTTAGGCTTTGCGGGGGGCGGGGGTCCTAGTAAAAAGACATTAAGTCTCTGGGATTACCTTTCTAATCCAAGGGGCAAAGGAGAACTGCTGTGTCTTGTGCCTTTGTGCCAGGAAATGTGTGACTTTCAAAGGTCAGCCGCCCTAGTTCTGGTTTGGACCCTGCTTGTGTTGAATTTTAGCCAGCAAATGGGAGAATTTGAGATTTTCCTCCCTCCCCCATTTCTTCTGTTTTTGTTCAGTGTAAACAGTTCCTGCCGTAGTAACATAGACAAATATAGCAGAGAATGCTTTTCTGGAAGAAGAATGCTCCCTAAGCATTTTTTAACCATTTTTGGGAAGAATTGATCTTTCTGTGTGTTTCAGACTGACTGAAAGAGAGGGAGGCCGCCGCTGTAAATTGAAGTGACATCATATGCATTGCCCCCATTGATCTGCTTTTAGTCTCCAGCCAGGATGAAAGGAAATGGCACCAGGGAGGAAGCACGCTCCATTTAGGCCCAGATCCCAGAGTGATAATGGGGTAATAATAGAACTCAAGCCACTGCCAGTGGGTCCCAGGCTCGTTCTGTCCGGGAGCCTCTCAGACGTCCTCCTGTGCGGCCGGCAGCCGGCAGCCGGCAGCCGGGCTGCGAGGGGAGGCGCCCTCCGTGGCTGTTGGAGGGGTGCGGAGGATGCGGGGGTTGGCGGGCCCCGTCCCTTGCGCTGCTCCTACCGGTGGAAGGTCAGTGGTGAGACGTGTTGGGGACCTTTGCTGCTCTAGGAGGTCTGCCGGGGGAAGGCATGGTGCAGGGCCTCCGGGGCGTGGGTGGTCCTCAGGGAGCCAGGAGTGAGTGATGCCCCCGTGACAGCAGTCAAAGGCTTCTGGAAGAGTCAGGGTTTGTTTTCTTTGTGCTGCTTGTAGACCGGGAGGGTAGGTTTGGAAAATTCCTATTTTCTTTACAAGAGCCTGTGTAGAAACTCTTCAGAGCTGTTGAAACTTGTGCGGCTTACCTCAACTCTTAGGTTGACCGGGAGAAATTACGAGGTAGGCTGTTTTTCTCTTTGTGCATTTCTGGGTAGTGAGCAGCCGCGGACTCCTCCATGTTTAGAGCAAGAACACGGACTTCCAAATTCTTAACAGATCTGATTGTATTGACTTGGCCTCCTTTGGTATTCTGTTTTTTGCATTTGAGTAAGTCTTCCAGCGTTGTGAAGTTCTCTATTTCAAGTACCCGCATGACTTTGGCACTCCATTCTTATTTTGTCTAAGTTTCTGAGGCAGATGCATTTTAAAAATACCAAACTGGTTTCCATATGGAAAAAATAATAACCCCGTCATGAATTCCTTGTTTGTGCAAAGGGAAAGAACTTTCTATTCCTGTCACTGTTGAGCTGTGGATGTGAGCGCTACTAGACCCTCAGAAGTAAAGGCAGGTTCTTTCTGATGCTGTTTAAAGGAGCTGTTTCTCAGGAGACAATGCTCCGAAGCACGGGCTTTATTTTTCTTAAATCAGGCCATAGTGTGGCTAAGCCATGTCTGTCTCCCACAGTACTGCTGTACTAAAACACAGTTGGCGTAGAAGTCATGCGAAATTTAATTTGATTTCTACGTGGGTGGGACTGGAGTGACCCACACAGCATTGCCCATGGCCGCCGTGCCAGCTGCCAGGGCGGGTGGCACCCAGCACCGCATCACAGCACGTTTGCCAGTGTAGGATGGCTCTCCGTGGCTTTGCAAACGTTTTGGTTTATTGCTTAGTGCTTCTTTCTCATCATAGGGCAGCTTTGTAGGGAGGAAATGTTTATTTTACAAAGAAAAATGTACAGTATTAAAGCGAGCTACTTAACCATGGTTTTGCTTCAGTATCCCTTTTTCAGGGTCTGTAATCTCATGTAAAAATTATGTAATGTTTACTTAGTCCTTCGTGAGTGAAAAGATACTGAATTAGTTTTATTATCTGCGTACTGAAATAGCATTTGATCGCTGGTTTTTCTCCAGTTTTTTCATTGTTTAGAAACTGCATTTTCCACCGTGAATTGGGAGGGTGACAGTTGAAAGCCAGATGGCTACAGGTTGTTTACTAAGAGTCATTTACACAAGTCCATTCTCAAGAACTCTCAGCTCGGTCGTGGAAGAATGTTCTCACGTCTGTGCTGGTCTGGGCGCCTCTGCTACAGGCCGGCTCTTCCTCCTTTAGTGAAGGGGGAGGGAGCGCTGGTGGGGAGTGTGGGAGCTCGCGCCTTACCTCCTCCAGTTAAAGTAAATGAGACTTAATAAAGAACCGCAAAGGTTTGACTCTCCCTCCCATCGTGGCCGTCCCTCCTGTCACAGGGCTTGGCTTTAGGTATTTTCCCATTGTGTGAAACTAGAAGAGGACAAAAACGTTCAATGATCCTTTGGTTCTGTTTCTCTTCGTGACTATATGAGCTTTCTGTTTGGAAGATGTAGAAGTGTGAATCCAGACTCTTTGAGAGATTCGCATATTAGTAATTATCTGGCTTTAAACAGGACTTATTTATTGGTTAAGCCCAGTTGGGTAAGTTGGAGGACCAAGCTGGTCATCTTGCTCGTCTGTTTCTTTCCTCCGTGGGTCTCACTAGATTAAACCAAATCCCAAACTCAAGTTCTAACAATAGGCTTTTTTTCTAAGTGCGGGCACATCATAGGGAGATGCTTTTCTTTCTACTCTTTCCTTCCCTGTAATTCTTCAGATTGGCTGGGCTTGTTCCTGCTGTATTTAGTTAGTGAGTGAGGCCCACTCCCTCGGCGGTTGGGTGTTCTGTGCTGTGTCAGGCTGAGCCCTTCCCCAGAAGCCGTCTTCCTGGGTGGCTGCTGCCGCCCTGGATGGGCTGAGGATAGAAGTGCTGCTGACTGGTTTTGAGAGTGCCCCTAGGGGTGCAGGACTGCTTGGCCCTGCAGCCCAGCCTGGGGCCCTCCGCTCCCCAGCCCTTGTGTAGGCACCGAGGCCAGGCCGCTGCGTGTTGGAGCCACATGGAGCACACTCTGGAAGGGGGTGCAGCGGGGTGGATGGGTGCGGAAAGGCCGTGCTGGGAGAAAGCGCAGGCTCCATGGGGAGGGTTCAGGAACCGGAGCGCAATCAGGGGTACCCTTAGCAGGGGAATGAGGGCTGCACTCAGGGCTGAGGCTGAAGGCTTAGCCTCCACCAGGGCAGGGACCCTCTTGAAACGTAGGGAGGAGGATCCAGAGTGGGAGGCCGCAGGGCGAGTGGACGGAAAGGAGGGCCGAGGAAGCCCCAGGCGCTGGGCCGAGCCTAGGAGATGGAGCTGCAACAGGAGGGGCCGCGGGAAAGTCTGAGAGCAAAGTCTCAGCTCTGCTGCCCGCTCAGGAGCGCCCAAGGCGGGGTGAGACTCCCCCTCTGTCTGTGGCCGGCCTGCCTGCCGAGTGCTCTCGGTGTGGATGGTGGGCGTGGACGCACCCCAGAAGCTGGTGGTCCTGGATTTGGCCTGTTTTATGACATAGCTGATTTCTTTTAATGTAAAAGTAGCCTCACATGTGCGAAACTGTAGAAAATAGAAAATGGCATTTTTGTAATAGGCAATAAGTAATCATTTGATGTCGCTGAAGCATATTAACAGGCATGAGGGTTCTCACAGGAGGAACTTGTGTTGTTGTGGAGAAGCTCACGGGTCAGTGCTGAGCCTAGCCCTCTGTTTTTGCTGAAGTGCCTCGTTTCTCCCTTCAGCCTGAGAGGACCCACAGCATGACTCTCAAGTGGGTGGACTGATGCTGTGAAATGAAAATACCCAGGAATCAAGTGTGATGCGTTTGTGTCTGTCTGTCTGTCTACAGGGAAGTGAGGTTTTATTAGAACTTAGAAAGATGAGATGAGAAAACAGAAGAAACACTTTCTTTGTGGAATTAGCGTGGTAAATGTCATGCACACAGTCTCTACTGGGTTTTCCTACAGTTGTGTGTGTGTGTGTGTCTGAATGGAGGGAGGAGGCGGAGGCAGAGTACACACTTGGGGCTGAAAGGCAGAGAGGTAGGGGGAGAAGTCAGTCATCTAAAAATTTCTTTCAGAGCAACAAAGTGGGGATTAAAATCCAGGTGCTCTCATGAACATTCTGTTGCTCTGGTGTTAGCTTCCAGAGATGGAAATTTGGGTTAGTTGACAAGGATCATCTGGGCTTAAGCAGGGATGGAGAAAAGGTAAGTGTAGACAAGAGTGAAATTCATAGTAATGATTTTAAAACTTTCATTTCAGAGTGAGTGTTTCTTGGTTCCTGTAAGATGTGTCTTTGATTGATTTTTTTCCCCTTCTACCAGCAGTTTATTTCAGCCCTGCCCTGTGCTGGAGGTGCAGTACAATAGAGAGTAAGATGTATTTTAAGTTCTTGGATTTCACAAGTATTCCTTGCTCACATATTAGTTTGTGTTATTTCTGAACCAAATAAAAACACCTCCTTCTCTTTGCTCTTAGCTGGTAACACCACTTTTATTTACCCTGTATGAAAACTCAGGAATATGAGTCACCGTGTGTGTGTGTGTGTGTGTGTGTGTGTGTGTGTGATCGTACCCATGTATGATCATAAAATAACTGTTTTTAAACTTTTCAGTTTTTACAATGGAGGGATTGTGAGATACAGTTCTGGTTTCATTACACACTCTTTATTTCTTGATGTACCTCTGCAAGATTTACATCCTAAAGAAGGAAATCTGAAAGTTGCTTATTCCTGTTAAATTTCTACCTGTTTACCTAAGACCAGCTAGCTTCTTGAGTATTTGTCGAGGCTAAATGATGTTTTTTGGCATATGCATGCCATAAAGTAAAAGATCTGATAAAACCATGATAATGTTTTATTAAGGTAGGTTTTATCATTCACAATGTATATGTACATTAAATCATCACGTTGTACACCTTAAAAAAATTCACACTGTACAACCTAAAAAAAAGTGAAGTTTTATCTGCTCTTAAGTATAGAACTGGCATCAACAGACGTGGAAAACAGAGCTTAATCAGGCCCCAGAATGCAGTGTCTTTAGGGATACAGTGTAAACCTTGAGGTTTTACCAAAATAAAGTCTACAGTCTTCCGGTGTTTCGGACAGCTGCTGGAAGTGCCCGGGTTACCCTGGATTTGCTGTCTTGGGTTTAAATGTTTGGATTTGTTTCTCATATGCTGAATGGCATTTTCACGGGGTGTTTGGCTTTGTCCTCAGCTTCTTCCAGACCAGCTGGTCTTGCTTCTGGAGCATCTCTTAGAGCAGAAGACCCTGAGCCCCCGAACTCTGCAAAGCCTGGAGAGAACGTACCGCCTCCCGGAGCAGGATGCAGAGGTAACGGGACGTCCGCTGAGTGATGTGGCGGGCCCTCCCTGTTGGTGAGGAATGACTGTCCCACTGCGTCCCAGACTGTTGGAAGTGCTGTTTCCAGTAGCAGCGTCCTGTGCTGCGTGCTTGTGAGTGTGGAGCAGGACTTCAAGCAAAGGGTAAACCGCTTCCCTGGCTGCGCTTGCTCCAGCAGGGGGCTTTTGATCCTGGTCATTTACCGGGGTATTTTGAGGTCCCAAATTTTCCCCTCTTCTTAAATCGTAAGTCTCCAGAAGGAATGAGCAGGCGGGTGGAGTGTTTCTGAATTGTGAACTCGGGTGAGTCATCTTGTGCACGACTGTGGCGCCGTCCTGTTGTGCATTAAGGAGACTTGGCTTAGATGTGCCAGAGATGCTTGGTTGCATTCAGTTAGGACCGGAAAGCAGCCGTGTATAAAGGAAATGAAAACTAAATCTCACAGCCGCGGTCTGAAAAGCAGAATTGGATGCTTGTGGAAACAGTACGATGCAGTCCTTAGTGTCTTTCAGCTTATTGTGAAGAATGCAGCGTGAATCCTGAGATGAGGTGCTAGGGTTTTTCTTTTTAATACATAAAATAATGACTATTTAATGTATTTTGTTGTCCTAAGTAAGAAATAAGCACACGGTCAAAAAGAGAAAAGCTCCTTTATGTAAAACTCCTGAAATGCAGGTAAGTTTGATTTGTGTTTGTTGAGAATAAATGAACATTTAAAACGGAGCCGTCCAGCATGGCAGCCACCAGGCACGTGTGGCTGTTGAGCACGTGGTACGTGGCCGTTTTGAATTGAGATGCGCTGCGAGTGTGAGATGCAGAGTGGGTATCGAAGATGTAGTATCAAAAGAAAAAGCAAAATATCTCGTTAATAATTTCTTCTTACTGATTACAATGTCACAGTGGTATTTAGGATACGTCGGGTTAAATAAAATATTATTAAAATTAATTTCACAATTGTTAAAATGGAGTAAATTGATAAAAACCAGCTCATTACTAGATGAAAAGGTGAAACGGACATCATCATAGATGTTAAAGCCCTTCCATCGATTCAGGAGTTAATTGAAAAACTCCAGAGAGGACACATGGAGCTTTTTACCCATCTCAGCGGAGCTCAGAGGAGATCAGACATGCAACGGTTGCTGTTTATTTCAGCCCTTAGGTTTTTGTTTATAGGCCTTCCCAAATGCCAGCCTGTTATTTTTAATTAGTCTTTAGAAGAGGTTTCTATTTATAGGCATGAGGTTATGCTTTAATCAGAGCCGAATACCACCGAAGTGCCAGGCCCCTGTGACTGATGAAGGCAGGGGGATGGGAGCAGGTGCCGGGCACCTGTCGCTCCTCCCCAGAAAGCTGGGAGGTGGTGGGCCCTGCTTCCTCGCCTTTCCTGTTGGCATGAACATAAAGCACACCGTGTTCTCAGCCCACGGCTCGGCCTAGCTGTTATATATAACTTCTTGAATCTTTGGGGAATATAACAGGTTTTATCTGGTTGCTTGTTTTACGCCTCACAAGCTTCACCGTCGATGCCTAAGGCCGGAGTGGTCTCTTCAGGCTTGGCTCCTCGGTGGTGAGAGACTGGGGCCCGGGGAGGGCTCTACCTGCTTCCTGTGACTGGCATGGTCAGCGTCATGCAGCGGCACCAGTGCCGGGCACGGGGATTCAGCGGTGGCCAGGCTCACCCTGAGGAGGTCTGTGTTCTTCTGGAAGGACAGCTCCTAAGCAAATGAACAGGACAGTTGCAGATAAGAGCTACAAAGGATAAGTGTTTCTAGGTAGAGTTCAGGAAGGGTCATGCAGAGAAAGTGACATTCGAGCCAGGACCTAAGGGTCAGAAGGAGTTGGCCATGCAAAGCCAAGGGCCAGTGGGGATTTCCATGCGGAGGTGACAGCAGGTGCACAGGGGTGAGCTTGGCACGTGCTGGGGTGGAAGTCAGCATACATTTTCTGTAAAGGAGCAGATTTTAATGTTTCAGGCCCCGTGGTTTCTGTCACAGCTACCCATTCAGCTTTGCTGCCATAGACAGTGTGAAAACGAGCAGGCGTGCCCGTGTTCCGGTGGAGCTGCTGATGGACCCTGAAACTTGAACTTCATGCAGTTATCGCGTCTCAGAATAATTCTTCTGTTGTTCATTTTTAAAACTCTTCTAAAACGTCCGCGTGACTCCTAGCTGTGGGCTGGTTTGGCCTGCCCCGTCCCCAGTCTGCTGACCCCTGCTCTGGGGCCTGCACGGGTGGGCAGGGCCCAGACCAGGAAGGACCTGGGCCTCGCTGTGTGCCACCCCTTCCCCCCTTCCCGGGCCTCTGCGGCCCCGTCTGTCATCAGCCACACTGGCAGCTTAGCTTATGGTGAGGTTCCCTTGACATGCCACTCAGCACCAGAAAGGCAACAGGATTTTGGCCAGCCAGGGTGTTTTCTAGAAACTTCATTGGTTAAGTGATTTATTGTGACACTGATTAGCAGGAATTTAGTTGACTTAACCATCTGCTTCTAAGTGACAGAACATTTCATGGGAGAAAGAATTATTATTTGATGGGAAAAGTCTTGAGGCTTCTGACTTCATTCTTGGTACTTCATCTTGACCAAACAAATAAGCACTGTCCCATTTACTTGTTCTCAGGGTGTTTAAATATGTAATAAATAGCCGGCATTCGAAAACCGGCCGAAGATACTGGAGTGTGGCCGGTTGTGAATGAAGCATCCCCGTGGGACACAGCTCCAGAGGTGTCTTCCCAGCATGGAGCAGTGGGGTGGTGGCCCCGCTGCGCTTTGATCAGGATGATCAGGATGCCGCCAAGGCGCTGGGACTGGTGTCACATTAGGTGTCTGTGTGGAAAGACTTCAGCCCCATATGAGGGTGGAGGGTGGTCTCCAGTACAGAGTCAGGAGTGCTTGCGACAGTGGGGTTTATTCCTCCTGTCTGGGAGGTACAGGAAGTGCCCCCACATTCCTCCTTAGACTGTGTTTTTCCTGAAAGCATGGGTGGAGGTCACTTTCTGAGAGGTGAGCCTGCTATTTCCGTGGCTCGCTTGGCCCCCTTGTTGCCCAGTGTGCTGGGGACTCCTGGCAGAGCATGTTCCGATGCTCCGGGAGCCACACCTGAGCAAGAAGCCTGTGCTGCCACGGAGTAGGGCCCTCTGTTCTGTAGTCACTCGAGTGTCTTTGCCGTCACGTCCCCTTGTCCCTTCCCGCCTTCCTGCTCGGCGAGTGGGTGGGCTGGTGCGGTCCCCCTGGGAAGTGGATTTTAATGATCCTCTTTGTGTAGCTCAACTTCTGTATCAGTCGTGTTGCCTCTGCGTTTCGGTTGCATTCACGGGATGTTTGGTCTGTGGGTCAGGATTTCCGAGTGTGGCGCTCAGGGTGACGGTGGTGTTTGCCAGCTGTTCACATGTCGGGCACACTGGCCCCGGTTCTGCGTCCCTTGTCCTGCGTGTTCTCCGTCACGTGTGGTGCGGATACACTGGTCTGCCCTGGGGGGGGGGGTACCATGTGTTCAAGTCTTAAGGGAAACGTGCACAAGGACAAACGGAGTAAGCTGGGTCCAGTAACACGTGTCACCCTGGGCCACCTTGTGCCTTGCCTGCCCAGTCTCACGGCCACCATCTGAAAAGTGAGGCGCTGGAGGGGGACTTCATGTTCCTCAGCCTGAAAAGTAACACTTACTTGCAGGAGTCGGTCACCTTTTACCTCCTGAATCAAACAGTCCTCTAGCCATGTGCTGGGCTGCTTCACCCAGGTCAGAAGATGAACTGAAGGAAACCTAGTTTGTAGAAATGTGTTGTCTACAGTTTCTGAGCGTGTTGGCTCAAAGAGCCATAAAGGTTTTTAAAATATATTGGACACCTGATTCTTGGAACAGAAGGCGTTTTCTGAGATCCCTTTTAAAAAGAATGAATTTCCTGCCCTCTTAAGCTGTGAGAATAGCCATCCCCTAGCAGTGAGGCGAGGCTCCGTGCAATCTGGCTCTGAGACCTTTTTCCCCAAGAGCCCCCGGCTGACCTCGGAGCAGCCTTATTTCTACAGATCACAGTTGAGCGCTTCAAAACCGGGGACATGTGCCGCCGCAGGTGAATTTTCAGAAAATTCAGAAACAGCAGCTCGCTGTCCCATCTGCCTCAGATGGGAGTGGCAGGGGCTGGGGAGGTCCCCGCAGCACCACACCCTGTTCTGATGTTTCAGTTGGTAGGTTGAGCCAGAAGTTTAAGTTTGTGGGGGAGGCCGTTACCAGCATCAGGTCCTCCGCTCACTGTACTTGCAGGAATACTGCTGGTTGAAAGGGAGGGGCCTCCCGGCTTAGGTGGGGGTGGGAAAGTGCAGGGGCCACGTCTCCGGTCCTTGTTCGGGGGAACCGCCCTTCCCTGTGTCGACCTCGTCTAAACCCGGCGGCCGTGCACCTGGTCCTGGCCGAGGCATCAGCTCAGCAGCAAGCCGGCCTTGGTCCCAGGTCTCCAAATGGCGGGTGACCACAGGCAAGCCGCCCACCCTCCCCGGCCCCGCTTTCCTCGTCTGCGCGGCTGTGCCTGGGCTACACTGCTCGCTCTCGGCTTTTTTGACCACAGCCAGCTGGCAGAAAGAGCTCCACAAAACCATCTTTACTCTTACACTTGCTATTATTTTCTATTTCTTTAAAAGTGTGCGTTGTGATGCAGTAAATTTGATTTTCTGACCCACCAAAGAGTTGCAGCGCACAGTTTGGAAAATGCAGGACAGGACGAGCTCACGGTCCTCACCAGTGTCCCTGCTGCCTCCCCCCGGACTGAGACCGAGGCTCCTTGAGCCTCCGTCTCCCCAGGTTTAAAACGGAGCCATAAGCCCCCTCTTCGTGGGATTGTTAGCAGCGTGATGAGAAAATGTCTGTGAGCGTCCAGGGTTTTAGTGTAATTTCTGGTCATGTACGATTCACATTCTCCCTTTTGGTATGAAATGGTCAAGTTTTGTTACTTAGCTCAACAGCCTTTGTATTCTCTCTTTCCTTGAATCTGTCAGGACGGGCAGGGACAGAGTAAAGAAGGGACAAGCTGCCCAACTTAGGCACCCCGAGCATCGATGGGGTCACAGGGTTCTTGATCTGGGGGCTTGGTGGGTTTTTTCTTTGGGTGGGGGGTTTGCTCTAAATCCAGGTTTCTCAGCCTTAGCAACACAGATGTTTTGGACTGGACGGTGCTCTGTGGTGGGGGTGTCGTGTGCTTTGTAGGGTGTGTAGCATCCCCAGCCTTATCCGTGGACGCCAGTCTTCTCCCTTCCCCCACCACCCCAGTTTTGGCGCTCTGAAACGTCTGCAGACACTGCCCAGTGTCTCCTGGGGGCAGAGTCATCCCGGGTAAGAACCACTGCTCTAAAGCAGCAGCTGACCACAAAAAGCAATTTTTTCATCATTAACGATGTGCACAATGGTTACAACACAGAGTGGGGTATCTAGAGCACAGTTAACTACATTTCGGGGCCACCCTGAGCCAGCTGCACTCCCTCAAGGCTCCAAAGAATGTAGCCATGGGGGAGGTGAAAACAAAATGTTTCACGTGGAAGAAAAGGAACTGCCAAGTAAAGTAATAGTAGCAAGTAGATGTGAGGAAATAGGTTAGTTAAGGAAGGACAAACCTGTTTTACCACTAGTACACCGAGGAAGCCACGCCAGCATCTGTCTGCACTCTGCTCTGAAAAGGACACTCTCAAGGTTGATTGCAAATGGAAAAACATCCAGCCTTGCATGCCTTCCCCCTCGTCCCTGCCTTTCCTCTGGCCCAGGCGGGAGAGCCCTTGAAAACCGTGTAAACTGGCCACCTCCTTTGGTGGATTTTAATACACTGTCAGTAAGAGAACTCAGTGTTTGTTTGAAAAGAAAATACCGCACATATTTGAAGTCCACAGGTGGAAGGCGTGATTCTCGGAGCACAGCTCTGATGCTCACCTCTGAATCTCATTTGGGCTAAAAGCATAGTTTCTGTGAATCAGGAACATCTCATGATTAACAGACCTCTGGAGAGACGCATTACAAGGGCAGAGAATGAAGGTTTAGTCAGGTAGCGTGTGTTCCAAATCTAAAATTGATCCGTAGCTGTGGGTCTGCCCATCCTCAGTGCTGGAACTCCTCTGGTCACGGTGACCGTCGTCCTCTGTGCAGTGTTCAGGGTCCGTTCCTTGCCACGTGGGCCCAGCACTCCCCCTTTCCCCCGGTCGCTTCTCCGTAGTAGTCTGGCTACAAAATAAAACATTTCTCTTTTGTTCTTCTCACAGAAGAGTTTAAAGAGGTTAGATGTAATCTCTTTGGGCTCCCTTACCACTTCAGGGTCTCGACAGTTTACATTTAGTAAAATGCAATGCGCTGAACTTGGTGCCTCCTTCCCCTCTGGTCCACCTCCATGCAGAATCTAAGAAGCACAAAGGCAGGAGCCGCCTGCTGACATCAGGTCCTGTAGTCAGGGCCCCGCACCCCCTCAGGGCTGTGCAAGGGCACTGGGGCCCCAGCCCCGTGGTACCTCCTCTCCCCCTTCCCTTTGGGAGGCTTGCTGGGGGCCCACATGCCCCCAGGCCACCTCCTCACTGCCCAGCCGTGTCAGGAGGCAGGTTTTCAGATTGAACATAAGAAACAGACTGGTTGTGGAGGGTCAGAGTGGTGTGTGGCAGTGAGCACAGTGGTTTTCCAGGGTAGGATACAAAGGGCCAGATGGACCGGGAGCCTCCGGAAGCAGGTGGACACCTGCCGTCTCCAGCACTGAGCCGTTTGTCTGCTGCTTCCCAGGGATGAGAGGTGGTCTGGCTCACTGGCCCCTTGACAGGGTCAAGCTCACGTTGCAGATCAAGAGGTCAAATGTTGATGGATCTGACCTACAAGTAGTGACTTCATATCCATTTAAAAAAAAAACTAAGACCGTGCTGGTGCCGGGCACAGCTGTCCTTTTGACACAGCATAGTGACTTGCCGAGTCTGGAAAGCGGGCGGCGTACGGATTGATAAAAGGCATTGGGGTGATTTCCTTCAGTTGCTTTGGGCGTAATCTGCCTTTTTAAACCACGTGCCTTTTATGATGTGGGAAAAAACAGAGCTCTTATATAATTCTTTAGTTATATTTGTGTATGTTTTTGGTTGTATTTGGTTTATGGACATTTAATGTTTCAGAATATTCCTTCAAGATCAGGAAAATATCTCGAGGTATTTCTTTTTTGGAGTTTTCTTTCTTTATCATTCAATTCAGTGTTGAATCCTAGAATGTTTATGTGGAAACCTTGTCTCAAATAGTCTCCATTGCTGTACTGTGATAAAAGAATTTTTAAAAATTGATCTAAAATAACACAGAACTTTGATTTTTCAGATTAGTGTTCCTCTCTTGTTCCCGAGGCCAGGGCCTGCGTTTTATTTACCCTGAACTGTTAACAAACAGTACATTGTGGCCGGTCAGATGCTCATTTAAAGAAAACAATGAGCCACTAGTGGCATAATCTGTCTAATTTTTCTTAAGACCTTTTTTTTTAAACTTTTTTTAAAAAGAACTTTTAAATAAATAATCATCAGTCATATTTAGAATTTATATCTGTAAATAAAAGAATGGGAAAGAGCATTTAAAACAGGCGAACTTTTAGGTCCAGGTTCAGTGAGATTATTGGAAAAGTCAGCCTTGGCCAGCGCTGCTTCCGCGGTGCTTGGCAGCAGGTCCTGTCGTAAAGGTGTCTGAAGGTTTGAGGGGCGTTACCTACTCTTGCCGTCCCCCAGGCTGTACGGGGTTTCTCAGAAAGATGCGGAGACGCACACGTTTTCTGGGTCATAGGTAACACTGCCCTGAGGCTCTTTAAATAGAGCCTCAGGTCCAGTCACATCTCATTCATGTTCCTTCTGCCGTTAACGGTCTCACGAGTGAAATCCATGTGTGGGGTTTTACTGGTGCTTCTGGGTTCTCTGTACCTTCATCAGAAGTTCACATGTCTTCGTGTTAGGTATACGTTTTTGTATTGGGTTTCTGTACCGAAGTCCACACCCAAAAAAGCCTACGGCTGCCCTCCGGTTTTCTCTTACCAGTTGTAAACCGAGCTGTACTCCCGTGTACAGTGTGCCTGACGAGCCCTAAGACAGAGGGCTCGCTTTTCTTCCCTCCGGCGCCGTTCCTGCCGCCCTCCTTAGCCCTCCAGTTCCGCGGTCACCGGGGCGTGGGAGCTGGGTCTCTGGCCTTCACGCCGTGAGCCCTGCAGGCTGCAGATGGCGTGGGTGCCGCCTGCCCGGCCCCGTGCCCGCCCGGCAGGGAGGGCCGCGCTCCCTAGGTTCCCCGGCAGCTCGCACCTCCTAGAGTGAACGCTTGTGTACCTGACGGCAAAGAGGGAACAGTTACATTGAATTCAAATTGTTTAAAAAAAAAAAAATGAAAGGACTTCCATTTACTGCAAATAATGGTATTTTGTGTGCTTGTCAGGGCATGAGATTTAAAGATGAACCAAACTTGATGAGGTGGCACTAAAAGGGTTTAAAGCTGCTTGGTCTGCGTGTTGCTTTGCTGCAGTCTTGAACCACAGGGGTTGTGTTCCGTGGGGCAACCGATCGTGCCCACGTGTGGGGAGAAGCAGGTGCCCAGGCTGAGCGTGGGAGAGCAGCCAGCCAGCCGCCCAGAGCCAGACCTGCCCCCTGGCTCCGCGGGCGGGACACCAGGTGGCTTCCTCAGGAACCCACTGCGTCCAGTCGTACCTTTCGGGGAAACAGCCTTCCCCAGCTTGACTCGGGTTGTTCTCAGTGACAGCTTTTCTGGAGAAATAATTCGTACACCATACAGGTGACCCGTTTTTAAAGTGTGCAGTGCACTGGTTTTCATTGTGGCCAGGTGCGGCGCACACTCAGCACCCCCCAGAGAAGCCCGTGTCCTTCAGCTGCCACTCCTCCTCCCCGGCCCCCCCCCCCCCCAGGCCTGGGCAGCGAGACTGCTCTCTGTCTGTAGACGTACCGCTCTGGGCTTCCATGTAAATGCTTTTCGCTCGGCATGCCGCGTTTAGGAGTCACCCCCGCTTCGGCACATGTCAGTACTTCATTCCTTTGTATCGCCAAACATTTTTGATTGTATGGATTAACCACATTTGTTTAACCATCAGTTGACAGACGTGAGTGTTTTGGCTCTTCCAGGTGATACTGCTGCGAACATTTGGGAACTAGGTTTTGTGTGGACTTAAGTTTTCGTTGTCTGTTGGGTCTGTCCCTAAGGAGTGGAATTGCTGGTTCGTGTGGTACGTTTGTTTATTAACCTTTTGAGGCGTTGCCAGACTGTTCTCCAGAGCACCATGTTTACGCCCTCACCAGCCGTATACACCGGTTCAAGTGTTTATTCATCCTTGCCAATTCTTGTTTTTTTTCCTTTTATTTTAGCCATCCTGTCGAGGGTGAAGAGGTGTCTCATTGTGGTTTTGACTGGTCATTTCCCTCATAACTCATCATGTTGAGCATCTTTTCATGTGCTTATTGGCCATTTGTACATCTTTGGGAAAATGTCAGCTCTTTTGCTCATTTTTAAACTGGTTTGTCTTTTAATTATTAAGTTATAACAGTTCTTTGGCAGGGGAGGTAATTAGGTTTATCTGTTTATTTTGGTGGCAGTACTGGGGATTGCATGCTAAGCACACACTCTAGTTCTTCATACATTTTAGATACAAGCCTGTTACCAAGTATATGATTTGCAAAAATATTCTCTTATCTCTTGGGTTGTCTTCTCATGTTCTTGATAGTGTCCTTTGAAGCACAGAAGTTTTAATTTTGAAGACGTCTAAGTCATCTATTTTTTTTTTCTTTTTCGCTTGTGCTTTTGGTATCAAATCTAGGAAACCAGTCTTTAATCCAAAGTCTGAAAGATTTATGCCTATGTTGTCTTCTAAGAGTTTTATTGTTTTAGTTCTTACATGTAAGTCTTGGGGCTTATTTTTTAAAGTCCATTTAGCTCCAGTAGGGAAGGTATTGGAAGAAATAGCCACTAAGAGGAAACAGGGAAAGAAGCATTGAATTTTTTTCATGAAACACGCGGTATGGCTGGAAATCGAGCGTAGGATGCCCTGTTCAGTGACTGGTGTCTTTCCCTCCGTGGACTCGGGGTTGGAGTGGCCCCTTCTCAGGAAGTCCCCTGACCACACCCCTGGGCCGCTCCCCCGCCCTCCGTGCACCCTGTTGGCCTTCCGTGCATGTATCACTGACCGGAGTCTGTTCTCGCCGTTTTCCGGACCTTCCTTAGACTTTCTCCTGAACTGTAAGCTCAAAGAGTGCAGGGTCTTGTCTGTTTTATTCACCACTTTAATCCCTAACACCCAATACTTACTTTCTGGAGCATGGCGTTCCCTGGATCTCCAGGTGTCCTGGGCGAGCAGTGACCGGCACCGACAGGGGAAGGTGACTGGATGGTTAGGGCCCCAGGGAGACCCCTCAGGAGAGAGCGAACCTTGCTGGCCAACCCGGCTGGCCCCCGGAGGCGGTGCGGTCTGCCTGGGGAAGTGAGGAGGAGGCAGCGGCGATGCTTCAGAGCTTCTCCGAGGAAGTGACCTGTGGTCACTTTTATGCCAAGAGTAAAAGTCCTTTTATCAGCAAAGGCCATGTGTCGTGTGTTAATGAGATGAAGAGAGGAGGTGGCATGTGTTATTTCCTAACTAAACTCCATCCTGGAATGCTTTGCCATTCCGAGTGCTGCGTTGATAGGGAAGGAGGCCTCACTGTGCCAGATTTCAGGGTGGACTCAACGTGGGCTCCCCTGAGTTCTGCGCTTTGGAGTCAGCTGCCTTTAATAGCATCCATGTGTTAAGTGGGCTGGCATAGACATAGGAGGAGGAGAGGGTTGGGGTTTGCTTGAGGGAGCATAAAATACGTGAGGCTGGTCGTCACCTTTGACCCTCGCCATCTCTCCACGTGCATGTCAAGTGTGATGATCCTGATAGCAGTTTTGGACTGTCCCTGTTCTGCACGCTGCCGCAGCTCTAGTTGTAGCCGGTTGAAACCCATTATAACCGGCTAAAACCAGTTAACTTGGAGCTGAGAGCTGCAGGGACCGACTCAGGCAGGGTTAGTGAGAGCCCTTGAAAAGAGCTGAGAGCCTCCGTGCCTCTTCTGTTGTTTTAACTCGGGGCACAGGGATTTAGTAACCTGGCTTTGTGACAGCAAATCGAGTAACTTTTAATTCTCTCTAGTTTTAAAAAAAATGCATGTGAAGATCGCAGTCTTGGAGGGTGAGGAGCTATGCGGTGAGGGAAAAGAAGTGTTTGAATCAAAGTGCAGGTGTTGGAAATTTTGCGACAGCCACACATCCAGCTGTGCCCTTGCCTCTTCTCAGGAGAACGAACAGATGAGATGCCCTGGACCTAAGAAAACAAACACAAAACTTGTGGGAAGACGGTCTGTCCTGGAGCTGCTCTGGGGAGGCCTTTCCACCACGCCTGGGCTGCTGGGCAGGCTTCCCTCCCCAGCAGTAAACCCACTTTAAAGCAAAATTAAATCTAATTTAAGGTCACAAATTGAAAAAGCAGGTTTGTTTATTGCAGTGTTAGACTTATTAACTCACAAAAGCCATGAGCCTTGGTCTTTCTGTTTACAGATATGAAATGGAACTCAGAATGAGGTTTAATGGGCTTCCCCCGATCATATTCCCTGGACGGATTTTTTTCTTCTCTTGGGCAGTAAATTTTGAAATCAAAAGGCCTGAAGGAGCGGAGTGCTTCCTGTCATAAATAGGATGGGTGGCATTCTTCAAAGCATTTTACAGCTTCCAACTGTGCATTATAATTTCAAAGCAGCTGAAAAGCATTCTGAGTTTTTAAAAGTGGTATGTTCATTCAGAAACATTTATCAAACACGTGCTTACGTGCCAGCCATTGGTACGGGGCCTGGAGATAGTGTAGAGAGAGGTGCCCAGGGCCCTGCCTCACCGACCTTGCATTTTGGTGCGGGTAAAGACAAACAGGCGGACAAGGAAGCAGCAGTTTGAGACAGTGCTGGGCTGGAGGCGGCGTAAGACACGGCCCTGGGAGCACGACCGATGGGGGAGCTTGCGGGGGCTGATGAATTCTGGGCCCAAGAGGTGAGTTAAGGGACGTGGACATACCAGTAGGAGGTCATTCGACTAGACTAGGGTGTGCTGGGTGCGGGAGGGCCCCGCGGTGCCATCTGGTGTCCTTGTCCCCTCTGTCAACCTGGCCCCTCACCGCCTTCCTTTGAAAAGCTAAAGGGCTGTCAACACACCTTGAGCCTTTCTGGGACACACTTGAGATGAAACTTTCTGGCATCATCAGAGGATTGAAAGACCAGTGGAGCTGTCGTGTGTTGGCAGAAGGGAAACCCCGCGGTCGTCGTGGGCCACAAGACGCTGGGCAGTCCAGCAGTGGCAAATGGAGTCAGGAAAAGCGCAGATAACATCCATGGCGTGTGCTGCTATGTAAAGGGCGGAAGTGAGTTTGGCCAGGTGGCTGGGACGTCACGCCCATTGGTTGTCCATATGTGTGAAGTTACCTGTTCATAATTTTTAAGTGTTCAGAAATGAAGCGAGGGTGGCAGCTCTGCACGGGGGCCACGGCGCTGTTTTGAGCGTGGCGGCGAGCGCAGGACAGACCCCTGCGGGCTTGCGGCGGCGGCGGCACAGCTGGTGTTCTGACTCCGGCCTGGACTGTCTGATGCGCTTTGTTGATGGCACACTGGCTGCCAGACAGACCCACGTGTAGGGGTCTCAGCCAAGTTGTTGGGCCTGAGCTGTTGCGTCTTACCCTGCAGCAGTGTCTGCGCCGTCTCCGTGACTCCTTCCCTCTCCAGGCACAGGGACTCTTCTGTAAGACACTGGTTTTCAAACCCCGCCTCTAAGGAACCCAGCCACCCCTCCCTCCCCAGGAGTTTACTGTTTAATTTTAGGATGCTTTGTACTTGACTGAATTAAAGTAATTTTGGAACCCACTTATATTTTTCTCCCTAATCTGTCTATATATGCCAGGGTTCCAGATAACATTTTTTTGAAAATTTTTTGGGGGGGTAATTAGGTTTGCGTATTTATTTTTAGGGGAGGTACCGGGGATTGTGTGCTAATAAGCATGCGCTCTACCAGTTGAGCTATACCCTCCCCCCCACCGATTACTTTTTAATTAAAAGTTTGAAGAATAATGTTTAAGGAAAGTTTGAAAACCTTTGGAAAATTTGTCTATTACAGAAGTAAACTAGGGGGAGCATTTTTATGTACTGTAAGAATTTTTATTTCTTTGAAGTAGTGTCATGGAAAACCCACTAAAATTGAAGTTTAAAAAAAAAACGAGATAAAAGGTGTAAGAGAGCATTGGGAACTGTGAAATGTTAAGGAACACGGGCTCAGCGAGGGAGACGGGGGGAGCTGGGCGGGGGGTTCCTCTCCCTAACGCCGCACCTTCTCAGTGCTGGGCCCCCACCACGCGTGGCACCTTGCGTTCGCGCGGGGCCCCGGGCCCCAGGGGGGCTCTGTTTTCAAAGGGATGCCAGAGCAGGCTTCCTTGTGCAGAAGGAGTTCAGGCCACGCAGAAAAGGCCCCGCGTTCAAGAACACCCTAGATTTCCTGGCAGGACGAGTGGAAGCCGGCCTGAGCCAGCTCTGCGTTCTGGGGCTTCCTGCTGTTGGATTTGGGGGGTTAAACATTTCCCGGCACGTCACTCGGATGCCTGAGGCACGGGCTTGGGTTGCAGAGCAGGGGACAGCAAACTGGGAGGCCCAGTCCAGCGCGCTGCCAGCTTTTGTAAAGTTTTATCTGAAGGTGGCTTCCCCTGCCCCTCGTCCCTCCACCCCACCTACATCTCGCCACACGGGGGCAGATGGGCTGAGAAGCCAGAAATGCTTATTGTCTGGCCCTTGCTGGAAAAAAATCTGCCAGCCCCTGTTCTGGAGTTTAATACGAGCTGGTTCTGGATACATTTAAATTCTCAGGCTGAAAAGAGGTTTTGGGGCTGAGGAGGGGGTAGGCTTGTCCTTCAGCAGTTTCTTTCCTGTCTCAGGAGGGAACATTTAAATAAGAGGGAGCCCCAGCATTTCTTAATTAAGGTTGTGGTCACATCACAGAGGTGCCCTTTGGGTCAGTGACTTGTCCGCTGATCCGAGACATGGTTTGGGAATACAGCTGACCCTCCAAGGCAGGCGCTGCTGGAGACCAGAGGGCCTGGCCCTGGGGCCTCAGCCCGGCAGGGCCTCCTGGGTGGCGATAATGTCCTTGAGACGAGGGACAGGCCATGTGTGTGACGGGCTGATGTGAGGCAAGGCTGACTTTCAGGCAGTTTGGAAAACTCCCAGGTGCCTGGCCCTGGGGTGGCGTGAGAAGTACCAGCTCCCCCCAGCCCCTCGGCCCCTCCCCGTGACGCCGCTGCTTCCTCCGCCTTCTCCGCCTGGTGGTCTCGGCCCTCCTGAGCCCGTGCTGGGGCAGGCCCGGCTCTGCGTCCCCGGCTGTGCTGTGTTGCAGCCTCGGGAATGGGCGCAGCAGCCACCTCCAGGCACCTTGCTCCGCTGGTTCTCACCAGCTAACAGACATTTCCTTGGTGTTAATACTCCCAAGTTCTTACACATTCAGTAAGTAGAACTTTCGAAGTCAAAACGAAAGGCAGAAGCATGCTGCTCCTGCTGAGAGGACAGCCACTGACTGGGAGTTGCTATCCTGACATTTGCCACGGGCGACCCAGGGGGCTCATGCCACCCCACCCTGGGGGGACAGCCAGCTGACAAACCGGGGCATCGGGCTCTGGATCAGGACCCTGTGGGTCGTGAGATCCGTTCAGTAGATCACCAACCAGCATAAAGAGAAGAGAAACTCTCAGAGTGGTTGCGTACAGTGAGGGAAAGTGTTAGGAAAAAAAACTTGTTTCTGTGTGTGTGTGTGTATATACACGTGTACATACCATGTGCAGAATGTGTTTTGGATACCCAGGCCACGTGCCTGCTCGGGTCTCCCAGGTGGCTCCGGCCTGTTACCGCGGACATTCCCCATAGTCCTGGTGGAGCCCCTGCTGTGGGTCGGGGGTCCAGTCTCCTGGAGCAGCTGCGTGGATTGCTGGAGGGTTTTAATGCCCTGCCACCAAACGTGGGTCTGACACACATGGGCTTCTGCAGGCTCCCCCTTCCTACTTCCCACCCCATATTCTAAGACCCTCTCATCTGCACACAGCCCAAGGAACCATCGCATTATTGGGCATTCTGGGAGAGCACTGATATCTGAGCTTTCCTCACCCTTTGTTCATGGAACCTTTGGGAACCTGGAAACTTCTGGAATTCATTTCTAGTGGTGTAAATTAGCACTTCTCTGTTAAAACCCACCCGTGCACTGAGGGCAGAACCCGCATCATTTCTCTGTTCAGAGTGTCCTTTGAGCAGAGCAATTTGAAAAGTGGGTTTACAAAACTGATTTTTGTTGGACCAAAGTATTCTGGTTGCACACCTGTGTCTGCACATCTGTGTATGACAGCGTTTTTGTGGCAAGAATCAAGGACCTACATACGGTTTCTTCCTCACCCCCTGCCCCCACAGTCGGTGTGCCAGGGGCTGCGCTGAACTCTTTGCGTGTGTTGTGGGACGTTCGGTGTGGCCACCAGTGGGGTGTGCGCTGTTGTCCTGGCACTGGCTGGCGGGAGGCGGGCCCACCAGCCACTGTTGCACCGAGACTTGGTGAGGAAGGATGGGTACATCCCGGGGCAGTGGGGCTTCCTCTGGAGTGGCCGGAACAAGGGTGCTGGTCCCCAGGGCCCTTCACCGCCACGGGCAGGGCTGTCTCCTCCCACTCCTAAAACGGCCCTTTTCTGATTTTCTTGAGGTTTCTTACTCTCTTCCTGCACCGCCCCCCTACCCATCTGCAGCCTGACCTGTTGCTGGAATTCAGGGCTAAGGTGTCTGCTGGCTCGAGGCTTTCAGGTGATTCCTGGCCTGAGTTTGGATCGACTGAATGAGTCTGAGTCACAGCTGAAAAAGTCGTTAAATTCTTTAATCTCTGTTGAGACGTACTTGCGGTATAATAAAATGTGAAGACTTAAAGTGTCGATACTGATCGGTTTGGGCTCACTTGTACACCCGTGAATGGGCATCGCTGCGTGAACGGAAACAGGGAGCCACAGGCGCTGTGGAAGCCCCGCTGGGTGCCGGGTGCTCTCAGAGATGCAGGTCGTGTCCCTGTTTATTTTTCACGTCACCGAGGAAGTTAAAAGAAGGTGACTGCTACCCCCATTAATTAATTAGAAAACGAAGAATTGCGAACCTACAGAAGGGACGGCTTTCTTCTTACGACCTGCTTCTGAATTCCCTGGTTCGGGCTGCCCAGCACTGAGAACTGTGCTTCCCTCCTTTAGCAGCAGAGGAAGGAGGTGGGTGCAGGAAAGTATGAGCTGTGCCAAGGTTTTTTTTTTAAGTTTCAGTGATCTGGAGGAAGGAGTCAATTCCATCAGTGCCCACTGTGGAAATATTGCTGGGAGAACTTGAGACAAGTGTTGCTTTGCTGCCAGCTTTTCAGGAAGACCCCATTCCATGTGTGACAAGTGGCCCTGCAAATTGTGGGTCCTAGAGAGTTTAGGGGATAAAAGATAAGGATTTTCTTTGTTTCTCAATGAAGTACAAAGAGAAATAAAACCCTGTGCACAAGCAAAGAAATATCTGTTGGGCCCTCAGCCTCACACAGCATCTCTGTGATGTCTTTTAAACATCCTGTCATTGGAATTTTGAAATATGTTTAATTGTTTTGTCATGAAAAGACTTGTTGTTTTTTCGGTTCCTCGTGGGGTGGGGAGAGGGGTTGGTCTGTACTTCCTGGATGCCATATTCGCCTTCGGGGGTCGGAAGACTAGATCTCTTATTAATCGTGACAATAAAGCATCTTTACCAGCAAGAGCGGTGGAAATGCTGACTTCATATTGGTCGTGAAAGAGCCTTTCACTCAGCCCGGCTCCTGGATCTTCTTCCAGTGGTGGTGGGACCGCTGCCCCTGCCTTTCGCCCCCGCCCCCACCCCGCTGCCCGCAGGGGCTTTATCCTGCTAGAAAAGAGACTGGAATTCAGGCTCTGTTTCTGTGTGTGCAACTAAGGAGAGCACAGGGAGAAAGGTGGGAGGCTAGTATACGCCCGTCCTCAAAGTCACATCTAAAAAATAGTGTGTCCGCAAGTTGTGCAAAGACAGAATGTCACTGTCAAGGGCCTGGTGGGATCAGGTCACACGTATCTGTCACTAGGACACTGTGAAGCTGGCAGAGTTCTCCTCTGCTGGTACAGCTATCCCCGTGTGCAGTTGTGAGAAGTGAGGCTCCTTCCTGAGGTCCCAGGGTGGGCAGCCCCAGTCCCGCGACCCTCATCCACTGGGGCGTGGGTGGGGCTGGTGGTGTCCGAGGCATCTGGGTTTGCATGAGGCGGGAGAGAAACGAGAGATGGAGGCGCCTAGGGGGGCTGTTTGGGTTCTGTCCAGTGCTCGGCCTTCAGTACTCAAGGCAGAGCACAAGAACGGGGGTCTGGTTGTTGCGGTGGCTTCCTCTGATGGGCGCAGTATCTGAGCTCTGTTCACTTGTTCTTCTGCTCAGAATATTTCAGGGGCCGCCCTTTCCCTTTTATGGTGTGAATTTCTGTTGGCAGTATAGGAAAGAACATTTTGTTGAAGACAGAAAGATTTCCAAGACCCGTCCAGTCTGACCTGCTTCCCTTTTGTTGTGATGCTCCGAGGCTGTTAGCTCATTTCCATGCGCCTCTGAAACTCCTTCGTGGATGTGAAGTTCGCTGGCGTCCTGTTCTTAGAAGTTCAAAGGGCCCGGCTGCCTGTAAGCAGAGGGCAGCACCCCCAGCGTCCCCGCACGTCTGAGTGCAGTGTAGCCGAGGGGAAGGGCTCTTTCCAAAAGATGTCTCTTTACTTCATTCCTCATTGTTTGTGTGTAGATCTGTTTATAGCCGATTAAAGGAGAGATCTGGCCAGCAGCGGGTAATGGTTTAATTCACAGGGACCCCAGTCAAAATGTTGAGATTGCTTGCACTTTACTATTGCCACAGATGGATTACCGTAAAGGGCCTCCCTCTTTCAAAGGCAGTACAGACGAGAGTGTGATGGGAGGAGGCCTTTTTAAAAGCATGTAATCACTTCCATGTATAGCTAATGCTGAACCAAGAATGGGACAGAAAACGGTGGACTGCTCACTGGGGGTAACTGAGAGGGCTTTGATGCAGCAGAAAATGGCCTAGACTGGATGCCGAGGCCAAATTTAGGTAGAATCTCCACGTAAAAGAGTGTGCCTGAAGGGTCCAGAGAGATGGCGGGGGGTGTGTGTGTGTGTGCATGTGTGTGTTTGCGTGTGTGTGTGTTTGCGTGTGTCTGCCTCTTACCAGCAGAGACAGCCAGTGCTGGGATCAGACTTGCATCCTGTCTGCAGGGTTTGGAGGAGGAGGGGTTTCCTGGCAGGTCTCTGCTGGTAAACCTTTAGTAAAGGACCTTTACTGCAGGGCACCCACATCGAGCGGGTCTGCTCTCTGTAGGCTGTGCACACCTGCAGCACCCGCGGGGGGCGGGGAGGGGGCGTGGTGCAGGGGCGGCTGCGTCAGGCGGTCTGCTCGCCTCCCTTCCCCTCCGGCAGGCGCCCTCCAGGAATGCGGAGAGCGGTGTCTTCCTCCTTTTACTGTGTTTATTGTTACAGTTAGCAGCACTGAACCAAATCAGTTATTGCGGGAAGCTAAGTAGTTGTGGTTTATAAAGGAAGCCTTCGCTGACGGCACACCGCAGGGCAGCGCAGCAGCCTGCCTGGCCGGGGATGTGCGTTTAGCTTCCCGGTTACATTTTGCATTTATCTGTTATCTTGCAAAATTGTGCTTAAACACATAAAAACACCTAACTGAAACATGCATTTTCTTCCCCTAAAGTTGACTGACACCCCTCTTAATGAAGAATAATGTGGTTCCTTTCTTTGTAAAAGAAATTAAACTTAAATTAAAAGTGTCAACAATATTAATGCACTTCAGAGAGTCACTTTTTCTAACATTAAACTTGTTAGGCCAGGGAAACCTGCCAGCTTGTTGCTTACTGGATTTTCTCTGGTTTCTTAAGGTTCGCCATCGATGGTGCGAGCTGGTTGTGAAGCACAGACACACAGGAGCGTACAGTCACGTGGAGCGATTCCTCCAGGAGGACCAGGTGAGCTTCGCCTTTAGCAGGTGGAGACTCCCTCAGCGCTGTCCTCTGACTCTGCGGGGCACTTAACACAGGGACTCAAGGAGACGCCTCTCTCATAACAAATATTTAAACATTTCCCAGGGATTTTAAAGAGTTGGTAGGAGCTTATCTGTCACGCTTTTGAGCTGATTTTTTCCTTCTCTCTTGGTGTCCCTTTGAATCATCTCCCCTTGTAAAAACTCCCTCTCTGCAGCCCACTGCCGCTGCCAAATGAAGCACGCACAGACCTCGCTGCATCCCAGACCTCAAGTTCGTCAGGTCACGGTTCTGGCCTAGTGATGCCATGGCGAGTGTCCGTGTCTTCAGTGGCCCTGACTTAAAGTGTGTGCGAGATGAGACGGGGAGAGCCGCCACTGGCGGGAGGAGCCTGGCCTGTCTCTGCACCTACATGGCAGGCGGATCCCTGTGCTGAGTCTCCTTCCTGTGAGAACCTTCCTCACTGCTCACCAGTGAAAGGGACCCCTCGCTAGGAGCGTGCAGAAACCTGTTGGAAGGTGTGGTCCTCGCCCCCTCTGCTGGGTCACCACCCACCCGCCGTGCCCCCGGCCTGGCTGTCCATGGCGGTGCGTGTGCCATGGCTTCTGTCGGCTGTGGGAAGTCGGCTGCAGCCTGCTCCTGCTGGCGTGACCAGTGTGTGCCTCTCAGTGAGCTCTCTGCCCAGCACCGTGGGCTGACGGAATGGAGCCACATTTGAGTTGGGGTGGCGAGTGGGGGTGGGGCAAACAAAGGGGCTTTTGAGAGCGCCTGAGTACGGGGGGCAGCCAGCAAGTAAGGGCTCGCTATTCCCACAAAGAAAAATACACGACTTTGTTCCAGAAGAAATGTCACATTTGCACAGTGAAGCAAGAGGTGTTTGGAAACACGGTCGGGGGGTGGAATCAGGACAAAATGGAGGCGCAACTTCAGGTCTGTTCTGAAAACCAGAATTAACTGCAGTATGTTTGGAACCACAATCTTTGCCAAGTAAGGATTACCATCAGTTTATTCAAGCAAGAATTTTTGAACCCCTAACCACCACACCACGTTTTTATTTTGCTCTATCTTTGAGGTCCTCCTTTTAATTTGCTCCAGCAGAATGAAATCTGTAGCATAAGCTTAGAACAAGAGAGGAGGCAGAGCCAGAGGGGTCTTTTGGTCTTGCAGAGCACAGCTGGCTGCTTGCAACCCTCCAGGGGAATGCACATGTGAGTCTCTGCAGCACGGTTTTGGAAACAGAAGGGCCAGTGTTGGCGGCCGTGGTGGGGAAGTTGGAGGAAAGCGGCGGGCAGGCAGGGCTGAACAAGCAGGCGTCCTTCCCCGGGCGGCCTGACGGTCTCCCACCCCTGGCCGCCGTGTGACATGCTAGGGACACACTTTCCTGGGAAGAAGGCTTGTGCCTGTGTGACATGGCACCTGGGGTGCACCTTTCAGCTGCAGGGCTCTCCGCGGGTACCTCCCGGTCCCTGTGTCCCCGACAGTCATCACTAGAGAAAGGCTTACTCAGCACTCTGCGGTCGGTCAGTTCAACCACCAGAGTCTGTAGACGGAACTGATGGGCAAGAATTCCTTGGGGTTTCAATGAGAAAGAGAAGGGACTGAAAGCTGCAGGTCCCCAAAGAACAGCCATGCAGCTGCCTGTCTTTCCAGGGTCTCGGTAACCTCCAGACCAGTGCGCCTGCACGGAGCCAGCACAGCCTGCGCCCGAGCGCATGGGGACACATGGGGGACACGTGGTTTCTTTTTCTTAAACTCTCTGGCCTCTGTGCCCCCACAGGCCATGGGCATCTACCTCTACGGGGAGCTGATGGTGAGTGAGGATGCCCGGCAGCAGCGCCTCGCCCGCAGGTGCTTCGAGCTGAGCAGGGAGCACATGGACAGGTCCTCCGCCCAGGTGGTGGCCGAGATGTTATTTTAAAGAGGTGATTCTCTTGCTTTCCTTTCCCCATTGTTTGGCCTTAACCGAGATTCTTCTTAGGAGCCAAGTAAGTCAATGAGCCACAAATGGTGAGCCAGGAGCCCCGGCAGCATCAGGGCTGTGCTCTGCCGGGGGGCAGGTGGTGCCTGTCTCTAAGCCGTCCACGCCCACACGGCAGCTCCCTTGGCACTGTCTGGTCCACTTTGGTTTTGTGATTTGTGGGAACAGTTTGTGGGAGAGCATCTTGGGTCGGTTTCGGAGGTGAGCTGGAGAGGCCAGTGGACGTGTGGGCCCTGTCTTCAAGGCGAAGGCAGATGGGGGTGGGGGTGCTGCCGGGTCGTCCCCCCGAGCTGCCCACGGCACGTGAGAACTCGAGGTTCCACGGGTTGTCTCTGCCTGGCTGGGGAGGAGGCAGGAGGTCCTGCGTGTCTCCAGACCAGCGGTTACCTGGTCTTGGAGCAGAGTTTCTCCCTGGCTTACGTTGGGAGTAAGTGGGAGTCCTGAATTACCCAGATTGCTTCCTCTGTTAATTGTGCTTGGAATTGGCCTGTTAGATTTATATATCCTAGCAATTTTTAACTGTGGATTTCTGCATTTTAAAAGTAATTTAGCAATGGTACATAAAGTTTTATAAGTAGAACTGTGAGATTACAAGTGTGATTTTTTTTCTCTCTAACATTCTTTATCATTTCTGTGCGTGTTTCTCTTTAAGGGTTACATGATATAATAGGGTATGTCTGATTTTGTCTCTTTTAATGTAGCATCAAACCTCAAGCATTTTTCATGTTATATAGCTTCTCTATAAACAATTTTAATGAATATTTAATATATTAACTTGATATTTTTAACCTATTGTTGGATATTTAGTTTCTGATGTTTTCCTCTTATAAAGACCATTTTTGTCTAGTATGTTTAACTATCTTATTTATGTGAAAGAACTCTGATACCGAAGGGAGCGGTTTTCTAAAGTATGATTCCGTTCTTCCAGAAGAGCCAGGGAACTGTGTTGGCTTGGAAATAGTAAAATTGCCACGACTGTGCGTCTTGCAGTGAAACAGCTGTGTGCAGGCACTCCCCAGAACTCCCCCGGGCAGCTTCAGACCCTATTCAGAGACGGGCCAGTTTGAAAAACAGAACAGTTGCACAGTTATCCTGTTGCCAGCCTCATACAGGAATCAGTATAAGTCATCCTTCTCTTTAGATTTTTTTAATTTCACGGAGAGCTTGTGTTTCTTGAAGTGTGTGAAACTACAGTGGGGCAGACCGCCTTTGATGTTCCCTGGGTTCCAAGCTGTGGAGAAGCCACCGCGGGCTACACAGCTCTGGCATTCGTCATTGTGACTTCTGCCCCAAGCAGACAGAGGCCCAGTCCGGGCCCCGAGCCTGCTGTTTTCCCACCACCCCGTCCCTGCCCTTCTGGGATGAGCGCAAGGTCAGTGCGTGCCCTCTGGCCCCCACCCCAGCTTTCTCAGTGAGGGACAGTAACGGGGGCTCCCTGAGTTGCACCTTCCAGCAGCCAGGAATCCTTCCCACCCTGAGAGGGGCCCCAAAGACGTCCCAGAGCATTTAGAGCCTGTGCCCCAAGTAAAGACGGGAAACGGAGCAGACCCAGAACGGCTGATTGGGGTGTTTTTCATTTCATCTTCCAAAGCCGCACTGACATTTGTGTGATGAGTCCTTTGATTTAAAAAAATTACACCCCTAGGATGGCAAGTAAGTGAACAAACAGAAATAAAACCCATTTGGTAGTGTAGCAGGCCTGGAGGTGGTGTCATCGCCTCGTGTCCGAGAAACCCAGTGCGTGCGATGTGGGCGCGGCTCGGTGCCGCCCTGAGTGCTCTGGCTGCTTGGGTTCCTGGCATGCTGATTTGTGACTTAAGATTAAAATCACATTGCCAGGGATTACCACGCAACCATGACCCTGGCTGCTCCTCCAGAAGCCATAGTTACCCTCTCTCTGCAGTTTGGGAGACAGATGCATCTCATAGCTCCTCTCTGGAAACAGAAGAAGCCGACGGCCCTGGAAGATGCTCGCCGGCCCTTTCATTATGCCCAGCCGACGACCTCTCTGACGAGGTGCAGAGCTTAGCTGATTGGTGAACAGTGACTGGTTTCCGCTTTGTTCACAGTGGCTAAGTTCTGCACCTGAAGAGAAGGTGAGATGGGGACAGTTAAGTTGGAGCCGCTGGGGCAGAGGCCACTGCTGAGCGGTCAGCTTGGGGCCGAGCACGATTCTGGAGGACGAGAGCCCGCCTGGCCCCAAGGATGCACTTTGTCCTGTTACAAATGCAAAGAACGTACTAAAAGTCCACGGAAGTATAAATCCACTAATTAGACATCTGTCTGAAAGCTCAAATGTATTGAAAGCTTCAAGAAATATTCTTTTAAAAATCTAAAACCATGAGAATCACAAAAGTCGAATCAAACTATGTCAGCGGTCGGTGGCCTGTGAGCAGGTCTGGGGCTTTTGGAGGAGGCTCCTTGCTGTGATTTGCGAGCGCGGTGAACTGTCTCTTGTATTTGCAGTCCAGGTTCTGTTTCCTGCAGCCGCCCCCGGGACGAGGCCGAGCCAGCCCCCAGCTGAGGCACTGCTTCTCTGGCTGTCGATTGGACCCGCCCTCCGGTGCCTACTGAGCTGATATCAGTTCTCATTTTACACACTGGCTCAGTTCAGCAGGAACAGGAGTCGAGCCCTAGAGCAAAAGCCTTCCTGTCTGTAAGTGCCCAGAGGCTCGGGAGCCGGGACTACAGCCACGCGAGGACGGGCCGAGAGTGCGCTGCGGAGCCGACCGGCGGCGGGGGCGCCCCTCCATGTGTGTCCTGTGTGCGGGGGACGTGGAGTCACAGAGCTGTTCTGACACGAGAGGAGGGAGCTTCCGCCCGCCGAGGCGGAGTGCGTGTGTGGCGCGGGCAGTGCACGCCCCTGTCACGGTGCAGTGTGGCCCGAAAGCAGTCCACGTGAACGCGGATGTGAAACGGGCTGCCTTCCTAGCGCCTGTCCTGTGAACGAAGACCACGTTACAGCCGCCGGCTTTCACAGCCGTGTGCGAGTGAAGCCGGTGGCACATGGTCCAGCTGTAAAGCCCGTTCTCGGGGCTATGAGATGTGGCCAGTCCCCTCCTGTCCTCCACTTGCAGTCCTCTCTCCAGAGCCGAGAGCACCAGGCACGCAGAGGTACTTGTTTACAAGAATTCCTCTGTTGTGACCGGGCAGTAAATTTTATTGCTGTTTCCTTTGCAGGAAAGATCACAGAGAGATTCTTTTTCATACATCTCCTCCTTGCCCTAGTGGGACCAGGATCGCATTGACCCTGGACATCAAAGGAAAGATTATGGGGCTGCTAAAGCCATCAGCCGACAGCCGTGTGCATGCCGTGGAGTGACTTCCCCAGAGGCTCTCACAGTGGAGCTCGTGTAAAAGGCACGTCCTGGTAAACGGTCTCCTCAGGGCTGTGTGACACCTGTGTCCCCACCCTGGAGATGCCACCTCAAGATCCTGAGTCTCAGTGGAATCTCCTCTATGAGTTAAGGCAATTCTTACACACAGATGATGGCGTATACACCTGAGACCTGTCAGAAAACCTGCTGAACCTTTTCCTTCCATCCCCTCAGCATATGGACATTTGTGCAATTCCAGGAGAGCATCTGTATACTGGGACCAGTGAGCACCATATGCTGTCCTCCTCTGGGTCATTTCAGAAACATTTTGTACAATTATTTTGACTGATGTGTCCATTATTTAGATTTTTTCCGAAATTTTTTGTACCTTTTGTTCAAAGTGCAGATGTATTAATAAAATGTAAAGGATTAGTCTTTTTGTATTCGTGTTTGCTTCTGAATTTAATACTGTTTTAAAGGGGGGGAAGTGTGTAAGGAAAGGTCACACTCTGCATTCTGTGTCCTTCCTCACACCAGTTTCTGTGTAGTTCTCAGGGTGGCGGTGGTGCTCCCCAGAGGCCGCGGGCGCCTGCTCCCGACCGAGGCGGGCCCAGCACTGTCAGTCTGTGGTGGTGTCACCTTCCTCTCCGACGAATGTTTGAAGTTTAAAAGACAAACTAAGCTTCCAGCACTGTCTAAAGGGAAAGGTGGCTTTAAAAGGCCCCACAAGCCACAGCGCCGGGTGTGGTCGCGGCCACGCCCCTTGGGGGAGCGCGGCCCCCGTTCTGCCCTTCAGGAGCTCTTGATTTCCGAAAGTAGCTAAGTGACTCATTCTAGAAGGTCTTGTAGGGGCTTGGTCTTGGCTGTTCGTGTGCTCTGCATGTGATGGCATGTGCTTTGTGTACCGTATTGATAGAATAAGTGATGTGTAAGTGTAAGTGTGAGCGCGCCGCCTTCTGCGGAGACCAGGGATGCACGACGCAGCCTCCCCTGCGCGCGGTCGGCCCAGCACGTCCTGGGGCTGCGGGCCGGCGGTGGTTTGGCTCCGTGCCGTTGTTCTGCAAGTTAAAACCGCTGAGGCAGAGCCAAGCTGCTGCAGGAGCCGTGTCGCACAAGGACAGCTGCTACCCGTGTCCCCGGGCCCGCCGGTCCGCGCTGGAACTCGAACTCGGTGTGACCTGCAGGTGGTGGTAGTCGTGGGAGGGCCCTTGTGCCCCGGCTTGTCCCTGTGGTGAGGGAGGGACAGACGGCTCTACCCAGCCTTCCTGCCTCCCTCCAGCCGCATGGAGACCCACTTCCTCCCCAGTCCTGTGACCCCTGGACCGGCCCCCCGAGCTTGTCCCTCCAGGAGGAGAGCGCGCTGTGGAGGAGCCGTGGCCAGGGCCTGGCAGGCGCTGCAGGATTCCGGGCTGACCACCAGTCAACAAGGAGGCAGAGAGTGGAACCAGCACTCTGCCTGTGCAGTAGGAACCTGTGCGGACACGCAGCAAAGCCCGGTGCAGGGCAGTCTGCTTGCACAGGGTCCCCTGGGCCACAGTTGGCCTCACCAAAGGCAACTGTAACCCACTGGGCAGCTGAAAAGCAGAAGCTGAGTGACTCATCAAGGGCCAGTGTTTTCAGAGCTTTATGTTCTAGGCCAACCACCTCATCCTATGGATGGAGCCAGCCGCGTGGGAGGACGTGGCACGTGGGAGGGAATCTGCCCAGGACTTCTGTTCAGCAGACCTGCCCTGCAAGTGAGTAGTCTGTTCCAGCATCTTTTGCCAAACAGAACTCTGGGTGTCCCAGGCCTGGGGCCTCACACGCCTTCCCAAGAAGTCAGGGAGGGAGATGCTCCCCCCGGCACTTTGCCGGCAAGTGACAAGTGTGGTGGCTTAGGGGCATCCCCTCCCCAGGGCATCTTTGACTGCACCATCTCAGGGTACAGGGGTGGGGGGGCCCTCTGTGTAGGGCCCAGTTGTGGCAAAGACTCCATACAAGGTGCCCAGACTGGGGTGAACCCAGGTGTAGACTCAGCCCCGGGTGGGGGCTGGGGAGCTAGGGGGTCTAAAGCAGAAGGGCCCAGGGGTTTAAAGGGCTGCCTAGACCTTCCAGGGCAGTGCCCAGAGGCCAGACTCAGTGAGGAGGGCTCTCAGCCCCCCAGGCTGCTGTCTTGAGGACAATGACCTCGCCCTCGCTGGCTGGGCCCTGAGGGTTTACAAGGTGGAAGGGAGGAGAAGCTGGCGGAGCTATTCAAAGGGTGAGGTTTTATAGATCTTTTCCCACCCTTTGGTGCTGTCTGGGAGATTGATTGGCTAATAAGGTATTTCTGTTCCAGATGACTAGAGGGTGTGAAAAAAGAGGGAGGAAGCCATCAGCCAAGCCTGGGGGCGGAGAAGCCACCATAAAACTACAGACATTCCCAGGCCCAGAGCCAGCGGCTGAGCCTCCTGCCTGGACAGTGGGTGGCAGCCGGGCTCCCTGGCATCCGAGCAGAGGCAAGCCTGGCAAACCTGGCCCTGGTGGGAGGACCAGCCACGGGAGCCCACTCTTGAGGGCTGGGCCTGAGAAAGGGGGCTGGTGATGGTACCAGAAACGTGTGTGTGTGTGTCTGTCTGTCTGTCCGTCCGTCTGGGAATGTGAGTCAGAATGCAGAAATGCAAATGAAGGCCTCTGACCACACATTTTCAGCTACTCTAGGCAACTCCCATAAAGCTAATCTGGGCAAGTGCCATTTGAGAAAAAAAAAAATTCAGGGGTTTGGCTTCTCAGCCCCAAGGACTGAGATGGGACAGACTGCTCCAAAGACCCGTCCGAGGCCCCTCCGTCACCTGCCTGGGCCCTCAGCCTTTTCTAGGGGCTCAGCAGCTCCTGCTCGGCTGAGGGGGACAGGCTGGGGCTCCCTCAGCTGGGTGCCTGCCTGGGGGGGACAGAGCTCGGGCCCTGAGGGGGAGCCTGGTGGCTGATGCCCAGACAGCTCCTCTGGGGGGCACAGTGTGATTTCTGTTTCTTAAACCTTATTTGTGTTCCTTCTTGCAGTTTCCTCCAGCTCAGGCCTTTGGGGATCGCCCCACCACTGAGAGCCCAGCCCAGGAGGTGTTGCGAGTGCGGTGGAGCGGGCCCGCAGCGGGGCCCTCACTGCCCTGCCTAGGGTCCCAAGGTCCAGAAAGTTCTTCTCCGCTCTGTGGGGTCTGGCAGAACAGGACTTGGAAGCAGAAGTGTGTGTCCTAAGACTGATGAGGACACTGTTGTTAAGATTTGAAAGGCCAGGAGTGAAGGAAGTCTCCCGGGTTAAGCCCTCTGACGCCTTGGGTTCTCACGATCCGACTGTGTGATTTATGTCTCCCAAGACTCTGACGTCAGTTACGTCTAAGGAGGGAGGCTCGAGAAAATGTCAGTTACAGAGATAAATAAGCAACTGGATAGGAACCATTTTTAGTGTTCGTCGTTGCGGTGGTACAGCTATAAGGGTGCGTTCATGACGGGTGGTAAAGAAAAGGCTGGACAGACGGACAGACTGACATCAGGAGGGTTGGGTCACGGCCCCGCACAGGCTGCTCCACCTGGGGGAGCGGGGCTCGAAGCCACAGTCCTCAGGCCATCGTCTATGTCGGGGAACCTCTTTCTCTAGGAAACTCTGTCCAATACTAGAACGTAAGTCCTGTGAATAAAATGCCACCGTGCTGGTGGAGGAGCAGGGCCTTCTCAAGTTTCAGGTGCGCTGGGGGCCCCCTTGCCCTCGCAGCATCATTTTAACAGTGAGCCTCTCGGAGCAAACACGCATCTTCTTTACAGCTTCTTTCTGCATTCGTCCAACACGCAAACAAACAGAAAGCCAATGTTCTTCCAGGTCCCTTCTCTGAAGCCATCACTGTGAGGAGACTGACAGCAGGGACTATGAGGATGTGTCCCGGCCAGCTCCTGTCTGCGGCCTGGCTTGTGCGCAGATGGGAGCAGGGCGCACACTTACCTTCCCACGTAACGGGCTGTTTCAGGCTTGGCGTACACATGGAGCCTGACCTCCATTTTGGTGGTTCCGTGGTCTGAATGTCACACAGCTCGAGTGGCAGTGGTCACTGTCTCCTCAGGTTCCTTCATTCAGATCCCAGCCCTGGAGATGTCATCTGGGTAACCTTTCCGGGCTTCTGTTTCCTCATCTGTAAACCACCAGCAACTTGGTGAGGTGGTTGTGAGAATTAAATGAATGAGTTTATGTAAAACCCTGGTAAGGGGCCCTGGCGTCCACTCTCAAGGTACGTGCTACCCTCTGATTGTCGCTTTGATTTACTTAAGCAGCCCTCTGCCGGTGAGCCTGTGGGTCGCTTCTGGGGGGCAGCTGTTTGAGGCTGCCCTGCAGTAGAAAGCCCTGGGCGTTGTGCACCTGTGCAGGTACCGGCGTATCTGTGGGGTTGTTTCTAGATTTGTTCACGGTGGGATCCACGCAGCCTTCAGTGGGCTGGGGGAGGGGGGAGCATCTCTGAAGAACTGGCTTTTTGTTGCTAAAGAAAAGGATATATAGTTTAAAAACTAGTATGTATGTATGTATGTATTTTTACTATTTGCTGAACCCTGCTCTATTTTGGGGTGGAGGAGGAGGTAATCAGGTTTATTTAATTACTGTTATTACTTATTTTAATGGAAGTACTGGGGATTGAACCCAGGACCTCGTGCATGCTGAGCAGCTGCTCTCCCACTGAGCTATACCCCCCCCCGTGTTAATTTTATTGTAGTAACATATACATGAAAGTTACCCTTTTCACTGTTTTTCAGTGTACAGCTCAGTGGCATTAGGTATGTTGTAGGGGAGCCATCACCACCCTCCAACCATCTCCAGAACTTTTTCACCCCAAAGTGAACCTTCCACCCTGCCTCCCCAGCCCATGGCACCCGCCATTCTACTTGTCTCTACGAATTTGACGACTCTAGGTGCCTCATGTGAGCGGAGTCGTACAACAGTGTCTTTTTGTGACTGGCTTGTTTCACTTGGCAAAATATCCCCAGGGTTCATCCCTGCTGCAGCGTGTGTGAGAATGTCATCCCTCTTCACGGCTGTGGATAGGCCACATTTTGTTTACCTGTTCCCCTGCTGATGGCGTTTGGGTTGTTTCTACTTTTCGGCTGCTGTGAACAATCCTGAATAATGTGGACATTGTTGGACCAATTATCTCTTCGAGTCTCTGCTTTCCGTTGTTTCGGGGATGATACGTCTAAAATGGAACTGAGCGTGTGGTGATTCCGTTACCATATTGCTCCCAGGATGTGTACATTTTAAATGTTACTTTTTTTGTCTTTTCCAATGCGGTATGGAAGAATAATTAATTGCATTCCTCTTAAGCTGTTACGTGTTTTCTTTTTCTTTTTTTTTTTTTTTTTTTAAAGATTTTCAAAGACATTTGCGTTTCTCCTTCTGTTCATCGTGCGTGGTGTCTGCATCCCTGGCACGTAAGTCTCTGGGTTGATGGTCTTTTTCTTATTGATTCTCAGAAGAGCCACAGAAGTTAGGAAACTAGCTCTTTGCCAGGTGTTGCAGAGACTTTTCCCCAGTGTGTTATTTGTATTTAGGTTTTGCTTATTTGGTTCTTATTCCCGGCTGGTCAGTCTGTGGGGGTCTGAGTTTATATTTGCATAGAAAGGGCTCCCTTCCTGGCCTGAGGGCTGCAAACAGGATTCCTGGACCCTGCCTCAGGCCCCTTCCTGAGAAGCACCTCAGTCCCTGTAAAGGGCTAAGAAATCTTTCCGGAGCAGTGACCCAGAGGCTTTGAACTTGCGGACCCGGCAGGGACTTGGGTGTGGGGGAGGGGGAGGCCAGGGTCTGAAAACAGAGTTTATGTGAAAGTCTGCAAACCACAGGTGGGCAAGAAATTCTAAATGAAATATAAGGACATTCTCTCTACATTTTGGGAGTAGGAGTCCTGATTTTATAAACTGATTTGTGCTGACCCGAGTGACAGACTGTCTTCCCAGGGTGGCAGCAGCCTCCCCAGCCAGCTCCGTCCCTCCTGTCTGTCCACGCAGAGCTGCGGGGGCCTCCTCTGGAGAAAACCCTCAGCCCTCCAGTTGCTGACAACATTCAGTAAGGGACGAGGACTTCCTGTGGATGTATTTGCTTTCTCAGCACCACCTCTCCCTGTTGATGGAAATGCCTTTATCATGTACTAAATCCCTGTGCAGATTAATTCAACAAATATTTCTCTGGCACCTATTTTACGCCTGGAACTATTCTGGGCGCTCGTAGTGGAGATGGTCAAAAATACAAAACCTGGAAGAAAGAAAGAGGAAACATAATACATGAATAGATAACCTGGGGTCTAGAACTGTTACATATTAGGGGCAGGAGCCGAGGCGTTGCAGGGTGAGGGGTGGAGAGCGGGGTGCCACTGTCGCCAGGGTGATGGGGGAGGCTTCGTGGAAGAGCTGACACGGGAGCAGTGAGGGAACCGGCTGTGCACGTCTGGGGACAGTGTGTGCAGGACAGCTCACACGAAGGCCCTGGGCTGGAGCGTCTGAGTAACTGCCAGGGGCCCGCGTGGCTGGAGCAGGTGGGTGCGTGGAGGGGTCGGGGGGGTCTCAGGAGATGAGGTCAGAGAGTACCAAGGGGTCTGTACTGTGTAGGGCCTTGAAAACCATTTTACGAATGTTGGGTTTTACGGAGTGAAGAGGGCGCTTCTGCAGTGACAGTGGCGCGACATCACGGCACCGGAAAGGGATGGCCCAGGCTCGCGGCCAGGCCGGTGACGGCGTCTGTCTGAGAGTGGAGGGCGAGAAACGGTCGGACTCGGGGACGGCGTAGTGGATCGGACGTGGGGTGGGGTGGGGGGGGACCCAAGAGCGCCTGCAGAGCTGGGCCTGAGCCACTGGGATGCTGGAGTTACCAGTGACCGACGTGGGGACTGTGCGGTCTGGGGGAGCCGGTGGAATCAGCTTTGGCCGCTAGTTCAGTTTGGCAAGGTCGCCTGACCTCCAAGTTGAAACGCCCGGGGCTTTCAGGTCTGTGTTCCGGGGAGGGGTGGGCCCCTCTGCACACAGGGCGCATGCGGAACCTCGGGGAGTGAGGGCGCGTGGGGGGAGGGGCCCAAGGACGGAGGGGCTGAGCACGGCCCAGCGCTCTCGGACTGAGGAGAGGCCCTGGAATGTTCCCCCAGCCAAGGGCAACTGTCAGGGGTCGGGCGCTGCGCAGAGTGGGGCGAGGGGGCCTGAACTGGGGGCTGGGGTGCCGAGGAGGGCACGCGCGGCCCTGACGGGGACGCCTCCGTGGGCGCCCTCTCCGGGTGCCCCCGAGGTGCTGCAGGACTCGAGCTTTGAACACGTGTCCGTACGCACCACTTTCAGAACTTCCTGGCTCTCCTTTAATGTTCGCTTTTCCATACGAATTTTGGAGTCAGGTTATCTAGTTCTCCTTTTAGGATCCTATTAAGTCTAATTTATCTAAGACACTTATTGCCTATATCCAGGATGCCTTTCCAGAAGGAAAGAACCACCAGTTAGAATAGTGGCTCTGAAATTAAACGTCTGGAGAAAGTCCCCTTTGTCGTCGCTGGGCTGGCACCTAGCGGGGAGAGGCGGGGGAGGAAGCCCCCGCTGCAGAGACGTGCCTGGTCCCCAGGGTTAACAGCACCGCACTGGAGAAACCCAGGCGCCTGCAAACTGGCTTTCCGCCAGGGCCCTCTCCTTCCTTTTCTTGCTGAGTGTTGGGCTGTTACATGGCACTCAACTGTCTGAAATGCTCTAGGAGTTTGTTTTCTATGTGAGTCCGTTTTCTGTTTTGTAAATGAGTTCATTTGTGTCATTTTAAAAGATTCCACATAGAAGTGATATCATGTGGTATTTTTGTTTCTCTCTCTGGCTTACTTCACTTAGAATGACAGTCTCCAGGCCCATCCATGTTGCTGCAGATGGCATAATTTTATTCTTCTTATGGCTGAGTCGTATTCTATTATATAAATATACCACAACTTTTCTATCTAGTCACCTGTCAGTGGACATTTAGGTTGCTTCCACGTCTTGGCTGTTGTATCCAGTGCTGCTATGAACATCAGGGTGCAAGTTATCTCTTCAAATCAGAGCTTCCTCCAGATATATGCCCAGGAGTGGGAGTGCTGGATCATAGGGTAAGTCTGTTTTTAGTTTTTTTAAGGAACCTCCCTACTGTTTCTCTTAATGGCTGCACCAAATTGCATTCCCACCAGCAGTGTAGGAGGGTTCCCTTTTCTCCATACCCCCTCCAGCATTTATTGTTTGTGGACTTTTCAATGATGGTCATTGTGACTGGTGTGAGGTGATACCTCACTTGATTTGCATTTCTCTGATAATTAGTGATATATGGAACATTTTTTCAGGTGCCTATTGGCTATTTATATGTCTTCACTGGAGAATTGCTTTTTTTAGGTCTTCTACCCATTTCTGGATTGGGTTGTTTGTTTTTTTGTAATTAAGTTATATGAGCTGTTTATATATTCTGGAAATTAAGCCCTTGTCAGTCGCATCATTTGCAAATATTTTCACCCATTCCATAAGTTGTTTTTTTGTTTTGTTTATGGTTTTCTTTGTTGTGCAAAAGCTTGTAAGTTTAATTCAGTCTTACTTGTTTTTGCTTTTATTTCTATTGCCTCAGTAGACTGCCCTAGAAGAACACTGCTACGATTTACGTCAGAAAATGTTTTGCCTATGTTTTCTTCTAGGAGATTTATAGTGTCTTGCCTTACGTTTAAGTCTTTAAGCCATTTTAAGTTTATTTTTGTGTATGGCGTGAGGGAGGGAGTGCTCTAACTTCATTGATTTACATGCTGCTGCCCAACTTTCCCAGCACCACTTGCTGAAGAGGCTTGCTTTCTCCATTGTGTATTCTTGCCTCCTTTGTTAAAGATTAATTGCCTGCGGGGGTGTGGGTTGTTTCTGGGCCCTCTTCTCCTCCGTGGACCCATGCGTCTGTCTCTGTGCCAGTGCCTTGCTGTTGTGATGGCCGTTGCTCTGGCGGGCTGTCTGAAGTCTGGGAGGGTTATTCCTCCAGCTGCGTTCTTTTTCCTCAGTGATGCTCTGGCGATTCTGGGTCTTCTGTGATTCTGTATAAATTTTAGGATTATTTGTACTAGTTCTGTGAAAAACGTCAAGGTAATCTGATAGGGAACTCTTTAAATTTGTAGATTGCTTTGGGTAGTGTGGCCATTTTAACAGTATTAATTCTTCCAATCCAAGAGCATGGGCTATCTTCCCATTTGTTTAAATCATTTTAATTTCCTTAATCAAATCAATTTCCTTTTATACACAAAGAACTATGAGTCTTTCCTTCCTTGGTCAGGTTTATTCCTAAGTTTTTTTTTTTTTAAATTCAATTTTAAAAGGAATTAAAAAAAATTTTCCTTTTCTCTTATTTCATCATTAGTGTAAGAAATGCGAGACTTCTGTATTTTAATTTTGTATCCTGCTGCCTTGCCAAATTCATTTCTCAGCTCTAGCAGTTTTTGTGTGGAGGCTCTAGGGTTTTCTGTATGTAGTGTCACAAGCACACAGGGCCAACTGTACGTCGTCTCTTCCCATTTGGATCCCTTTTATTGCTTTTTCTTGTCTGAGTGCTGCGGCTAGGACTCCAATACTGTGTTTACTAGAAGCGGTGAGAGTGGGCATCCTTGTCTTGTTTCAGATTTTAGTGAGAAGGCTTTTAACTTTTCACCATTGAGTATTATGCTGGGTTTGGGTTTGTCATAAATAGCTTTTACTTTGTTGAGGGAACCATTTTGGTAAGAGTTTTTATCATGAATGGCTGTTGAATTTTGTCAGATTCTTTTTCTGCATCTACTGAGATGATCGTGTGATTTTTTTTTTTTTTCCTTTCTTTTGTTGATGTGGTGTGTATCATGTTGACTGATTTGCGTATGTTGAACCATCCTTGTGTCCCTGGGATGAATCCAACTTGATTCATAAATCATGAATTTTAAAAAGCAAACTAATCCTACAAATGTTATGAAGTCCTGATGAATAACAACCTGTGTATGGATGGGGCCATTAATGCCTTTTCTCCCTACAGTTTTGGGCTCTGTCCTCTTTGATCCAAGTACAAGGCTTTGGAGAACGCAGAGGCTCTGTGACGGAATTGGGAAGTACTACAAACAGGCTGAGGTAAATCAGGACAAACTCAGCCCCCTTCTTCATGTCCACAGAAGTTGGTGACAGCTTCCATGACAAAAGTCAACACAGGGGACGCTTCCTCTACTCCAAGGGAAGCAAATGAAAGTAATGATGATGGCAGTTATGATCAAAGTATTTTACCAGTACAGCTTTTGTAGTGTAACATTTCTCAAAAGGAAGGCTCAGGTCAACAGGTTTTGGAATTTTCCAGATCTTTAGGTGGATCCATATACCAAAGCAAGTAATTCCCCTAAAAGCACAACCTCCAGTACAACAAAACTTTATTCATATCGCAGACGGGAGCCAGGAATGAGGGAGATTCAGAGACTATTAACACATAAATCCAGTGGACATAAAAGAAAGTCTTGACTCACTCAACAAACAGGTAATAGACAAAAGAGCACAAGAATAAACCTGAAAGGAAAAAAATATCTTCAACTGATATGAAACAAATACTGTTGTTGGGGTCACCAATTAATTCTTCATTAGAAATCTCCAGTGCCCCTTGAGTTACCAAGACAACCGATACATCATCTCCGTTTCTAGAACATACCCTATACCTCAGATATGAGCTCTTATGGTAACAGCGGTGCTCAGCCAGATAAAGCGAAAAGAGCCCCAGGACCGGCTTTACTGCATCGCCGAGCCATGCGGCTCTCCGCAGCAGGGCCCATGCCTGTGCCCGCCCGTCAGGAGGTGGCCCCGTTGCCACTCCGGCCACTGGGCTTCAGAGGGCCTTGCTTCTCCTGGGCCTGCTCAGAGGGCACCCAAAGGAAACCTGAGGGACCTGACTCTCCTGGATGAAGAATGTCTTAGGGGAGCAAGAGAGTGTGGCTTTATCTCAAATCCCTGTGGATTGAAAGAAGCACCTGTAACAATTATCTGACTTCTTAAAAAAAGAGATCTGTAGAAAAGGGCTAAGTTACTTTCTAAATTGATCGGTGATTCATGACCAATTTCTTGGTCCGAAGACTTTGAAAAATCCAAATAATATAGTTGTGCATCTTGGTTTGCTGTGGAGAAAAAAAAAAAAAAAAAAAGGAAAGAAAAATCTGTTCTCCCATCTAAGCCTTTTCTTTAGTGATTGACTGACATCCAGGCTGACCGGGCACAGGGAGCTTTGAAACCATAATCCAGTCATGAGTTAGTAAATCTGACTGAGTTTGGGCTGCAGCACCTGTCTTCTCATCTTGTAAAATACGCGCTACCAGAGCTGGCCAGATGTTTATGGCATACCCTCACAACTCACAAGAAGTACCCAGTCTGTAAACTTGGGGCCAAGAAGTGGCCGCACCAGCCCACGGCGTGGCAGCTCGCTGGCTAACCGTCCTGCGCTAGGCTTGCCCCCGCAGCTCTGCGAGGAGCTCTCTGGCCAGTTTTCTCGACCCAGGGGCATCCACGCCAAGATGATCCCATCTGTACAAGGTCTGATCCAGAAAACCAACAATCTCGTGCATTATCTCATCAGTCCGCGCCATCTGCAATGTGGACAGAAGAGAAGGCAAATTAAACCCCTTTCCAGACAGATTTCATCTCTCCGTCCACTGGACCAACCATAACCATCCTGCCCCTGAAATGCAGCCACAATCCTATCAGCTCTGAAGGGCTCTTGCTTTATTCTCAAGGTGATGAGCAAAGAAATCTGTTCTCAGAGGTTAGCCACCGAGTGAGCAGTCGCCTCCCCATGTTCGCCCTCTCCTGACTGACTGGCCTTCGACTCACAAGGGGTACAGACAAATGCTGCGTTTCCTGGAACGCCCAGCATGAGCTTTGGGATTATTCGCTGTGGGGAGCAGAGGCACGTGTACGTGCTGTGGCTTGACTTTCTGCAAAAGATCACACTCACATTAGAACTGGAAAATGCCCCCTATTTTCAGTTTTTATAAATTGCATTCCTGGGCTGGTGACCTGGGCACACTGGTTTTTTAATAGGCACCTGAGGTTTTTACACTTGATTCTTAAGGGAAGCAGGAAACAGGAATTGTCAGTTCTGCAAAATACAGCCTTGGCTGTTGCTGCCTGAAAGTGCCATTTTCCTAAGAATTTCAGTTCTGCAAAAAGGGAAGGGTGAGAATCTCAGTTTATCTGTGTGAAGAATTTACTGTGATTTTTAGACACAAGGGCATTAAGAAGCTGTTTTTGAGAGTAATCCACATTCATTTTTTTTCTTTTAAACAGGGAACACGCCATGAATTTGCATGGCATCCTCGCGCAGGGGCCGTGCTGGTTCCTCTGTGTTGGTCCAGCTGTAGCCCACGTGCTGCTGAAGTGAGCACCACATACTCACTCTTGTCGGTGAGTCAAATGTTTAAACTAGCCTGCGCAGCCCAAGGTCAGCTCCCTCTCCACGTCCGCACATGATCCAGCCGCCCTGTTCATCCAGGACTGTCCCAAAGCCCAGGCCGTGGGGCAAGGCACCCTGTCTCCGCTGCACGTGTACCGAGTGAGTGGCAGCCCCGGGCGCCCTGGACAGCGTCAGGCTCCTGGCTGCTGCGCAGGACGAGGGGCTGAGTAGGAGGCAGGCTGCCAGACTGGGCGGGGCTCACTGAAGCTCCTGGTGTCTGTGTCACCATCTCTTGGTTTTTACTCAGAAATCCCAGATGCTATAGACGATCTTTGTGAATGAAACAACGTGAGTGTCCCTGGGCTGCTTTAAAAGAGTTAATTTACTACCTTGAACCCAGGTGAGGGAAGGTGGCTTCCAGCTGCAGGGCCCAGCGATCACAGGGGCTCCCCGGAGCCGGAAGCAGGGTGGCGCGCCATCACGGACGGCTGTGCAGGTGGCTCGGTGGACCCTCCCATCATCTTCGTGAGTAGCTCAACCCCCACGTTCCATTCTGGTCTCCAGTCAAACGCAAAACCCACCTCACTGCCGCTGAGGGAAGGGAGCTGCACCCCCGCAGAGCTCAGCCGAAGCACGTCTGGGTGGGGACTAGACTGATTTTGAGCTCAACAGCTGTAGATCTGAACTTTGTTTCAGATTCTGGCTCACTTTTGGCTGCTATTTCTGTGGTCCAGCGACAGGACAGAAGGAGAGGGAGAGAAATGTGAAGTCAGGGCAGGACGGGAGGCAGGAGAGGACAGGCCTCGGTGGGGTGGGGAGGGATCCAGACACCACTGGGCTGCATGTGCCCCCCATCAGACAGGCTCCAAGGAGAGGAGAGGGAGGGGGGCCAAGAGGCGTCGCAGCCAGAGAAGCGGGAGAACAAGGGCAGGGGTTCTCAGGAAAGAATTAAGTGGCACCTGAAAAGCTGAGCGGGGGTTGTGCAGGCAGTTGGCTGGGAGCGTCCTGCAGCAGGGGTTGGGATGTGGCACCACGTGATGAGGCCAGGAGACAGGGCCCCTTTAAGGTGAAGGCAGAGCCTAGGCCGCAGGGGTCAGCTCCGGGATGGCGGGATGGCGCGGAAGACCACCAAGTGACAGGGCTCAGACGCCCCGCCCCCAATGCCCCAGCCTAGAGCGAGCTCGGCTCTCCAGAGCAGAGGCCCAGCAAGAGGACTGAGGCCAGGCCCTGGCTCTGCTCAGGACTCAGGGTGGTGACACCAAAGCCGCTGTAAGAGAAAGGCTGTCACCCCCGCCCCCTGCTCCCCCTCTAGTCCCCCACCCGCGCCCCGCTGAGCAGACCCGGCCCAGGCTCCCCCGGGGGCTCCGGGGGGAGGCACCGCAGCCCCAGGGCCTGCGCGGACCCCCTCTGCCCTGCGCGCAGCTGCACCGGCTGGAAGGCCTGCAACCTATCACGCGGCCGAGGCAGGAGGCCTTCGAGGTGGGAAGGCTGGTGTCTGAGGAAAAACTGGTCCTGGAGCATCAGCCGGGACAGCGCCTGGGAGGCGCGCTCAGCTGCGCGGGGGGGCAGCGCATAAAGAGGAGCACTGGCTTCTCACCCTGGAATGAATTTTTTGCAGCTGAGCTGACTCGTGAACTTGAACGAAGCCGCGCAGGGTTCTCCGAGGCCGCGCCAGCTCGGGTGGAGCTCCGCAGCGTTAACGGACAGCAGGGGCTGAGCTGTTCCGTGGGGACCGGTCGCCCGGCCTCAGCAGCAAGCCTGACCTGGGGGCGCGATCCAGGTCCTTCTGCCCAGCAGCCACCCTCGGGGTGGGACGTGAGGGTGGTGCGCTGCGAATGCCGCCTGTTTCCCGGAATGGGGCGCAATGTGGCTGGAATGACGGAAGCAGAGACCTGGGTGTCTCCGGGGAGCTTTCTCTGCGTTTTCTATCTCTTGCTAGTAACCTTTGATACACAAAGGTTTTGATCTTGAAGTCCAGTTTATCTGTTTTTTCTTTTGTTGCCTGTGCTTTTAGTGTCATTATTCAAGAAATCCTCGCCACGCCCAGTGCCATGAATGGCGCGCACGTTTGACTTGGACGGCTCTTTACCCCGCACATCAGTTGGGCTTCAGGAAAGATTTCTCTGTAATTAGCAAACTTCTAAAAAATTAACAAGCAAAATTCTGTGAGCCGCCGCAGTGGGCACAGTCTCACCTAAGTCTTTGTTTCTCTTCATGAGGAGGAAGAGGAGAGCCCGGGACACAGGAGGCCAAGCCTCACCTGGGGGCCCTGCAGCACACCCTGCGACCTAGGGGACGTCCCTTCCTTTTCCTGAGCCTCCCTTTCCCCTTCTGCGCTCTGCGGTCTGTCCCCGCTGTCTCCTCCCTGCCTCTCCACCCAAGCGGGCAGCATCCTGGTACACAAACTCTTCAAAGGCCTGGCCTCTGGGTGGAGAGCCTACCTTCCACCTGGGCCGTGAGTGAGAGGCAGGGTGCCGGAAAGGGGAGACTCACGAGGGTGATGACGTCCCGGGCCATCGCGCGGCCCCCCGGAGCCCAGAGCAGGAAGTTGAGCAGGAGGCGCCTGGTCAGCTGTTGACAGGCAGGCGGCCTGGGGTCTCCCTCTCGGCTCTCTTCAGCTGCCGCCAGCAAATTCCCGGCCGAGAGGGTTGGACTTCGGAGCAGCCTCCCGAGGTGGCTGAGCACCGCCTTCACCTCCACCTGGGAAGTGTAATTCAGAGGGAAGAGGTGTGGGAGGAGTCGGGCAGGCAGGGCTCTAGGATGACTTGGTGCTGTGAAGCAAGCCTCGGGAGACGACTGGCGCCCGGGGAGGGCGGGCGGAGGCCGACCAGGTCTGAGCTTACACACGGCTCCCCACAAACCCAAACGGGCGTAACAGAAGTTTCTTGACTTTCTTTCGTCTTGCTCACTAAGCAGCCAGGGCACCATGCCAGGAATTGACTTTTTTTTGTATGAACGGAAATGGGTAAAAGTCCTCAGCAGAATGTAGTCAGATTTTTACATTGTGGGGAAAAGAACAAAAGACTCCTTGGAAGCTCACTCACTATCACGGCCCAAATCAGTGACAGCCGGGGGCACGCGGACCTCCCCCGGCCGGTGTTCCGGTAAGAACGGGCGCGCGCGTGCACCTGTTTTGTTTTAGACACTGGGACAGTCTGTTTATACATAGTCAAAGCTCAAGCAGAGGTCACAAGTCACATATTAATGGTGATTACAGGTCTGTGGATTTTTTTTTTTTGCATAAAACATTTATTTCGTGCTGAGACCTCTGTCTGCTATAAGAATGTACACTGAGTGGTGACTTGGAAAACAAAACCAAACCTGAAAGCCATAGATCCCAAATGCCACATGGAACTCATGAATAGCTGTGTTCTGTCCTTTTCGAAAGAATACTTGAGCCCACTCAGAAAATTCCCATGACCAATTTTATGGATTTTGTGTGAGTCGTTTTTTTCCTGGAAGTTAAGGCCTCATTCAGTGAAGTCTGTCAGTCATAAACTCCAAGACACTAGGAGTGCTGTGTGAGCTATTCTGACCACAATACGAGACCGTGAGAAACTGCACCATGGGGCTCTTCCATGGAGGACGGCAGCGTCCCCTCCGCCTCCCTCCCCTGCCGGCATCTATGGGGGCCCAAGGCCACCCTGCCGGGGACCCGGGTCTACAGCAACGTCAGGGCGGCGCCTCCATATGCATCTTCCTGACTGGTGTTTGACACTGCCTTCCTCCCCTCTCTCTCATTCCAGACCGTCTCTCCCTTCGAATGCCTTCCTCACATGCAAGTCACTTGAGTGCTTCCTAATCTTTTCAGAAGAAAAATATAAGCTTTCTGTTCTAAGTATTACTTTCTATCCTGCATTATGAAACTTCATACACACAAGTAAAAAGGAAATAAAATGACTAACTCCACGATTCAAAGAGACTTGTTAAAAGTGAGGCTTAGTCCCTGTCCTCTGCTTTCTGTGCACTGTGAACACATCATCCCTGTCCACAACGTACTGTGTTTCAGAGTTTTCTCTTCACAGCGCCCTGGAAGCAGTTCACCATTACCTGTAGTATGTGTTCTGTGATAACAGAATGCTATTCTCTGGTTATAACGCACCACAATCCATTTAGCCAACATCCGTAGTATCGAAAATGCAGGCCATTTCCAATTACTGCCATTACAAACAATGCTGTAACGACCTTCTAGTAACATAAATCCTTTTCTGGCTCTAATTACTTCCTTAGGATAATTTCTAGAAGCAGAATGACAGAGTTAAACAGTATGAACCCTCACCTAATTCTTAAGGGTATACAAACAGATTTTTTTTGTTTTTATCATGGCTCAATTCAAAGTTAGCAAAAGAAGATGAACACCGGGTGGTGGAGAACGTGGTTTGCAGAGCAAGGAGGGGCGTCTGCAGGCCGTGCACATCCCAGGCAGGGACAGCTGCTCCTTGCCCCCACCCCCTGATCCTGAACCTCAACGACGCTGGCCAAGCAGAGGTGACGGTTCCAGCCAAAGTATACTATGTGTGCAGTCCAGCGCCGCGATTTAATTATGCCTTTTAAGGCAAAGGCACAGATACTGTCAAACTCAATCAAATCTTACAATAATCATGCTTTCAAAGGCAGTTCAGTTAGTTCAGTTTGTCAAGTCACCCAACAGACCATCAAAGGCATTCAAGCTCACAAAACCCAGGGGAGTGACCAGTTAAACGAGGGGAGCCCCCTTGCTCCCCAGTATGCCACACAAACCGGTGCCTCAGGTTGAGCACCGAGAAGATGCTCTGGGGTCATAAATGGATGCACAGCGGCAGTCACAGGCAGATGGCTACCTCGGGTGAACGGCCAGGAAGGAGGCAGGCGTGCTGGCACTAAGCTACCCTGAGTAAGAATGATGCGTATGTTTTACCAAAACAACAACAAAAAGACCAGCTTCACTAGCAGAAAGATGTGCCAATGCAGAACCATCTAGAAAGTCACTCTTGTTGGACACTTCACTTCCCTGTACTTCAAAAGTGACCCTCTGTCATCTTCTATGATGGATATGGAATTTAACATACAACCTAGCAATTTAGCTTATACAGAATTAAATATAGAATGTATATCAAAAGGCTCTAGAAATCATCAGTGCTTCACCTATTTTAAATATTATTAAAAAATAAGACGAAAAATTAGGATTCTCCTTAGTTTAATGTGATATTTTAACAGGGAAGTTATAGCAGGCTTTCTTTTTAATCAGCTAGCAGTCCTTAAATACATGTTAATTTCTAAAAAGTTATTTTTGGTCCAAAATAATCACTAAATTTCAAATTCTTAAAGTCCCAAATTCTTTTCTTTCCTACCATGTAACATGCCTTTAAACAAGTAAACTATACAGATGTATCTGATTTGGTCTGCCTTTTTCAACCAACAGAAAACATCAAGCAAATAGAACTGCCCTCCACATAAAGAAACCTGCTCCCTTTAATTATTAAAATCGACACACAGCGCCGGTAGTTGAACTTTTAAAAACCAGCAGATAAATGTTTGCAAGGAAGGCGCCAATGCCTTTAATCAAAGCCCTGCTGCTGTTAATGACTATATGCCACACAAAGGAACAGCGGTCTTTGCCGCAGACGGTTAGCCGCTCCTGTACTTTGCTGCTCTGTTATTTAGGAAATGGCCAAGGCCTTTTTCAGAAGCTAAGTGGTTAATATCATGTGATTACTTTGGTAAGAGTTCTACACAAAGCCGGTAATGTGAGGATCTACTGACCCATCCAAGAAAGGATTAAGTTAAGACAGAGGCCGACACAGCCCGGCGGCTGATCGGAAAGAGGACGGTGCGCAGACCCCCGCACAGCGCCCCCTGCAGGGCGCGGCCCCGGGACAGGTGCGCCTGAAAATGGGTACGGACGGCAGCGGACAGAGAGAGAAAATGACCCAGGGGACAGAAGGGCTGACCCCCATCTCCTCCGTGCCCCCCGGGAGAGCGGAGCGGTAGCACCCACCCCCAACCCACCCATAAGCGCGGGAGCACCCCCCGGCCACGGGCCCAGCACGCACGCGCTCGTCCAGGCGGGCGTCCACACGTGCACGCCGCGGGGCCTGCGGTTCAGTGAAGCCAAACCCTCTCTGCAGGGCCTCTTCCTGCAGGGTCCTTTCTGCCCCGAGAGATCCACCCTGAAGGGCACACGCCGTGGGCCCTGCCACTCACCATGGTCTGTGCTCTCTGCTGAGGCCCGTCGCCTGGGCTGGAGCTGAAGGCCAGGAGCCACAGCAGGGCCTCCGGGGGTTCCGCGTCGCCCACCGATGTCAGTAACTGCTCAGCCGCGATGTCAGCCCATCCTCCAAAGTGAGCCAACAGAAACCAGTTCTCAAAGGGGCCTCCGGAGGACCTGGAGCAGAACCAAGACACATGGCGGCTGGGCGGCTTCCTTTTTTTTTTTAGGTTCTTAAAGCAACTAACATTTGCAAATGGTTGGCTTCAATTGTTCTTATCTGCTGAAGTACAACTTGCAAAGGAATAAAAGTTAGATTCAGAGAAAGCTCACAGTGCCACCCTGAACTCATCAGAGGGCTTTCAAAGGCCTGCCTCTCAAAACCCCATGTTCCCTGAGGACCTAAGATATTTAAATCTTTACCTCCAGGGACCATGAGTGAGTGCAGGCCTCTGAGAAAGGAAGCTTCTGGCCCATGACCAGCAAGAATGATGCAAGATGAGAACCTGCAGGCTCGCAGCTCTGCCTTCTGCATGGCGGGCACAGCTGGGCTGCTGTGCAGAGTAGGGCCACCCATCCGCAGGGCAGCCACCCAGGGAGCCCAGAGCAAGAAAGGAGGGGCTCCCTGGGGTCCAGCTGGAGACCAGAGAAAGGATGCAGGCAGAAACACGCTCTGTTTCTTCTCTCACGGAACACAAGGTTCTGCTGTGTATTTTGGCGATCATGAATTTTTAATGAGCTGTATATTGTATTCTTTCCTGTCATCACTAATACATCAATGCTGAAAAGTTAAAGCTTTTGTGAAGCTATCCTGTCACTCGGGGAACCGGGAGATGCAAGAAAGAGTAGAATCTATCTGCTTAAGGTAAGGTACCCATTAATCTGCACGGTGACAGGCCTGGCAGTTTGACATCTCCCCTGGGAAAACAGAGCAGGAGCGGCCTGAGATTAAGTTAGAGCAGACTTTTCCTTCTGAACCGAGAAAGCTCCCGAAACAAGGAGAGCTCTGGGCCCCTGTGCAGTGCTCAGTCTTTGCTGAATGTGGGCGTGTATTCCTCTACTTGGCCTGTGGAATCCCCAAGCTCTAAGCACTGGCCCATCTCCCCTCGTCACTGCGTTCCTCCTGTCTGAGTCCTCCTTGAGAACAAGTGATGAAACGTTCTGAAATCTGGGCTGCAGAACAATGGAGAGAAAGGAAGGGGAGTATTATATTAGTCCTCCTCACTTGTCCCCACAAGGGGGGGCTGATGCCCCACCAGCCACGTGAGTGGTGGGCGGGGTTATGTCTCAAAAGCAAGGATCGGGGTCCATGGGGCGTCTTCCCTGTAGACCCCACAGACGAGTAAGCTGAGCAGCGGGGCTCACTCGTGCTCCCTGCTCCCAGGTGGGCATCACATCTGGATCAGGCAGGGACCAAAGCTTGCCTGCAGAGATGGGCCCCGGTCACTCTTGTTTTTCTTAGAAGCTAAGTGTGCAAGGCAGTCCCATGTGGCTGGTGACCCAGCGGCCTAAAGCTGCTCACAGACCCTTCCCTGCCGGTGGCCCCTGAAGTCTAGTTAGGGCAGAGCTAGGTCAGGCGGGAACCCATGAGGCTTTGGGTCTAGGTCCTGTTCTTCTCCAGAGACAGGCAGAGAGCGTGCACGGGGCGGCCAGGGTATGGCAGGTCATTCACAGGGTTGGTGCTCTCATCCCCACTTAGCTGCCAGTTCTTCCTGTCTCTCCTACTGGTGAGAGTCTCGGTGTGGGGAGGAGTGAGTAGCTGACACTCAAAACTGCATCAGCAATGACACCGGCTACAGTCTGTGGCTCAGCAATACAGAGAATTTTAAGAAGGAAAAGCAGCCAAAGGAGCAGACATCCTAGTAGGCTAGACAGACAATGAGTAAAAGACTTGTACTCTAAAAGCAAGGAAATTAAGAGGAATGCAAAGGGCATTATGTTCCAGAGAACTTCGCAAAGTCTAAATGTGGAAGCTTCTAGAGAAATAATGCATATAACAGGGTACCTGCTATCATAATGTTAGAAATTAATTTATGTTAGAATGGATTTTCTAATTTTAGACAAATTCTTATTACTAAGAGAAGGAAAAGAAGCGTTTCATCCTGCTGTGCAGGGGAGCTTGGAATGTCCTTCCCCAGAGAGGCAGAGAAGGCCACAGGACCCAGAGGGGGGCCCTTCTCACCGTGCCGGGGGGCGCCGCTCTTCCTTAGTGTCTGTTCCTTTATTGTTTACGGTTGCATATGGCAAAGGCTAACACCAGCCCTCACGCGGAACAGCTTCTACACAAGTGTTTACACGAGCAGCCCATCGATCCTGAGCTGCCAGGAGCGGTCTGTGCAGCTCTGGGCCCCCTGCTTCTTACTCAGCAGTGTGCTCTCCTGTGTGGGGACAGCCACAGACCAGGACGGGCAGACCTCCTTTTACTGCACTTCACAGAATACTGTGTGTTGTTTTTTTTAAACTGAAAGTTTGTGGCAACCCTGTGTTGAGCAAGTCTACCAGCATCATTTTTCCAATAGCATTTGTTCGCTTCCTGTCTCTGTGTCACATTTTGGTAATTCTCACAGTATTTCAACTTTTCCATTATTATCATAGTTCTTATAAGGTGATATGTGGTCAGTGATCTTAGATGTCACTATTCTAATTGTTTTGGGGCACCACGAGCCGTGCCCATCTAAGACAGTGAACGTAACTGATGACCGCGTGTGTCCTGACTGCTGCGCCAGCCGGCCTTCCCCATCTCCCCCACTCTCCTCGGGTCTCCCTATTCCCTAAGACACAGCAACACCGAAATCGGGCCAATTAATAATCCCCAATAGCCTCTTACGTGTTCAAGTGAAAGGAGGAGTCACACATCTCTCACTTTAAATCAAAAGCTAGAAGCGATTAAGCCTCGTGAGAAAGAAAGCTGAGACAGGCCGAAAGCCAGGCCTCTTGCGCTAAACAGTCAGCCAAGCTGTGAATGCAAAGGAGAAGTTCCTGAAAGAAATGAAAAGCACTGCTCCAGTGAACACATAAATGATAAGAAAGCCAAACAGCCTTATTGCTGATGAGAAAGTTTTATCAGTTTGAATGGAAGATCAAACCAGCCACAACATTCCCTTAAACCAAAGCCTACTCCAGGGCAAGGCCCTGACTCTCTTCAATTCTACGAGGGCTGGGAGAGGTGAGGAGGCTGCAGAAAAAGTCTGAAGCTAGCAGAGGTTGGTCCATGAGGTTTAAGGAAAGAAGCCATCTCCATAACATAAACGTACAAAGGGGAGGCAGCAGGTGCTGGCATAGAGGCTGCAGCCAGTCAGGGGAAGCCCTCACTCAGACACTACTGAAGACGGCCACACGAAACAGGTCTTCCATGCAGACAATATACTGTAAGAAGATGCCATCTAGGACTTCCATAGCTAGAGAGGAGAAATCAACACCTGCCTTCCAGGGACAGACCAGCTCTCTTGTTAGGGGCTAATGCAGCTGGTAACTTTAAGCTGAAGTCAGTGCTCATCTGTCATCCTAAAACCCCAGGGGTCTTAAGAGTTTTGCTCAATCTGCTCTGCCTGTGCTCTGTATACGCCAACAACAGAGCCTGGATGACAGCACATCTGTTTACAACATGTTTTACTGAATATTTCAAGCCCACATTGAGACCTACTGCTCAGAAAAAAAAGATTCTTTTCAAAATATTACTGCTTATTGACAACGTGCGTGGTCACCCCAGAGCTCTGATGGAGGGATGCAACGACGCTAATGTTCTCCTGCCCGCCGATGCGACGTCCAGCCTGCAGCCCCTGGATCAAGGAGTTACTGTGATTCTCGAGTCTGACTATGTAAGAAATACATCTCATAGGGCTAGAGCTGCCTTAGACGTGGCTGCTCTGATGGATCTGGGCAAAGTCAGTTAAAACCTTCTGGAAAAGATTCACCATTCTAGATGCCATTAAGAACATTCGTGATTCATGAGAAGAGGTCAAAACAGTAGCATTAACAAGCGTTTGGAAGAAGGAGATTCCAGTCCCTCTGGATAACCTAGAAGGATTCAAGGACTTCAGTGGAAGTAACTGCAGATGTGGTGGAAACGGCAAGAGAACGATACGTGGAGCCTGAAGACGGGACCGAGCTGCTGCAGCGTCAGGACAAAGCTCTCAGGGACGAGGTGAAGAAAGTGCTTTCCTAAGATGGGCTCTACTCCTGGTGAAGGTGCTGTGTAGACTGTTGAAATGACAACACGGGATTTAGAATATGACGCAGACTGAGCTGAGAAAGCAGTGGCAGGATTTGTAAGGACTGACTCCAATCCTGGAAGTAGTTCTGCTGTGGGTAAAATGCTACTGAACTGCACTGCAAGCTACAGAGAAACTGCAGCATTTGTGATAGGAGAGTCGACTGACGTGGCTGACTTCATGCTGCCTTTGTTTTTTGGTAGAGGTAAGGATTTGTTACTTGCAGCAAGTAAGGAGAACAGCAGGGATCCTTCCCAAAGCAGTGTCTCCGCAAACAGCAAAGCCGGGCAACGTTTAAGCTAAGGGTACGTGCACGTTCGTGCTGTCTTGTTTTAAGAATTGCCGCAGCCACCCCAACCTTCAGCCACCACCACCCTGTCAGTCAGCGGCCATCAACGTCCAGGAAAGACCCTCCACAGCAAAAAGATTATGACTCACTGAAGGCTCAGAGGATGGGGAGTGTTTTTTATCAGTAAAGTATTCTTAAATTAAGTATATTGCGTTTTGCTTTTTTAGACATAACGCTATTGCACACTAAACAGACTACAGGGTAGTGTAAACATAACTTTCACATGCACTGGGAAAGCCAAACAGTCATGTGACTCGCTTCACTGCTGTGGTCTGGAACCAAACCTGAGCGATCTGGGAGGTGTGCTTGTAATGCCTTCAAAGGGAAGATAAGGATCCAGAGAAAGCATGTGTGAAACAGACCTGGGGGTCGTCAGTGTTTGCTTACCCTTGAGTTTCGTCTTCAACTATTTCTTTGAGCATTTCGGAAATACGTTTCAGTGGCCGATGCCACAGTCCCTGTGGGATATCTGTGGGTGGAGAGAGCGATCAGAGAGGAGCTGAAGAAAACTCAAACCTATTAGAAATATCTGCAGCTGAGATCAGAAGACGTCTTTTCAGGGGAAAGCACTTAATTTTCCTGGTCCGTGGAACCCACTCCACCACTCCCAGGCCTGGAAAGAAAGACCTTCCAGCGATACACAGAGCTAAACTTCAAAGGCTCTCTAACTCAGGCACACGGGAGTAGACGAAGACTGCGCACAGGCGGCCCGCCCAAGGACTCAGAGCTGCTATGCTGCAGATGCCCAAGGTTTTTTTCTTTTCTACTCACCCACCCCTCGCTTCTGTCACTGATAATCTGTGATTTCAAAATACATGGGAGACTATAATTAAATAGTCAACAAGGAATTAGAAATGAGCTGACCAACTGTTTTTCTATGATTGTGATGAATTTAGAACATAATTTCAGGTTTACAGTTAAAAAAAGGCCAGAAAAAAAAAATAACACGGGTACCATACAGACAAATGTCTTTTCCTAAGGTTTGCTGGTTTCACAATTATCCCATGGTTTTAAACACTTCTGAGCATGTATGTATCTGTAGTTCTAAACAACATCTGACAAAGGTTATCACATTTCATGCGTGATAGTCTGTAATTAAACACACAAGAAAGATAACGTAAGTGGAGTAACCACTGCCAGATTAAAGATTAAAGAATCATGAATTCTCTCTGTCCCTCTTCTGAATTCCTGTAACTCCTGATCTGCAGCCTTCGAAGGCATTTTCGTTTTCTTCTTTTCATTAGTTGTTCACATACTTACTTGATGTCTCCGTCACTGTAGCTCCTGGATAGCCAGGGCTCGGAAGTGATTCGTCCTTTATGCCGCTGACTTCACAGCAGGCACAAAGTCAATTTCTGAACAGGATACCCCGCTGTTAAGCACACCTCAACTCTGGGAACGTGACGTTATTGTTTGCAGAAGTAACATACAGAAAACTCTTCCGGGAACCCGCACAGGAGGGCCCTGTACTTGTGCTTGAATTTAACTTACTGATTTATTTGTGGACGTAAATCTCAGAGAGTCACACAAGGGAAAGGTACCTAGGCTGAGTTCATGCCCACACGCCACCTTAGCCTTTTGTTTAGATTTCCAAACTTAAAAAATAACAACTCCAGTACTTTCTCTGGAGCTCATGCAGCCGCTCACACAGGCTGACCGCAGGCTTTGCTGACCCGACTTAGGCTGTGAGGCGTGCTCCTGGAAAGTGAATGACTGACCTTCCCATCTTGTTATTAAAGTTTTTCCACCATATTCCCACAGGTTAAGTTTCACGAAACTGCTGACCAGAGACCCCAGCAGGCCTGTCACCACCCCCACCTCCAGTGCCTGAGAGGACAGGGTCAAGTGGGTCACTCTGGGAGAGAAGCTGCATCTTTTAGAAAAAGGAAGAGGAATTTAGATTTTGTAAAATGCCCTGAAACTTTTTGAATCATCTACTTTCCTCAAAAGAATCTACTTACACAAGCCTTAGAAAAAAGGCAGGCAAAGAAAGGCATAAAAAGAAAATACTATGGGTCCTTTTGCTCTTTCCTTCCATGGTCAGATAAAATGCCTCCTTCCACGGCAGAGTCTGGGCTTGTGTTAGTGTTGCCTTTCCTTCCGATTTCAGGTTTTAGAGGGGAAGGATGTCTGCAGTCTCTGTTTCTCAAATATTTCCTGAACACGAGCTCACAGGCATGTTAACAAATCAGCACCTGCTGAATCAGGGCAGACGCATCCCTGCCCCAGCGTCCCCACACCCACGTCTGGAGATGGCCTCTGGAAAGCTGGCGAGTGCAGTCAGAGAGGCTGTGGTCCAGTACACTTACTGAACTCTTTCAAAGGCCTTCCCTTGGCCTGGCTGGGAGAAATTTCCCGTTCACTCATCATTTTATCTTTTCTTTTGCAACAAGGGACATGGAGTAGAAAGAATGAAATACAAATAGATGTACTGTGAATTCCAAGTCAGCCAAGTCTCAGCCTGCCCCTGGCGTCCCGGTGGATCTGGCTAGTACCAGCAGAGGCCTGTGTTTTCCGGAACACAAGCCTATCACAACCCAGCGAGGGGCTGTGTTTTTTCCTTTTTTCTTTCTTTCCATAAATGAGCATAACTGGGAAGAGTCAAGCAAATTCTCATCAAAATCCACAGAATGTGAGCCCCTGAGAGCTCAAAGGGATATTGGAGATGACCGATTTCATCTCCCTTGTTCTGGAGGTAAGGAGCTGGGGGGGAAGGGTTGTGGTTTATCAGTGTATTTTCCCAGAAGTTACTTTAATATGGGCAGAATCAACCTTCACGTACCTTTCGGGCGTTGGAGTAACACCATGACAAGAGATGGAGAAGCATAAGGAAAGTAGGTCTTGAGTGCAAACTTCGGCTACGAGAGAATCAAAAATTCAAAACTGCATGAACATTAGGATTGGAAGAGGTGTTAAGAAAATACAAAATCTTGCATCCTCTGCCCCCAGACGACCGACTGGTACTTATGTGATCAGAATGTTTTCTTAAACGTTAAAGAAAAAAGATGCTTCTAATAATCCTGTAAACATGTGACAGAAAAATAAGGCTTTTAAAGTCACCTTCTGGGACTTAAGAAAAACGAAGTTATGCTCCCGATGTCTTTATATCAGCTCTTTACCTCACATGAACCCAGTTATACACATAAATCCTCTATTTAAGTCAGTGTTTCCAAGGCAGTTGTGAGATGGTTTTTTGACAACCAAAAAAAACACTAAAACAACAATGGTGCCCACAGTACTCTGACAGCCAAGGTGCTTTCGCCATCCATACCCTCAGAAGGCGCAGAAGCTTTGAAGTACTTTTGTAAAAAGTTGAGGTAAAACTGATAAGCAGTGGAGTGCTAGGGCTTTGAGCGTACAATCTGATGAGTTCTGGTAAATGTGTAAATCCCACGTGACCAGCGGTTCAGTCAAGACCCAGAGCCTTTTGGTCACCCTACAAGGGTCCCTGGTGGGTGTTAGTCAACCCCTCCACCTCGACCTTGCAACCATTATTTTTATTTTGCCGAGAGAGATTAGTTTTGCATATTCTTGAATTTCACAGAAATAGAATCATAAGAGTATGTACTTCTTGCTTCTTTGGCTCCACATGTTCTTTTGAGATTTATCCATGTTACTGTGTATAAGCAGTTATTTTCTTTTTGATTGCTTAGAAGTAGTCATTGTATGAATACACCATATTCTATTCATTCTCCCACTGATGGGCGTTTGGGTTGTTTCCAGTTTGGGGAGAACTATGAATAAAGCTGCAATTAACATTCATATTTATGTCTTTCTGTGGACATGTGCTTTCATTTTTCTTGAGTAAATACTATAGGAATGGAATCACTAGGTTGTAGAGTAAATGCTTGTTTAACTTTATAAAAAACTGCTCCCATCAGCAATTTATGAGAATTCCAGTTGCTTCACATACTTGCCAACATTTGGTATGTCAATCTTACTAATTTTAGCCATACTCATGGGTGTGAAATGTTACCTTATGGCTTTCCTGTTCATCTGCCTGACACAAGTGATGTTGAAAAATTTTCACATGTTAACTGCCAACTTACACATATTTTTTGATGTGTGTATTCAAGGCTTTTGCCCATTTTTAAAAACTGAGTTGTTTCTTATGTTCTCGAGTTTCAAGAGATCTTTATATATTCTGGACCAGTCCCCAGTTAGATATATATTGAAAATAATTTCCACCTGCTGCTGGATTGTTTTTTGCATTTTCTTAAGGACATCTATCAAAGAACAGAAGTTTAAAGTTCTGATGAAGTCTAATTTACCCATTTTTCTCATATTGTTAGTGCTTTTCTGCATTTCTTCTAAGAAATCTTAAGATTATCCCAACATCAAAAAAGAGATTCTCCTTGTTTACTTTTATGGGCTTTATAGTTTGAACATTTATTTTGAAGTCTATGATCCATCTCTAACCAATTTTTGTGTATTGTGAGGTAGAGGTTCATTTTTGACCACTTGGATAACCAGTCGTTCCAGTACCATTTGTTAAAAATTTTCCTTTCCCCATTGAATTGCGTTGGCATCTCTGTCAAAAATCAGTTGACCGCATATGTATGGGGTCTACTTCTGGACACTGTTCTGTCCCACCAATATATGTCTGTCCTACCAATATATGTCTGTCCTTTTGCCAATACCTCACTGTCTTGGTCTTGATGACTGCAGTTTAAAGTCTTGAAATCAGGTAGTGTGAATCCTGTGGGGATTTCTGTTTGTTTGTTTGTTTGCTTGGTTTTTCAAAATTGGCTACTGTCGGTCCTTTGCATTTCCAGGTAAGTTTTATAATCAGCTTGTCGATCCCTGTTTTGCATCTGTCTACTTCTCTTTTCACTTCTGTCAGTTCTCGCTTTGTGTGTTTCAGAACCCTGTCATTGGGCACATACCCACTTGTAGTTGCTATTTCTCCGGATGAACTGACTACTTCACCATTATAAAACGTCCCTCTTCTTCTCCGGTCACACTCCTGATCTTGAAACCTAATCCAGGAGCCACACCAGCTTTCTTGTGCTCATTTACATAGCACAACTCTTTCCTTCTTCTTACTTTAATCTACCTGGGTCTTTATTATTAGAATGTGTCTCTTGAAAACAACATATAATTGGATTTTCATCCAGTGTGATGTATTTGCTTTTTACTAGTATATTCAGTTAATTTCCACTTAGTTTTTGTAATTAATGTACTTGTAGGCATATTTAAGTTCATCTTTTGATATCAGTTTCTTTTGTTCCTCTGGCAGCCCACAGCTCTGTCTTTTGACATTTCAAGTCAATCAAGATTGTGCCTTGAGTTCTGGCCCCTTGACCCCACTCAGACCCCCTCCTACCCCTCACATGAGAGCCCTCAGGGAAAAGTCAGAATACCCAACATGGTTTCCTTTTTCAAGGGCTGAATCCCCTCCAGTTTTTATCTGCTTTTTGGGTTGCTCTCCAATAACTTCAAATAGTTTTTTAAAATATTTTCCCCAGAGTTTATAATTTTTATCCGTGGGAGATTCAGGCTGGTACATTCCACTACTGGAACCAGAACATGCACTGATTTGCTGTTTGCACTGACCACTGTGTGAGCTCAGGGAAAGCAGCTTGTCATGACAACCTCAAGTTTTTGCCTCCTAGTCCAGTTGGGCACATTGATGGGGCCGCACTGTGCTCTCCAAATAAAACAAGGGTGAGGGAAAGGATAAAAGGAGAATGAAAAGCACTGAAGATAAACATTTCTGACAATGGGAAAGAATGTGGATTAATGGGATTCCTCATAAAGTGCTGGGGGGAACGTAGATTGGCACAACCACGTATGAAAACAAGTTGGCAGTTATCTGCCGAAGCTGAACCTCTGCGTGCCTAATAACCAGCACGTCCACGCCCAAGTATATATCCCAGGATGTTTGGAGCAACGCTGTTTATAGAAGGAAACAGAGTCTGGAAGTAGCCCAAATGCCCACCACCAGGAAGATGGCTACATGGCGGTGCACTTTGCGAACAGAGAACAGAGTGGCAGCAACGCGCACCTCAGCCACACAGCACAGAGCGATCCTGGGCACGTGCTGCTGGAAAGGCTGCACAGCGTGCGACTCTGGTTTGCTGTGTTTTATAGAGCGCAACAACAATCACTAGAAAACCTGGTTTAACAAATCATATGTATGTGATCAAACTATTTTCAAAAAAAGCAAAGGGATGATAAACATAAAATTAAGACAGAGGTTACCTGGGGGGAGAAAGTCAGGGCGAATGGGTACAAGGCAGTTACCAGGAGAGTTATCCATGTACCCTGCATACGTGGAAGTAGGCCAGCTTTTGCTTGGATGTTGGGTTAGTAGATGTTCATCTGATTAATGATGAATCCACGGATAAACAAATAAAACAAAGAAAGAAAAGACACGCATGGACCCAAAAAGAAAAGAGAGTCAGGCATGGACCAAACGGGACAGAGCGGGTCATGCATCAGGGATTACGATTAACCTAAAAAGGCGCACTCAAGAAGGCAGGGGGCTGATGAAGAGAATGGCTGTCAATTAGGAAGTCAGGCAACCAGGAACAGCCCCAGGAAGTGACATAATACACATGCACGAAGGCACCTGCAAAGGTGAGAGCTGCCGCTCTCGCACCCTGAGCCCAAGGTGGGAGTGATGAATTCCTGCTTCTCTCTGGACCCTTGCCCTGCCTCCACCAGACCCAGTCTGTGCTCCCCAGACACATGTAGCCCGGGCAGGGTACTGTTCTAAATTAAAAGTGACTGTAACTCCTGTACAACCAGTCCAAGTCTCAAATGCCAAACCCAACAACGCGACTCGGAGCAAAGCTGACAGGGAAACAGCCTCAAGTGAAGGGCATGGAGCAGCTCATCTCTCACCCGCGTCCGCCACCCACCCCAGGTGTGTTCCAGGAGCCAGAGACAGGTTCTCCAGAGGTCAGCTCCTAATTAGGAATACAAGAATGTTCAGGGAGGATAAAAGATATTTATAGTTATGCCTCAAAATAGGTGTGAGGGCCAGCCAGTGCCTTTCAGCAGAGCTCTCCTCCCGAATTCCAGGCTGGTTCCATTGATAATGTTGTTTGCTACAGTCTAGCGAACTTCCCTAGGGAGAGAGAGGATGGAAAAACTACACCATAAATATTTATCGTTGCCTTAAAAAACAGAAAAAGCTGCTAAAACCTGGGAGGTTTCTCAGCGTAGAGGTATGTGGGATTTTATTAGAGCCAAGCACCAGAGCACTGCTCTCCTAAGTCAAACCGCAGGAAGCATCACAAGGGGCCATGACAACCCGCACAGGAAGCTGCAGGGGACCCAGGCACTTGAACAGGCAAGGCACCACAGAGCCATTAGGTAGGTCTGTGGCCATCAGAAGTACAGGCCAGTTAAAATGCCCAAAGGTGAAAGCTCTCTGGCAGGAAAGGCTCCCGTTCCGCACACAGTCACGCTAACTGGTCAGCTGCCTCTGCAGACGGGCCCCAGGGTGCAAGTCTTCCCGCAGGTCCCCAGGCCCGGCGTCTCGCTTACTGATTGGTCCCACTCACACCTATTCCCAGCTCCTCCTCTACAATTACTCAAATCCTTCCTTGTCACTCTCACTACCTCCTTCTCTTCTGGAATCCGACTGACGTTTAGGTCTCTGATATGAATAGAAACTGATGGTTAAGAACGCCCAGTACTGCTCTGAGATTTCCTTCCTAGCACACGGCATACAGACACACGGCGTACAACACAGGGCCCAGGAGACGCATCCCCTGGGGCGGCGCCCGCTGCCCTGACAGAGTTCCCTGCACGACAGCAGACAAATGCTTCTGGGTACCAGGACATGGGACGGATGGGGACCATCTTGATTTTTTTCAATTAAAATGATTTTACCTTTGGTGGGGCATTCATTTGGAAGCTTTCTTCATGAACAAAGCAGTCTATCAAAATCACTGGAAATAAAGTGCCCCTTTCTGGTGATGAGTCAAATGCTCTTAACAGGCTCTTTTTCTTTGGGGGAATGAATATTACCTGCAGCATAACAAACCTGCTGGTTTTCTTTTTCCAGAGCTTCTACAAAGCATCGTGTGAACACCTGCATCGCGGCCAGTACTTCTGGGGCTCCCTCGGTTTCCAGGAGTGCGTACCTGAGCAATGCAAAGCCAGATCACAGCACATTTAGTGATTAATCTGGCAACCATGTGAACCTGAACACATAAAAGGGAAAAATGGTAACATTCTTTCTGTGCCAGAAGCTTCAGCGGTACCTCAAGTCATCAGATTTCAGTCCTTGCATGAGAGCAAGAGAAAACTGTCATTCCTTTTTCTAAAGACTTTGTTTAAAATTGTAACGTGCAGAGCGCTCTTTCTTGGTCTTTAAATTATTAAGCACTTGGTACCCCTTCCCCGCGGGCCTGGAATGCTCTTTATAAACATTTGTGCACCGTATGCATGGAAATGCAACATCCACAGAACTTTTGCTCTTGCAAATGGAGAAACAGGTGCCCAAAGGGTTAAAACGGCTCAGTCAAATCCACCCAGCAAAGTGGTGGAAGAATCTGTGTGTTTCTGGTTTGATTTCCATGCACTTTCATACTAACTTTTCTTTATGTGTGTTAAACAAGCAAACAAACATCAATTCAAACTTTGCTAGCTTTAAACTAAAAACAGCATTTTGACTTACTTCTATGCTCATTTGGCTTAAAGTTAGTATGTTTCAAGATCAACCCAAGGGCTGGGTTATTTGCTATTGTAAAAATTCCTTTCCCCAGTGTCTGCTGTCTGCCCTGGGGCCTCTGCTTCCTGAGTGCAAGGGGGATGGGACAGAGGGCAGATATCATGGCAGCACCAGGACCCAAGAAAGAGGCTGGAAACCCCGCCCCACGGCAAGCTCCCTGGGAGGGGTCCGGCCCCCCACTGACTGTCAGCCATAACCCGACCTGGTGTCCAGGGGTCTCCTCATCTCTCACCCTTGTAGATCCAGTGCACTTACCAAGAAGTACTGGTATTTGCAGAATAGAAATGAGTGTGTTGTAACATGCATAGCTGATTTTGCCTTTCAGAAGAGCTCTGTTAAGAATGGCATTATTTACTTTTATTTTTGGTTTTCCTTAGCTTGAAAATCCTTTAAAAAGATTGGTCAGCCCTCCTGTGGTGAAGGGAGTACACTGCTACCCTTTATTCTGAGTTGAGAAAAATCCCACATGAATATTCAATAATTTAAAATTGAATTAAATTCTGCTTTTCCACCATTATTATTAGAACTTTGAAAGATTTTAAAAAGATAGTCATCTTAATTCTTAGGCATTGGCTTTTAAATATACACTGACATTTAGTTTTACCAAAAAGCTCAGAGGGGTTAGATGGAATCAGAAACAATCTCCCCATGCACACCCAGAGACTAGCACAGAAGTTTATATTCATATTTGGAAACTGAACTTACTTAGACCAACTATGAGCAGAAACAGCACAATATTTACCTGAACATTTCATCTACGACTCTGAATATGGCAGGGTGGCAGGCTGCTTCAGGCTGTAAAGGAAAAGACCATGAGAAAGTAAAATATCAGAAGCATTTCATTAATAATGACTTGCTTGCGTCAGGTAAATGAGCCGTCCAGAACAGCTGGTGTCTAGAAAATGGGTATAGATTCCTTTGGGTTAGAAAAAGGAACCACCAGCTCATGGCAAACGCCCTGCATGTAGTTCTCTTGGGGCAAGGGGATTACAGGCAACCTTAGTTTCTTCTTTACCCTCCTATATGTTCCACAGTTTCTACAATAAGCCCATATAATTGGGAAAAAAGAGTCAATAAATATCATGGAAAATTAAAAATGCCTTCTACCGGCGTGCTGGAACACAGACATACAGCCTGCCTGTGTTGCTACTTTTACATAATATCCCTCGTGGGTCTGACCGCCTCACATGACTTACAAGTGCCTCAGAATCAGATGTGGGCCTGGTATCTGTTCATTCCTGCTTGTTAGGAAATGAGTATACAATTATTTAGAATTATCATTGAGGGAGGCAGTGACCACCATCGTGCCGGACTAAATAATGCCGTATCGTAGTGCATTATGAATTTGGCAGCTTAAATTATTTAGGGTAAAAAGAGAGTTAACGAAAATAAAGATACCATCATCTTGCACAATGACAGCAATCTGATTTAACCCACGGATATTTCTGTGACAGGTTTTGGTGGTTTAGATTTGCAGAAGCTGACCTACTGTGGCCTGGGTGGGGCGGCAGTGGGCCTGACCCAGGTTCCATAGCCTTTAGGCCCATAGCTTAAAGCTCAAAGCATGGGGACTAAGCCAGAGGAAAATGCCACTTGTGGTCTAAAACGGACATTCTACAGTCGCATCCAAATGTCAGCGAATTAGGCTCTAAAGGGAATTTCTTCAAGTCATATTGAGCTTGATATAACTAGCTTTGGGAAACATTTTTTTCATACCACCTCATCAAGGAAGAGAGAAAAGAGAATACGCTTTGCCTCTCAAGTTTTCTAGACCAAGCCGAAGAAAGAATGGTGCCTGTCTGCCCAGACTTTCTTATCCACACCCTTCGGTGCTGGCGGCTCGAGTTGTAACACTGAACGTGTGCCATCTAGTGCTCACGTGCCGCCACTGCAGGCTGTCACAGAAGGCTCCAGGCAAGGGCACGGCCACTTGTTAAACTGATGGGATAATTTCCTTTCATTTGAAGAGACAGATTTGTGATTTGAAAGTCACAAATCTCTACTCTTTAAGTAGAGTAATCCACACTCCCTAATCCTTCACTGATGGCCATTTTTGTCTTAAAAAACCCCAACAACAACTAAAAATTCTTATAAGTTATGTACTCGAGAAAGTAACTCAGCAGAGCCATGGTTCAACAGAAGAGGGGCAGAATATTTCTTGGCTTTAATTTCCCTGCTTCTCAGCCTCACTGTAAATAATAACAATTATTAATATATCACTAGATATATGCCCAGAAAACATCATCAAAGTTTGTATGTATTCATAACGGAAAAAATCAAACCAGAAGGGAAAAGCAAACTGTACACCTTGAAGAAATGTGATTCATCAAATTTGCCAGACCAATTTTTCAGTTTCATATACAGACAATACGGCTCTGGTATGAGAGTGTTTAAGACCAAAGAACACTGTCATGTGCCCACAGACAGATACCCAGAGCCTGAAAATGCAGGCAGAAAATAAGACTAATATTGAAAATGGTACAACAGAACAATTCCTTTTGTTCTAAAGTCTTAACTACTCCAGAGCCACTCTATGAATTTGATGCTAGTAGAAAACCATTCAATACTGATTATAGGGATTTCCAAATGGCAAAAAAGAAGTCTGATCCAACGTGTAGAACAGGGCTACCGTGGAAAGCAAAGGGAAAGCAACGGAGTTCTAACTCAGTCTGTTGAAAAAGGACTGGAGCCTGGACATACTTTTCTTTGACGCAGTGTTTTCTAGCAGAACAGCGCAATCAGATGTCGTAAACGTCTCCAGACTCTGTGGAATCTGCCTGTTCCCTACATGCTGACGGCCTTTCCTCTTATTCTGTCCAAATATTTCAGACCTTTGGTTGCTCTCAACCTGTTTCCACATCCTGTTTTCGCTTTTAAAACGGGTAAGATGCCGGGAGGAAGGGGAACCCCACTGAAGCAGCAACGGCGGAGATCTGATTTAAAACCAGTCTCCCCGGCCACTCCCGAGCCGTGAGCAGCTCTTTCGCGTCGGCAGCCTTCACTGACGGTTTCAGACTGAGACTCTTTGCACTTCCCCAGCACGTAATTCAGGGTCAGTGAGCCCCCTCATGAAGCCCGGAGCGCTCACAGGCCAGGCGTGCGCCCCGCTGACGGCAAATCGCAAAAGCCGACTTAAGCTGCTTTTCTTATCAAGGGACTCCTCCAAATAGAATTAAAGTCTTAATGTATGCTTCTTTGGAAGCCATAAATTCCTCCCCTAAATCTTTACAGCATCCACGTGAGGGAAGAGGCAAACATTTAACCCCTCTGTGTCCTGTTTTACTTGTAAAACGGGACCCTACAGGAACGCAACAGGCCACTCTGCAACCCAGAACTCTGGAGAAGCCCCACAATGCAGGCAGTTATCTTTTCTATTAAAACGAGGACAGAAAAGAAAACCTTTCTTGGGTTCCATCTGTTTGTCTGTTTTTCTCCATCCTACTAAAAGCTGTTCCTTCTCAAGCTCTGCTCCCCTCCGTCTGGCCTAATGACTTCCAACTACAGAGTACTTCAAGTCGAGGGAAACTATGTCAGTCGCCAGGAGCCCATCGGTAACAAGAGTCTGCCCTTCTTCCCTCCCCTCCCGCTGCCTTCACTAAATGTCAGAGGATGAACAGAAGATGATGGCGCACTGTGGACCCCGGCTTCCTTTCCTTATGGGCCAGACTGTTCTGGGGTGTGCATCCCTTCCCATCTCTCACAGCTACCCAGAACTGCACTGCTTTACCTTCTCTCTGCCTAGGACAGCCCCTTCCCATCCCTCAAAAACACAAAGGAGGACTAAGTCAGCACCAAGAAGTACGCAGCAGCTGGGTTCTCTAGGCCTGCGTCGTGCGGGAGGTGAGGGAGAGGCCGGCTTGTCACACTGTTCCGTGAACTGTACATATGACATTGACGCTCGCTCTCTGTCCTTGGTGTCTAACCTGTGATTTTCCTCCTAATGCATCAACAATCATTACAAGGCCACCTGCCACTTGAAAGAGGCCTGAGAGCACAGATGAACAGAATTCGCAGGAAGAAATCTTTCCTTTTTTGTATCATTTTCTAATTCTCTGTATGTGTGTGAGACAGAGAATGGGGAGAGGGGAAGAACAGAGAGTACAAACCAAAAAGGGAAATTATACATAATATGAAGTAGTTTACAGACAAATGTGAATGTCTCTTACAGAAAACAAAAAGGCAGTGAAGACACAAAAAATTCAAGCCTTCTTCATTTATCACCCTTCATAGGTATTTTTCCTAAAAATGGAGAAGGAAGCTTTAGGTGAGAGACAAACTGCAATTCAGGAAGCCTTCGATAGATTCTCTTTCATAATCTACTTTTATGCACGTTTATGTAGTTTATTCAGGAATGGTCATTAAAAAAGAATAAATAAATGGCTGATGAGTTTACCCAATAGCCGGCAACCCCATCCCACTGCACAGCCAACTCTTCCAAACTCTTGACAAGCAGGAGCCCTTGTGTTAATATATGTATATAAATTAAAAGGTGACTGTATTCATCAAAAATAAATTTCTTCTTAAAAAAGATTCTTCATAAGTTTCATTTCAATAAACTCCTTTATTGAGTTAAAAAACAATTTGGTTTAAAAAAATCTGCTTACATAAAAAATCTTCACATCTGTCATGTAAAATAAGGTACCTTTATAAATACGTACTTTTTTATTATAATCATTTTCTTTTCTGTTTTCAAAATACTAAGCTTAAGACTTTAAATATCCCTTTTACATTTTAGGGTCTATTTTGTTTCAAAACATTCAGGTTTCTTTCAACAAATTTGAGCTTGGAAAAATTATTCTTTCTTTTCAATCTTTACCAGATGTTGTTTATACTACAAGCAGGGTTTTCTTCAGTACTCCATAATGCAATTATTGTTTAATTAGTGATAAATCTGTCATTTCTGGACTTAAAAAAAAAACTTAACAAGTACCAAATGTACTTTTGTTTTAAATTTACCTGCGCGCTCTGAGAACGTTAGACACTGGGATGTCAGTTCAGGATGCTGAGCAAAATCTCCCCAAATCTGAAGTTCCTCTTTTTTAGCCTTGCTCAGTGGCCTCTACCCTGCTGGCTTGTGCAGCCTGAGCAGGAAGATAGCTCCTCAGCCCCCTGCTGCTTCTTGGCTCAGCCTCTGAGTGGCAGTGACCTCCCAGGTCAATTACTGCCCTGCTTTGTTTTTGGTTTTTGTTTTTTTGTTTCTCTCCCTTCATCTCCGACTGGTTGTCCTGCATCCTCAACAGTGAACACAGAACTTGCAATCTGGGCCTCTTTAGAGAGACAACGCTGGGGGATCTGGTGCCCCCCTGAGGTCAATGCTGGAAAGTGCAATTACTGTCCGAGATTTATTTTACCTTTAGCCACAAGCCTAAACCATCTCCACACGTTTCTATTCGACCACTGCGAAACTGTCTACTTCAGCTTTTGTTAAATTACATGCATCACATTAAAGAGCTCAAAAAGAAAGAAAGGAATGCTTAAAGGGCTGCTAACGAGATAGCAGGAAAAGAAAACCCTAGTACATGAGTAAGAAGTTATTCAAGCAGAGAAAACTGACATCATCCAGGATGTGTAGTTAATTCTTTGGTATAATCTTCTATTAAAGGGGAATTGTGTTTGGAATTTTGTGTAAAAGAAGTTTCTTTTTCTTTTGGAAGTGGCTGTGACTGCCAAGTGGAGAATGAAAACAAGAATGCATCTTATCTCATACCAGGGAGGTCAAGGAGGACGCTGCGGTATCTGCATGTTTGTTATTTTTAAGCTTTTATTAGATCAAGAACTAATTTTCCCCCTATCTTTACTGAGGTATACCTGACAAGAGAAAGAACTAATTTTAACTGAGCTATAAAGAGAATACCAGGAGTGTTTTCTGAGTTAAAATCTGAATAAACAAAACCACAACTCAGCTCTTGCCCCGCTCCCCTGCTCTTTCACGGGCAAGTCTGTGAAAGCAAGGGAGCCGCTCCCCTGGACCCGGCTGGAGGGCCAGGCGGCATGTGGGGCCGGCCAGCAAAGGAGCACCGGGGAGGGCATGGGAACCAGGGCCTATCCCAGCCCTGGCATGCAGCAGGGCAGCTGAGCACAGTGCCACCCAGCCAGCACTTCTCATTCAAACGTGGAATATAAACAATAGCTTTTTGGGCTCCACAACCACAATTGTAACTGGAAAACATAACACCCTTCTGAGGAGGGGCCAGCCTTGGGAAACCAAACGGTGCCAAGAAAGCTGCATAATTAACAAGTGGCTTTCACTGCTTTTTGGTGACATCACTTTTTAAGGTCAGGCCTGAAGCGTCGGATTATGGTCTTCCATTGCCTGCTCTGTCAAGGGAAACCCGAGACTGCCTGCTTTTGAAAAGTGTCAGTCTGTTCAGTAGATGACAAACTGAGGTTAACGCCTTGATTTATTTAGGAGCCACCAAATATGGCATGTAGCCATGTACTTGAGGGGAGGTGCAGTCCATAGAAGCCAAAGGGCGAATCCCTAAAGTAAACTTACTTTTATTTTAGAACTCAAAATGCATTTAGAATTCAGGTGATTATTAGATTAGTGCCTTAGAATTCATACATAATCTTAATGGAAAATACCAGGCCTTGCGTCCCTCAGAGGCCAAAGAACATTTGGGGAGATCATTTCACTCTGCTCAACCTGTGCCACACTTTTATCTTTTGTTTTTTGCAACATCCTGGTAACTATAGAATTTCCAGGGCTACTTCTGGGTAGTCCCAAGAGATGGGAACATAATTAACAGTGCTCCATATAAAACACAGGTTATGTAGACCATCGCATTTTAACTACTCTCAGAATCCAGCTCTACTGTAATAGGTATCAAGTTTCTTCTGGAGGAAAACACAGCAGCCCTGTGCTATCTGAGTCTTCAAGGTCTCTCTGACAGCTCTGCGTGGCCCTGTCCCTGCACAAGATGCTGTGCTGTGATAAGTGAGTCAGATGATGCAATTAGGAAGCAGGCTCTCCAGGCCACCCTTCTAATCACTCAGCCACGTCACAAGCTTATTCCAGCCCGCCTGGTTTTCTGGCACCGCAGGCCCACGCCAATCAAGGACTTGCAGCTCTGTGTTATAATTAACCTCCCTGAACTGCAAGGCGCAGAGAGGTCACATCCTGCCAGTGCCACAATAAATTAAACCAAATAACACCCTCAGGAGTCCCCTTTTAACCATAATGGAAGCTCTGAATCTCTACACACAGGATCTTGACAAACGCTTTTGTAAATCAACAGACTTCAAAACTATTTTAAACCATAAACTGGAGACAGTGCGGTGTTTAAAGCGAATGCCTTCTTTCTCTCTCTCTCCTACCCAACAACATTCTGTGTTTACTGATGTGCCTCGCAAGCCCGAGGGCCATAGGTACAAAGGACGCAAAGGAGGTTCAGAGAAGAATCACGCCAACTGAGAGGTCAGTGAAACTGGAATTTTTCTATAGGTTAGAGATTTAAGGAAAATTTAATAAGAACCCTGAAAGCAAGGAAATAGCTCAGTTACTATATTTTGCCATTGAAAGAGGACCAGAGAAAATTAAATTACAGCATAATTTAGTTATCAGTTAGAAAAAAAGATTTAACAAATTTACCTGATAAATTTATTGCATTTATTACCAGTTAAAGGTAATGTTTTGAATGGGCTGGCAGGGGCTTCTAAAAGATCTTTATTTTGAATTTTATTACAATTATTTTTACATAAGGGACATTCTTATTTCTCACCTTACTATGCAACTCTTGTAAATGGTGAAGTGCTAATTTTCCTGTAAATATCTCTCTTTGGGCTCTCCCTGGCTTTCTGTTTATTTCCTTTCCTTTTTTCTCTATCAAACACGGTCAACTTCTCAATCAGTCGGGTCCGGCTTGTGCCAGCCCACATGCACATGAAAGCAGCAGGGCTGCTGGCCGCTGCAGCACCGTCGGTAGGCACCTGCGAGGCCCCAGGATGGGAAGGGAAGAGGAGCCGAAAAACAAGGGAGACGGCAACCAGGGGCGTGGACGGTCACACGAGTGAGCCTCCGGGGAATGATCAGGACCCCGAAAGAGAACCGGGATGCAGGAAGAAGGCAACGGACTCATTCAGGATTCCCTTACACAGCCTCAAACGTGAAAGAGGAAAAAAGCAAGGAAACAGGAAGTTCTAACTGAATTAAACAAACAGAAGGTTTCGGGGAGGTGGGGGCTGTGTATACTCAAAGCACAGACTCAGCCCGCCCCGACCCGGCGCTCAGCTCGGCGGGGAGGGCCGGCACCCTCCCCTGCCCGGCATCCGGGCCACCAGCGTCGGATCGGGCTCTCCCCCATCTCTCTCTGAACTAACTTTCTCCACCGGTGCAACGGGAAGAAAATCCCTGCCACGCCTCCCCTAGGTTAGGAAAGCCAGTGAGGGAACTTGTTAGAGCCCACGGAGGTTCCCGTGGTCCCGACAGTCGCCCCAGGCGCAGGACACCTCTGGTAGCTTTAAAACCATTTTTTCAGAGTGCACTGGTCTTTATTCCCGGTCTTACAAAAATGCACATAAATTCCAGAGCTGCCTCCTACAGAGAGAAACCACCCCAAATGCTCCGATTCTGAGGATGGCCCCCAGACACTGGATCAGGCAGCGAGCCGGTTTGCCAGGCCAGCCCCCAGGCCTGAGAGGTCCTGAGGAGAGGGGGTGGGCAGCCACTGAGTGCAGGGGGCTTCAAGGCCGACGGAATTCTTAGCTGTTTTTGTTGTTTTAACCATTTTTCAGGTATTTTGTTTTGTTTCCTTTAAGTATTTTATTTTTCCTCTAGTGAAGGGCTTTTTGAATGCTTTTCTTTGTTAATAGGGTCCTCCTATTAATAAGATCTTCGTTTTTTAAAACTTACTTTTCATGTGGAAGGCAAAATACTGTTTTAGAAGGTTTGTTGTCCAAATGTCAACTCTTGTGATTACGGTATATCTTAAATCTCTCCCTATTTCCAGCACATTTCCAAGGATGCAGAAAAGCCCCTACGTTAGGTATTTGAAAAATAAAATGTAGATAGAAGACTATTCTAAAAGGTGCCAATTGCTCTTTGGTTTACATTTTTCCCCCTTGAGCTGACTAAAAGAAATGATACCTAGCAATTTTTTAAAGGATTTTTCTCCATCAAAGCCCAGCACATACCAGCAATGAATCTTTCATAAAGCATTCGATTCTTCTCAGACAATTTCTCTCACTGGAGACCAGCTTTTCAAAAAGATGCAGCACTGCTTTTTCAAGGCTGGGAAGGTGCCGAAGCCAGAGGCAGAGTACAGCTGACACGGGGAGACAAATCTTCTTCCTTTCAGTAAGAAATGAACACAAATTTAAATAGAAATGAGTTACTGAAAAAAGATTAGGAAAGTTCTGAATGCAATAACAAACCCAATCTGTGACCTTTTTTTCCATCATGGTCATAAGCAGTTAATATTTATAGTATCAATGAATATTTTACCAAGTACCCATTTGCAAAATGTGAATATGCTTGTACTTCAACTCTAGAAAAAAAAATGCTTTCATAAAGGACAAACAAACATACAGTGATGGAAGAAAGAGAGAGATTAAAAACAGTAATGATATTGAGATAGCCAGGTATATGCAGTCCCTAATTTAAGAAATAGTTATGTTTGAAAGTATATCATGATGGTTTAAAATATGGAATCAGACCTGGGTTTGAGTCCCAGGGCCCCCACTTACTAACTACATGACCTTGGGAAAGTTACTTAACCTCTAAACCTCAGTTTACTCATCTGTAAAATGGGCCTCTCTCCCTCAGTGTTGCCAGAAGGATCAAATGCAATAACAACACGTGTACAGTGATTAGCACAGTTCATGACACACGGTAAATATTTAATAGCTGTACTCGTTAAGTCTGTTGCAAATTTTCTGCAGTATCAATTTCATAAAAGGTGGTTATGGCCTGGTTGATTCATAGTTGATCCACAGCGTGATACTCTATAACTCTAATTTTGTGCAGCTACATTTCTATAGGAAAATGTATTTGGAGGTTCCTCCTGTGCCAGGTCAGTCAACCAGGGGTTCTGCTTCTCCTGGGAGGGAGCATGAGGCGGACGTCTGTCGAACTCTGAGCCACCAGTGGGAGGGCAGCGGGGCTGCCCCCACGGGGCCCGCCCTGCAAGCACTGGGCCTAGTCTGGCCTGGTGACACTTGCCTTTCTGCTCTCGGCCCTGCTTTTCCAAGGCCGCTTGCCCCTTCATCCATGGCATCACAGGCAGCAGAGTGCTTTCCAGGTTCTGCCAAAGATGTTTACTGCTTTTAATAAGAAAAACAAAAGCTGGAGGCACAAAGGTCCCCCATTACCCCATAACCCCTTCAATGTCTTTCCCTGCACCATCACTTCAGGGCCATTTCTCTGCAGGAGCTGGCACAGAGCCCAGGGAATGGGTACAGGGGCAGGAAATGAACAGGCAAGACCCAGGGTAGCAATTTCTAGTGGTTTCTCTTTTTCTTCTCCCTCAGCATAACTCCTGTAGACCTTGTCCTGGATTAACTCTGGGATAAGACTAGAAGAAGCTGAAGCGTTGTGAGGTCTGTCACAGGAGCAGGCAGAAGGGCAGGAGAAAGGGAGGAAAGGATGCCTTGCATCTGACCCTCTTTCTGCTCTCCCATTCTCACCCTGAGCGTCACCTCTTCTGAGAAGTCATGCTGGACCCTCTTCCCTCCCTTCCCCACACCTGGCAGGGAAGAACTGCCATGGTGCCCCAACCTCGTGTCACCCAGCACGTCCTGGGGCCACACTATGGATGCCCTCTATTGTGGCATGAGTGCTTTGGGCTGCCCCTCCCATGCCACCTCCCCTGTCATACTCAATAGCTAGGAGCTGCAGTCACGCATTCAAGGAAGATGACCAAGCACTTACCATGTGGCACTCAGTGTGCCAGGTGCAGGCCGAACAACTGGGAACAAAGCAGACCTAATCTGTGCCCTTGGCAGTTCAGGGCCCAGTGGTAGGTGTACACACAGACATACACCAAATTATGATAAAGGCAATGAAGGAAAAGGACAGGCTGAGGTAAAAGCGAGTAACAGGGGGGCCAATTTAGATCGGGTGGCCAGAGACAGTCTCTCCAGCTGAGTTTAGCTAGAGATTAGCTAGGTGGCAGGAAGGGCCCTCTAGCAGAGGGGAGGAAGCCGGGAAGGGAAGAGCAAGATCAGAGGGAGAGAAGCCGCGGAGAGCAAAGGAGAGGTACTTGCGATGAGGCTGCGCAGTACCGGAGGCGAAGTACAGCTTTGGAATTTTATTCTGGGATTCTTTTGGCCCAGAAGGTTTTAAACAGCAGACTGCCAGGATCTGATTTACATTTCAAAGATCACCCTGACTGCTGCATGGAGAGCTGAGGGCAGAGACTAGAGCGGGCACAGGATCCCGGGGGAGCGGGTGCTAGCTTGGACCTGGGCGGCCTTGGAGGACAGAGAGAGAATGTATTTCAGCAGTAATATCAAGACACTGGCAATGAGTTTGATGAGAGGTGGTGAAGTGGAGGGAGGAATCAAGGCTGTCCCACGTTTCCTGAGCTCCAAGATGGATGGACTGAGCGTTTACTGTGCTAGGAAGAAGGGAAGAAAAGATTTGTGAAGGACTTACTAAGAGCTCAGTTTGGGGTATGTGAATTTAGAATGTCTAAGGCACAATCCAACAGCGATACGAAATAGGTCCTTGATTATCCAAGTTGGAAATTCTGGGGAGAGGTCTGGGCTAAAGAGATGTGTTAGGGAGCTGTCAGCTGGCATGGAGGGGCAGGGGAATGGAGAATTCCGAGGGAGAGAGGTCTGGACGGGGAGAGAAGAGGGCCCAGGTCTGTGTCCTGAGGAGTTTCCACAAGTAGAGGAGGAGGCCGAGGAGTTGCACACAGAAGGAGTGCTGGACACACAGGAGACACAGAAGCAGAGAACAGTGTCACCAAGGAGGAGGAGGCAGGCCCGGCTTGACCAACTCTGCTGAGAGGCTGAGGACACGGGGAGGGCATCAGGAGCCCTTTGTGACCTCCCCAAGAACAGAGCGTAGGTGGGGCGATGGACGCTTAAGGCGGAGCCCATGAGAAGAGGTGGAAGTGCAGCCAGCACTGCAGACAGGCTTTCAGGGGGATGGCTGCGCTGGGAGTGACACCAAGAAGCCACCACACAGGGGTGGTGGCCTGTGTGCTCCTCAAGGCTGACTGCTGATGGGCCAGATGCAGAGGACTGGGAGAGGCTGAAGGACCAGCAGCGGCCATTTGTTAAGGGATGACCAAAGCGCTAAGCACTTCACTTGTATTTTCATCCTCACAACAACCCTACAAAGCAGGTACCAGTATTACCCTTATTTTACAGACAAGGCAGTTGAGGTCAGAGAGGAACCAAGGGCTCGCAGCTATGACTGGAACCCAGGAGGTCCGATGCCGGAGCTGGTCCTCAGCCCCAGGTCACAGAGAAGCCTCTCCACTCTGTGGGCAGGAGAGTGGGCAGTGCGGCTCAGAAGTTGGGGGCCTGGCCTGGGGTGAGAGCAGACAGTCTTCTTGGGGGAGCCAGATGCCTGGACTCTGTGTTTGCTCTCTTCAGTGCCTAGGGAAGGCTTTTCAAAGTCCAGGCTGTCCGCTGATCTCAGCCACATTAACAGACCTCTGGGGAAGGATTTCTGTCCAGCTTTCTTGAGGAAGAACATCCTCTGGGAGTGAGGGAGGGTGTCTGTAGCCTCTGTCTCAGAGCCAGAAAGCCCCCGAGGCAGGAAAGCTCTGAGGTGCAGAGGGAAGAAACAGACCGCAGAGGCTCCTCCCTTCCCAAACAGGGATGTCTTCTGACCTGCTCTCATCACACCTGATCTTTTTTCAGGATCCATACGACATAAAGACGTACATCATTAGAAAAGTTTCTCACTTCAGTGAGAGTTCAGAGGCGGCCCCCTTCCCGCGCCCTCTGAGCAGCAGTGTGCATGAAGTGTGATGTCTCCCATCAGGTCACAGTGGCTGAGCGATGCCCAGCAGCACAGAGGTACTAGCTGTTGAGAATGGACAGCAGGTAAGTATGAATAAATGTAAGTAAAAGGAAGCTGGTGTAAAAAGGTAGTTCCATCGAATATCCGAGTTAAAAGATACTGCTTAGTTATAAATTTATGTAAGAGTTACATAAGTTCTATACTGAAGTCAGGAAGTACATTATATTTTTGTTCTAGTCTCAAAGTTTAAAAAACTGAGTGTGTTAACAATTGTCTTTTCATTTCCCTTGATTCAGAGCACACTCTACTAATTGTTGTGAATGATTAAATTTATAGACCCCATGTTTAGTATTTGAATCATCTATTAACAAAAAACTGATTTTGCTCTAAAACATCAAAGACTTAACTCTTAATAGTTAATCTTGGATGAAGGAATCACCAAAGCAATATGATCTTAATATACTTGCATAACAAAATTTGGTTGGACCAACACATTGGTATTCTACACAATATTCTAAATTTGCACCAGTTTGGTTTTGAAATAAAAAATTACATTACAGTGAATGTAAATTATATCTCAATAAAACCAGGAAAAAAGGAGGCAAATAATAAAAGCAGAAATATAAATGACCAATAAAAATATGCAGACTTTCAACCTTATTAATAGTAAAGACAGGTAAACTAACACTCCAAGGAGGTATCATTTTTCACGTTCACATCAGCAAATGTTCAGGTGAGTGACAGCACCCAGCACTGAGGCAGGCACAGGGGACGGCTGTCCTCGGGGGGGGGGAGGGGGCAGGGAGTGGCTCTGCCCTTCTGGTTAAGTCATGTGACACCACCTAGTAAACTATAAAATACATATCCCTGGCCATCATAACTATGCTTTTGTGAATCTGAATGGCAGAAATGAAGGCATTACTTGCAGGATATTGACTGCAGCGATGTTTTAAAGACAAAATTAGAAACAACTTGAATGCAAAATAGCTAAATAAATTAAGGTCCATTCATATCAGGGAATATGTTCCTATTTTATAAGAATGAGCTGGATCTATATCTCTTGAGGAATACCCAAGACATGCTAGTTAAAAAGCAGGTTCCAGAGTCATGTGTATGGTGTGATGCTGTTTTTGTTTTTGTTTTTTTTTTTTTATAAAAAAGCTACTTAAAAAAGAGAGAAAATTGTTTTATATAGATTTCTATATGTTTGCAAGAGCATAAGGCATGGTTACCAGAAGTACTGGAGGGTGATAAGGAGGGGATAATTGACATTTTCTGTATGTACTTCTGTATTGTATTGTTTGACCTGATAAAATGAATATGTATATTTCTGTGGGGATTTTAAAGAGCCAATAAAGCAAAATAAAGAAAAAAATGTCTTTAGGAACAGCGAGAAGTTTCATTCTCTTCAACATGTAGAGTCACAGACGCTCTAAGGCTGGCCTTTCCTTACTTTATCTATACTTCTTCTGTCTACCCAGCCTGGACACTGATCAAAATGATGAATTCAAGAAAAACAGGTTGAGATAAAAACCTGGCACTCCAAAACTGCTACCTAATAATCACAGGACATTTTCCGCATTACAGCTGTTTTAGGAAAATGATAGGGTGTTTGGGACTTACGAGTAATACATTATAATTTTCTCCTTTAATATACTGAGGACTAGGCTCCTGGTCTGTTCTTTCATGTAGAACATCTTAAGAGTCTCAGTAACAATTTCTGACCCAAAGCAGGAGAAGCCTGGACAGGACACTGCTTTGTCCAACATCTCCCACTATTAGGTTCTTTTAAACAGATGTCTCCTTGACATTTAAAGAAAACATACTTTGTTTCCCCAACCACTCAATGTAGTGAGTTAGTCGTGTGCTCCATCATCTACAAAAAGAGGAAGGATGTAAAGAAACTGGTCCAGCTGCTTATTAATAATTTTGGCTCCATTTTTTTTATAGCTGTAATACAAAACCAGAATGTGGAATTCAATTCTTTGCAAGAAAGTTCTTGATGAGGGTGGTGCCCATCAGCGAGGAATGTATTCTAACGCTGTCTGAGATGCAGAGGAGAGAGCAAAGAGCTTCCTCACTTGAGACAAATGCAGGCAGTGTTCCAACCAGAAAGAGATCAAGGCTGCTTGGGCTGCCGGAGAAGCCCCCCAAAATCAGGACCAACTTTTCTGGAGAACTATTTAATTCCAAGGAGCTAGAAAGAATAGTCTCTACTACATCTCAAAGGTGTATTCCCATGAAAACTCGATCTAAGAAGTACATCAAACTCGAGGAAACCGTACCATCGTTATCATGGCTAAGTGCAGAGAAGTCACTTCTCAAAGCAAAGAGCAGCAACACCAGGCAAGGAAATGTCCAAACCCAAACGTACTGGAATGTCTATTTCAAATCAACACCAGCAGGGTTTTTACTTGAAAAGTAATTTTTTTAGTGACTAATTTTGTGACCGTATCTTATTAAGAAAAAAAAAAAAAAAAGAAAGAAAGAAAAAAACGGTGACGTTAGGAAGTCTCAATAAATGGCTAGAGATGGGAGTTGTGGTTGCTCCTAGTGCTTTGCTGGTTTTCTGTCCTTGGTGTTACACTAGCCTTTCCTCGTTTAGACGTTCACCTATCCTGACAACAATGAAAGCCTGATCTTTCTTATCTGAGCTGAAAAAAACAAAACATGAAGCTTGGTTGAAGGTCAGATTTTTCTTGTAATTTTTTTTTCTTATTAAGCATCGTTGAAGGCTGTATTAGTTTTTTCAGCAATGGGAATTTAGCTGATATCTGGCCTTAGTTCAGTCGTAATTTCATTAGGAGAAGAGACAAGCCTAAGAAAACCTAATAAAACATTATCAAAAATAATACAATAATTATTAAAGTCAACAACAATGATAACAGCAGCGTTGTGCTTACAGTGACTGAGTGTTTATCCTGGTGCCAGGCACCGTGCTAAACATACCGTAGGCACTGCACCCATTTAAATACGTTGGTGTGCCGAGGACAAGTCTGTGTCTGCTTCCCACCATAATGGTAACAGGCACCTCTTTTAACTCTGAAAAGTGTTATGGTCTGCAAGTTATAACTGTATGCTCAGCGTGTTTTAACACTCCCAGCCAGCCTGTGAGGTCAGTTGGTCAGTCAGTCACGCACCCATTCCTTCTTTCATTTGTTCACTAGCTCATTCATTCCAGCGTGCAGAAAAAATTCTCCATCCAGTCGTCAAACTTCCCAATATTTTTGAAGCAATGGATTTAGATTTACCTTAGAGGACATGTCAAGCAGAAGTACTTGTACTCCATATACTTATGAAGGAATTGCAGGAGCCCTCCCAGAAAGGTTTTACGCAATCTGTTGCCTGCAGGTGGCAATGCCAGGGATAGACTTGAGAAGTCAGGCTTGACTTTTAGGCCAAGAAATTATAAGGTTCCTCTGGGTTACCTAAACTGCAGAGATGGGTAAGCATATGCTGTTTAAAAGAAGACACGCTGCCCATTTCTGAAAATACATGACTGTATTTGGAAGCTAAAGCCAAAGACACCCAGCCAATTGTAAACCAGATGAAATTCCGCTGGTAACTGTGGTAAGCAAATAGTTGGAAGGCTAAACACAGGGCAGGGCACATCGGTCACAGAAAGTATGTGGTTTCTAAATGACCACGCAGCACATCTGGGGAACTGTTCAAGGGGCCGGGGGTAAGGGGGTGCTGGTGTCGGGGTGGTAATTTGCACTGACTGATCGAATCAACCTCCCCGTGTCAACATGTGGCTGGGATGCTCTGTCCATGGGAAAGTGTCCATGGAAAGCCTCCAGCCCTTACGCCACTGTTTGGGGAACTTGCTGAGCTGAAGCCATAGGAATTGGACAAGTTGAAGACCACCCAGCATTTCTGGACAGTCTGTTCCCTACGGATTAGCAGACATAATTTTCCAAACCAAATAAATTTTATTAGTTGCTGAGGGAGAACATGCTATCACAAGTAAAATAAATAGCAAAGGACTTCAGGCCTACTCATGGAGCTGCAGCCCTCGGCTGTCCGTCTGAGCACTGCGGGTGGAATAAGGGTGGCTATTCTCTGAGTGCATCTCCTTCTCGCCAGTAATTTCTGCAACAGCTTTGTGGGGTTTCACAGAGGATGCCGAGGGGCGTTCCCCTTCTCTTTCTCTTTAATTCAACCCTTGTTGAGAAAGCAAGACTGGAAATACAGGTTGCTAAGACCATATTCTTTGATAAAAAATGTATTGCTAAATAAACCAGAACAGAGCTACCAAGGTGAACGCCAAAGAGCAGTTTTACTTAAAAATAAATACTCCGAAAAAATGCTTTGGAGTGTGAAACACCTGCAGCCTGTACTTGGGTAAATGATGTGAAGGGCACACGCGTGTGAGGCACACTCACCAAATTCTACAGACTTTCAGACTGATTATTACTCAGTATCTTCCTTAAGTAGCAATAATAAATGATCAGACTTCTTAGAAAATTCAGACTCTTGGATAAATTTTGACGTAAGTTTGGAGTAGACAGAAAAAAAGACTTTGTATTTTTAACCATGAAAATTATGCCCTCATCTTTTTTAAAAAAAAATCTAAGAATCTAACTTTCTATCTTTCTTTCTAAATCTTACCTTCACAAATTCCTAGATAACATTTTATAAAAAGTGAAATTAAAATATACATCCTAGTTTTTAAGAGTTATGTATGGAAAATGACAAATACTCTACTGGTAACTACTTCCTCTGAAAGAAGGATGGCAGTTTTGAGGTTATTCATTTTCCAAATGTAATGATATAATAAAAGACAATTTGAAGATGGGAAGCGGTTCCACTTATTATGGAATGAATGAATGAATAAATAAACCCCCAGGAATAAGAAATCTCTAAAATCTTTATGTGGAAAATATGTTAAGACTCCTTAAGATCATAAAAGTAAACCTGAACAAAATGGAAAGATGTAAGTGCTCTTGGGTAGGTGGACAGGAACCCTTAACATCATAAAGCTGCCTGTTTCCCTCAGTTAATCTATATATTTAACACGAGCCTCCCTGCAAATAACATGGCCTGACTTTTCTGGAAATTGACAAATTGGTTTCAAAGTTTACTTGAAAGATAAAATAATCAGGAATTGCCAGGCAAACCCTGAAAAAGAAGAGAAATAAGGGGGAACAACCCTATTGTATACTAAGCACACTAGAAAGACACTGTCACTGCAACAAAGTCGTACTTGTGGGTGACTATACAACAGGCCAAAGAAGGAACAGGAAACAAGAAGACAGGCAGAAACGCACACAGAAGGTAAGTGCAGTCGGCTCTCTGTATACCCATGGGCTCTGCACCCGTGGAGAAGGAGGGCGGACTGTACCACCAACTATACTCTGCCATTTTATATGAGAGACTTGGGCATCCATAGATTTTGGTATCCATGGGAGTCCTGGAGCCAATCCCCTGTGGATACTGAGGGATGACGGTTTGATTAAGGGAGCATCTTAAGTCAGTGGAGGGTTGAGGAGGTGACTGCACCCTTTATCACACTCAAGATGGTACAATGCTCTATAACATGAAAATGAGGGAAAGCAACAAAATTACTTCAACAAATACTTTGCAAAACAAAACCAAAAAGGGACTGGGAACCTACAGATTGAAAGAGACTTCCAAACCTTCCAACCAAATGCAATGTGTAGACTTTGTACTCGTCATTCCAGAAAAACCACCAGGAGAATTTACTCTGCTCTCTGCCTAAATTTGTGGTGTTGCTAAGGAATCAGTGTCAATTTTTTGATATAATAACAGTAATGTAGTTACGTATTAAAAAATGCACCATATAGAGACTTCTTATTTCCTGTTCTGTATGTAAGGAGCTTGCCAGTCACGACTTTGTACTAACAAAAGTAAGAAAAAACAAAAAACATAAAAAAGACTGAAAAATCAACAACTCTTCTCGCATTCTTAAGAGGGGGAAGACACAGGGCAAACCCTGGCCCCCAAGACTGGAGATAACAGGTAAGTGAATACAGGGAATCATGGCTTACTGGAGCAGGGACCCACAAGTAGAAACCACCACAGGAACCAGTGCTGGGTAGGAAAACTGCACTGTGCTTGGCGAATGGCTAGAGGCTCGGTGCAAACGACTCAGAGAGTTAAAACCTCCAGGTGGACTCTGTCAGAGAGAAGGCCCCCACAGGACTGTGAGACTGACCTCCAGGAGCCCCAACCAGGTTCTCACAGTAAATACTGGAGAAAAAGCCACTCCTGCTTTAGGCAGGAAGAGGGGAAAAGGAATCATTTAAAAATACAACAAAGTACTCTGTTCTTAGTAAGGCCTGTCCTCGGGGGAAGCTAGTCAGCCACAGCCTAACTTGCTGGGATATGATCAGAGTCTGACCTGCAGGAAGGCAAATAACCACTTCCAGCCAGCTCTAGGCATCCTAAAGGAATGTAAAAGGAAGAAAAAACTGAGAAACACTTGGGAAGTTCATAGCCCAGAGGCACAAGCTCACTAAAAGACTGAGACCTAATGATAAGACTACAGAACACTTTCCCTCCCCTCACACCTCAACACATTACCAAAAGCCTATTTATAGCAGTTGTTTTTACTTAATACATCTTGTCTGGTTATTAAGAAAAAAATGACTAGATATAACAAAAGGGAAAAAAACACAATTTGAAGAGACAGAGCAAGAATCAGAACCAGACATGGCAGAGATGTTGGAATTATCAGGCCAGAAATTAAAAACAATTGTGATGAATATACTAAGGCCTCTAATGGATAAAGTGGACAACATGCAAGAACAGATGAGCAGTGTAAGCAGAGAGATGGAAATCCTAAGGAAGAACCGAAAATAAATGCTGGATAAAAAACACTGCAGCAGAAAGGAAGAATGCTTTTGATGGGCTTAGTAACTCGTTAAGGAAAGAACTTCTGATCTAGAGGATATATCAATGGAAACCTTGAAAACTGAAAGCAGAGATAACAAAGACTGAAAAGAACAGAACAGAATTTCTAAGGGATGTGGGACAGCTACAAAAGCTGTAACATATGTGTAATGAGTGTAACAGAATAAGAAAGAGAGAAAGGAACAGAAGAAATACATGAAACAATAATGACTGAGAATTTCCCAATTAATGTCAGACACCAAATTACAATTCCAGGAAGCTCAGAGAACACACAGAGGATAAATGCCAAACCCTATGCCTAGGCATATCATTTTGAAACTACCAAAAAAAGAAAAAAAGTCAAAGATAAAGAAAAATCCTGAAAGAAGTCAGAGGGGGGGAAATATCTTACTTACAGAGGAACAAAAATAAGATTATTTCCAATTTCTCAGAAACCATGCATGCAAGAAGAGAGTAAAATGAAATATATTAAAGTACTGAGAGAGAAAGACTCACCATCTAGAATTCTGTACCTATGAAATTATCCTTCTAAAGTGGAGAAGAAAAAAGGCTTTCTCAGACAAATGAAAATTGAGATTTGTTGCCAGTAGACATGCTTTGAAGGAATGTTGAGAGAAGTTCTTAAGAGAGAAGGAAAATAATATAGGTCAGAAACTCAGGACAACATGAAGAGCTGTGAGGAAGGAATAACTGAAGACAAAATAAAAACCTTAATTTTTACTATTCTTAGTTGATGTAAGAGATAACAGTTTGTTCAAAACAATGATAGGAAAAAATACACATATTCAATTATGTATATTTATGTGTATATATATGCTTAAGCATGCTCACATACATGTGAAATGAATGGCAGCAAAGACATAAGGGACAAGTGGGAGGAATCAGGATTACTTTATTATGATGAGGTATTCACACTCCCTGTGAAGTGGTATAGTGTTATCTGAAAGTGGATTTGGATTTGCTGTAGATGCATACTGCAAACTCTACAGCAATCAAAAAAATTTTTTAAACATGTAACAAATACACTAAGAAAGGAGATAAAATGAGATCATATAAAATGCTCAGTTAGAACCAAGAAAGGCAGAAAAAAGAGTGGAAGACAAAAAGAGGAACAAATAACAAGGGTTAACAAATATAAAGCAGTAATACATATAACAGATATTAGTCCAACGATAACAATAATCACTTTGAACCTCAATGGTCTAAATGCACAATTAAAAGGCTGAGATTGACGGAGTGGATCAAAACAAAAGACCCAAATATACCCTGTCTACAAGAAACCAATGTTAAATATAAAGACACGTGTGGATTAAAACTAAATGGATGGAGAAAAATATACCATACTAACACTAATCAAAAGGAAGCAGGAATAGCTGTATTAATTTCAAACAGAGCAGACTTCAAAGCAAGGAAGCTTATCAGAAATAAAGAAGCTCATTACAAAATGATAAAGGGGTCAATTCTCCAAGAAGATACAACAATCCTTAACTTGTATGTGCCTAACAACAGAATGTCAAATTACGTCAAAAATATAAAATTAATAGAACTGCAAAGAGAAACAGATTAATTCATTACCATAGTTGGAGACTTCAACATCCATCTATCAGAAATGGACTGATCCAGCAGGCAGAAAATCCATAAGGACACAGTTGAATGCAACAAACTGTTAATCAGCTGGATATAACTGCCATCTATAGACTACTTCATCCAATCCCAGCAGAATATATATTCTTTTTAAGTTCACATGGAACATTCATCAAAACAGACCATATTCTGGGCTATAAAACATACCTTAACAAATTTAAAAGAATAGAAATCATACAATGTCTGTCGTCAGACACTGTGGAATTAAATTAAAAATCAACAACAAAAGGATAACCTGAAAATCCCCAATTATGTGGAGATTTAACAACACACTTCCAAGAAACATATGAATCAAAGAAGAAACCTTCAGAGAAATTTAAAATTATTTTGAGCTAAATGAAAATGAAAACATAACTTATCAAAATTGTGGAATGCAGTGAAAGCATTGCTTAGAGGAAAATTTATAGCACTGAATACCTATTGAGAAAATAAGAAATATCTAAAATGAATAATCTAAGTTTCTAATTCAGGTAACTAGAAAAAGAAGAAATTCAATACACAGTAAATAAGAAAAAACAGGAATCAGAGCTGAAATAAAACCACAAACAGGAGATCAATAAAGAAAATCAGTGAAACCAAAAGCTGGTTGCCAAAAAACCAATAAAATAAATAAGCGACTAGCCAGGCTAACTGGAAAGTAGGAAAAAAAAAAGAGAGGACACAGATTATTAATGCTAGAAATGAAAGAGGAGACATCACTACAGATCTTATAGGTATCAAAAGAATAATAAAGGAGTACTCTAACAACTCTATGCCAACAAATTTGATAACCTAAACGAAATGGACCAATTTCTTGAAAGACACAACCTGCCAAAACTCACACAAGAAGAAACAGACTAAATAAGTAGTCCTATATCTCTCAAAAGAAATTAAATAAACAATTAATAATCCTTTGAAACAGACAGCACCAAACTTAGATGAATTCACTGGTGAATTCTACTAAACATTTAAGGAAGAAATTGTATCAATTCTCTACAATCTTTTGTGGAGAATAGAAGCTGAGAGAATACTTCCTAACTCATTCCATGAGGCCAGAATTACACTAATACCAAAAGCAAAGACATTACAAGAAAAGAAAACTCAGAGACCAATATCTGACAAACACAGATCAAAAAATCTCAACAAAATACTAGCAAACAAAATCCAACAATCTACAAAAAGAATTAAACATCACAATCAAGTAGAATTTGTCCCACGTATGCATGGCTGGTACAACTTCTGAAAAGCAATCAATGTAATTTATCACATCAACAGCCTAAAAAGGAAAACTCACATGATCACATCAATAGATGCAGAAAAAGCACCTGATAAAATCCAAACCCATTCAATATAAAAATTCTCAGTAAACTAGGAATGGAGAGGCACTTCCTCAAATTGACAGAATATCTACCAAATCTTTATAATATCTTACTTCATAGTAAGAAACTCAAAACTTTGCCCACTAAGGCAAAGATGTCCCCTTGCTCCATGCTTTTTGAATTTCATACTAGAAAGTCCATCTAATGCAGTAAGAACAGAAAAGAAATACACATAACAATACCCTTGAGTTCTGCTGCAGGAACTAAGGCTCCCACCCAGGAGGAGGACGGTAGCTTCAGGACGAGCCCAAGAACCCTGAAGCATCACCCTGTTACCTCACCACCAACCAGTCAGAAGGAAGGCACACCCTGCAGCCCTCACTCCAAATTTTGCCTATAAAAACTCTCCCCTGAAAACCACTGGAGAGTTTGGGTGTTTTCGGCCCAAGCCACCTGTTCTTGCTTGGTCCGGCAATAAATCTCTCTCTGATCCAAATTCTGAAGTTTCAGTTTGTTTGGCCTCACTAGGCACATGAACTTTTGTTCAGTAACTGTGTGTGTGTGTGTGTATGTGCGTGTGTGTGTGTCTGTGTGTGTAACACGCACACAATGGGCTACTATTCAGCCATGAGAATGAAGGAAATCCTTGCTGTGACAGGTTGTGACAACATGGATGGGTCTTGAGGGTATTAGGTTAAATGAAGTCAGTCAGACAGAGGAGCACAGATACGATATTACTTTATGTGGAATCTAAAAAAGTTGAACTCATAGAAAGAGACTAGACTGATGGCTCCCAGGGACTGGGGGATGCAGAAAATGGTAAGCTGTTGAGCAGAAAGTACAAACTTCTACTTACAGTTTTACCAAACAAAAGATTTTCTTCATATACCTCAACCTAAACAACATATGGTACCAGACTGAATGCAGAAACATATATGAGAACCCAGCTGTATTAAGTCAGATAATACAGAGATGTGCAAAAATGTGAAAACAATGCCACTCTTGTTAGACAGTTTTTTCTTGGAAAAGGTCATTATTTTGTTCATTGAAAAATGCTATTTATATTAACATGTAATCAATTTATTATTACTTTAAAATGAAGTAATATTTTATAAACTTTTGTTTTCATTTCAAATATGGTAAATATTGATAGACAGAACCCATATTTTTAAAAAAGCTCATTGGGATCCTCAATATTTAGGAGTGCAAAGTGGTACTGAGACCAGAATGTTTGAAAGCTGTGTCTCCAACACAGTGACATATTCTAAGAAAAGGAAAAGCAAAGTTGGATGATGAAGTAAATGGTCATCACTCACAGCAAAAAGGCCTCATTCACAGCACCAAAGAACTCAGGCCAGAGCACTTCCTGAGGTTCCTGTCCATGGTAGGTGAGCAGAGCCTCCACCAGTGGTTCAAAATCTGGCAGAGTAACAAGTGGGACACAAACTCGTGACAGGGACCTTACTCGTTCAGGAGCCATTCTGTGGAATAAATAAAATGAGAAATAATTACCCAAATCTTAGAACCACATATACTTAAACGCTTGTAAAATCTTTATGCTGAAAAGGTTCATGACAGGTCACTTGCTTTGCCCCTCACATAAAGAGGGCTACCCTAACTCCATCTTTGAATTCTTACACAGCTCTCTAGGAAGAAAGCCTCTGGCTGCGGTTCTCATTTTAACATCACTCACTGCCAGGACTGGCTTAACTATTTACAGGTACCTCCAGCTCACCATGCCCAACAGAACATTTGAATTCCTTCCCCAAATGTTCTCTTCCCTCTGTGCTCCCAAACTTTGAGGTCCATCCTAGATTCCTCCTTTTCTCTCATGTCCCTGTCTTATCCAGCAGTTAATATCATCAGTTCATCTGACTACTACTCTACACTCCAACACTACCCCCTTATTCACCATCACCTCCAGCCCGGGCTAGTTAGGAACCTCCTAACTTAGTCCCTGCTTTTGCCCTCACCCCCACTGTTTATCAACAGAACAGTTCCAGCAACTCTTTAAAAATCCAGATCACTACACTCGTCTGCTCAAAGCTTTGAAATGGCTTCCCACCTCACACAGAAAACAAGCAAAGCCTTGTATTAGCTGCCAAGGCACTCCATCCATAGTGGTGCCCCTCCTGTTTCTCTGGCTTCATCTCCTTCAACTCTTACCACTGCCCGTTCTGCTCTGGCCTTACCGGCCTCCAACTACTCCAGAAAAGGTCCTATTGTTCATTCTGCCTGGAACACACGGCTAGCGCCTTCATTTCATAAAAGTCTCAGCTCAAATGTTGCTTTACATAAAGGGGAGAGGGGAGGTTCCCTGAACATTCCATATAAACGTGCTGAGAAATCCAGCAGCAATCAGCTACATGTAGCAATTTAAATTTACATTAATTTGAATGAAATGAATTTTAAATTCCATTCCTCAGTTGCACTAGCTACATATCAAGAGTTCCAACAGCTGCATGAGACTAGTGGTTTACTGTATCGAACAATGCAAATTCACAGGATTTGTCCATTACTGCGGAAAGCTCCAGCAGAGCTTAACATAGCATAAATCCTCTCATCTTGCTGTGTACTTCCTATCTCTCTTCCCCTGTTTCACGTTCCTTCAGAGAACTTTTCATCACCTGACCTATGATGCATCTGCTTGTTTATTATTCGTGGTCTGTTTCTTCCTGCCAGGATACCAGCTCTGGAAGGGCAGGCGCTTTTTCCTCACTCCTCTGTTCCTGGCATGTAGGCACAACTCCTTACTTATAGTTCAAGGAACAGATATTAAATGAATAAATTAATAACTAGAAATCAAGGAAATGGAAGTCTAGGATGTATGCTATTAGCTCTTTCTCTAGCATTTTCTCTTTAAATCTCATATATAATCGTAAGTCTAGAAATTTAGCCTTTGCTTTTTTTTGGTGAAACACAAATGAAACCATGATAAAGAACATATAGCTGTTCCTCTTTTTTTTTTTTATACTTGCTGTCTATTATTAAAAAATACGTGTCTTCTGTAATTTAACAATGCCTCCGTTTAGAGGCACGTAGGCTGTTTCTAATTTTTCACTATCATCAGTACTGCTGCAGCAGTATCCTTGCACCTGCCTCTCAAGCCCCCATGTGAGTATCTGCATATTGAGTTGCTTTCCAAAAGACTACCAGTTTACTTTTCTACTCTTGCCACTGATATTATTCTGGGTATTTTTATTTCTTATTAATCTAGACAAAAAGTATCCCATTACTTTCATTTGCATTTTTCTGATAACTTTTGAGACTGATGACTTATGTTTGTTACCCACTTGTATTTCCTTTTCAGTGAATTTATTTTAAAATAGTGCACACTGTCCTATTCATTCATTTAATAAATATTTTTTGAAACCCTTCCTATATTCGAGGCTGTTTGCGATGGTCATGATACAAAAGCAAAGACAAAGCGTAGTAATGGAAAGAATGAAATGCCAGATGACACCAAGTGCGATGCTGAAAGTTCAGTGCATTAAGGGGTTAAGGAGGGCAGGAATTTACTGAGGGGAGTGTGAAGGCAGAGATCTAAAGGAGGAGTATAAACAAACCATATTTGTATCCTGGAGAAAAATGTTGTAGACAGACGTAAAGCAAACACAGAGGCCTGGAGTAGCTGAGTACAACCCAGAGGCCAAGGCAGCAAGACCAGAGGGAATGTTGGAGGGGAGAAGGAAGTCGGGCGTTTTTTTTTTGTTGTTTAACTTTCTTTACTTTTATCAAATTTACAGATACAACTATCTTACATATCTTTGAAGAGTTAAATAACTCTTCAAAGTGCATGAAAAACAGTAGCTTTTGAAAAAGCACTCCCACTCCCATTTTCTGATTTCAGAGGCAACCACTCTGAAGCCTAATTCATTCTTTAGATACTCAGTACGTTGTTTTGCCTGGGTTTAATGACTATTATTTGGCTTGTCTGCTTCTTTTTTGTTTTTTTGCACTGATTATTACTTTAACTCCAAACTCTTATCCATGTATGTAATCTCCTCATAATACATTCAAACATATCTGATATTCTACCATTTCATCTTCTTAAGGAAATTTCTCCTAGAACCTTCTGACCTGTTCCAACCTGGACAGGTTGTTTTTCACTTCCTCTGTTGAGTAATCTTGGGAGCTCCACCCTGGGGATTTCCTTCACTTCTCTCCTGGATCCCATATCTTCTTATTCCTTGGTTCATTCTTCGTATGTGAGAAAAGGTACATGATGGGTAAAGTACCTGACACTTTTGCATGTCTGGAAATACATTTATTTTATTCTCACACTTGATTGATGGTTTGGCCGAGTACGGAATTCTGGTAATTTTCCTAGCGAATTGTGACAGTGTGGGTCTACTGTCTTTTACCTTCTTGAAAAATCCCATGCTATTATGAATCCTGATTCTTTATAGAAGTCTTTTTTTTTTTTTTTTAACTTCCTGGAAGCTTTTGGATATTCCTTCTGAAATTTCACATTGATGTGCGTTGGTATGCATTCATTGCTATGCATCGTGATGGACGCTCAGTGGACCTTAAATCAGGAAAGATCTTTTAAATTATTTCTTTGATGATTTTCTACCATTCTTTTCTCTGTTCTCTTTCTGGGAACTCTGATTTTTGGATACTGAACTACAGTTCTCTCTTCTCTTTTCTTTTTTTTCATCTCTTGGTCTTTTTGCTCTAGATTTTGAAAGAATTGTCCAATTTTATCTTCCAATCTTTTATTATGTTTTCCATTATCACTCTCTATTAATTTCCAAAAACTGTTTTTTTCACTCTCTGGATATTCTTCTTTTTTAAAAAAATAGCATCCTGTTCTTGCTTAATGGATATATTACCCTTTATTTTAATAGGGACACTGATATTAATTTATTCTAGATGTTCCTTTCTATAAATAATCTTTTTCTCTATTATTATTGGTTTTTACTTTTCATGCTATATGCTTAGTCTGATTTCCTTCAATATCTAGTGAGCTCTGCCTGTCAGCATATACTTCAGAGTCAGGCACTAAAAAGCTAGTAGTAACGTACATAAATGGGGAATGCTTACTGTGATCTTCAGTATAGTACAGTAGTTTTCAGACTTTTTGAGTTTCAAACAGCATTAAACTCTTAAAAATTACTGGGAACACCAAATAGCTTTTGTTTCTGAGGTTATCAATATCGGTATTTATCAAGTTTGAAATTAAAACAGGTATCTAAAATATTTATTAACTCACTAGAAGTAATAATAATAAATCCATTTGATGTTAACATGAATAACCTTTTTTGTTAAATAATACATTTTATAAAACAAATAAATATTTAATGAAAAGAGTGGCACTCTTTTACATGTTTGCAAATCTCTTTCCTATATGGCCTGAAAGAAAAGTTGGATTCTTGTATTTACTTCTGCATTCAACTTGTTGCAATACATTATTTTGACTGAACTATATGGACAGTCTAACTCCACATAGATATGTAGTTTAAAATGGCAGGAATATTTTAATAGCCTCTTCACATAATTGCACATATTCCCCTTCGATACTACACACCAAAATTCATCAAGTACTACTCACCCTGCTCCTGGCATGCCTATCTAGGAATGCTGGTAGAGCTGCCTGCCACAGGTCTTGCGGGTTGGTGATGGGTAACCTCCACCGTGATAATGGCTGAAATTAGCCACGATATACTGGCCAAGCATTACCCTGAAAGCTGCAAATCTTCAAATAGACTACAGAGTCTTAAAATAGTTACATCAGACAGATTCTGTCCCTAAAATTTTTGTCTAGGTGAAGCAATGGATTTCTGGTACTTCCTAATCCACTATCTTCCCTGACATCCCGCTTTGATCACTGTATAAAAAAGTTAAAAACTTTTCTTACTTTCCTTTTCTTTGTCCTTTCATACTGTATGCTAGGAGAACTACTCAGCTCAATCTTTGAAGTCAGTGTCCGTTATTCAGCTGTATCTCCTATTCAGCCTGTTTACTGGATTTTCTCCCCCTCCCCCATAAGTCCCCTCTTTAGGGAAAAACAGCTTACTTGTATTTCAAGGATATGATCGTTTCTCTTACTATTCTTAATACAATTCATTATTCCTTTTTAAAAAAAAATCCATTTACTCATCCTAGGGAAGGCATATAGTTGGTAAATTTGCATTTTCTATTTGTTACATTTGGTTCATTTTTCCTTATGGTGTCAACTTTCTGCAACTATCTGGTGATTTTTGTTCATTTGCTCTTTCTGGAATTTGGGATTCCACATTAGCCTCTCCAAGAAAGCTCTGTTCCATGCAGCCCCCCTCCAGTACTTGTTGGGAGGGTCAGGATGTAGTGCTGGTTGGCGTTGCCAATAAACTCGGGGCATTAGAGCACCCCCAAACTGCTGGCAGGTGATAGCCACTTGGTGCTTGTTATCCGCCAAAGGTTTCTCCCTCCTTCTTGTTGGAAACAGGACACCTCTGCTGTCTCTTGTTTGGGGACAGTGGATAAAGAGGAGGAGTGTATGAGGGACTAGCCAGTTGGCTACTATTACTGCAGTAGTCCAACAAGCATCTTGCTGGCTTCCAGGTACCCCCCTATTCCTTTAATCCACTTGCAAAGTAACCCTTACTGTTTGAAGTAGTCTGTCTTGCAAGCCTTTTTGGGCTGTGATATTTGCCTTAAAAAAATATCCCACTACCTATTATTTTAAGCCCTTCTCATAATTTGTGGGTCATCAAAAGCCTCCTTTGCTTTACAGTATTATAATATTTAATTGCTAAAATTCCCCTGTCATTTCTAGAAGTTAGGAGCTTAGTGAATGCTAGGACATTTGGGTGCTCAGTTCATCATTTGATTTAGTTTTTTACATCACATTTTCATTTTAATCTCCTAACTAACTATGGGAGCTGCTATGCCTCATAGGTCTTATACTTTAGTCTTCAGAATCTGTTCATGTTCTCCACATCGGAGCTACTAAACGTGTGGTGCTTGGAATCAGCAGCATCCGCATCCCTGGGAGTGAGGCCAAGGAATCTGTTTACATTCTTCCAGGGGATTCTTATGCACACTGAAGTCTGAGAAACACTGCTCTACCCTTTAATAGCAGTCCCCGCAACTAGGTATCAATCTCTAATGATAATCTGAATAGTTTATGGAAGCATGATAGAACTGCATTTAAGGTTTACATTTTTATTAATTCCTATGAATTATTAGTTGAGCTGTATTATTTTCTTGATAATCAACAGTAAAGTTTTCAAAAAGATAATTTTTTTTTTGTTGAACTACACAATGATTTCTTCTTATGTGTGAACACTGTCTTTTCTCCTCAAATATTCACCCCTTCTAAAACTAACTTATTCTTTACCACTTTCCAAAATGATTGAGGTCTCTTCAATAGCATTTATCTTCCACAGTGCTCTATCATCTTTCTCTAACTCACCATCTAGGTGGTTTTAGACCTAAAATTAATTCATGTGTTTTTGAGTGCATCTTCTAAGTTAACAAAAAGATATATTTAGCCTGAGTTGTAAAAAAAAAAAAATACAAAAAACACAAAACCTTACATTTTGGGGATATACAAGCTCAGTGGGTAGGATAAGGGAGGAGAAAGTTGTTGTGCTTGTGTGTGATGTAGAATGCTTTTCTGTTTGTATACTTTGGGGGCTGGTATAGCTCAGTGGTAGAGCACATGCTTAGCAAGCATGAGGTCCTGGGTTCAATCCCCAGTACGTCTGTTAAAAAAAGAAAAAAGGAGCTTGTTTATATATTTTGCAAAGAGTAAGGACTCTATGAATGTTTGAGAAGTTAAAAAAATACACCTGGGAGTTACATGCATTCCTAATAAATTCAGAACTCTGAAATATAGGAGGAGATCTTGCCCTCTTACAGCCTAGACTCATCAGTCCTCCTCTGTGAAAGACCTGTAAGTACAACTTTCCTCTCATTATCTTAAGAGAAAGGCTGATGGGTCAGAGACTATCACTGGTGACTGGGTGGGTGAAAGAGATGACCTCAGCATGAAGGGCATTTATCAAGTACTGGCACTTATGGGCTGCAGACTGTATCTCAACCAGGCTGAAAAAAGTCCAAGATTACTTTCCTGAAACATTCTAAAGTTTCATTTAAACAGGTAGCTCTTGGTTCTACCAAAATGCAAGCAGGCCAAGTGAGTCTTCCGAAAAGCTTCAAAGTGCTCGCAGCCTTCAAGGCTCCCTCTTTTGGCCAAAGACTGCCAGAGTGTGAAAATCCAACTTCGGTCGGAGTTACGCAATACTTTCCAGACTGCATTACACTAAGCATTAGGTCTTGACTGATTGCCAGGGCAGCCCTTCCAAATGATTTTTGCACAAGAACTCAGCTGCAGGAGGCTCAATGGCAACCACATACTGCTGGAGACATCCTTCCATGTGGTTGTACTGTAGTTTCCAAACCATCTGCAGCAAACCATGGAACTACAAGATAAACTGATGATGCTCACAAAGTCCAGAATGTCGCTCCTTCTAGACAGTTTGTAGCAAAGAGCAAGAGATTTTAAACATTCTGTCACTAAACTGTTGATTTTACTTGGTGGCAAGTGAAACTCTATTTAAAGTACCGTGACAAGACCATTTATCAGGCCTCTAAAAATAATGCAAAAGGGAACCAAACAGATTTTCCTATTTTATTTCCTTTTGTTCCTCTGACAATTTATACATTGAGGTTATTAGATTAATTTCTATATCTTCTATGAGGCTTTTGAACCTTTTGAAATGAACTTGAAACATTCAAGTGGCAAAAAGGAAGAAAAATGTAGAAACCCTCTATAAAAAAAACAAACCACAGAGAAAAGCAGTAGAGCAAGTCTGAGAGGCTTTGGGTTGTCTGAACATTTTAAGTCCTACTAGAGAAGGAAAATGATGATAAAATCCAAATTTCATAAATAATAGGAATATCTGGATTCAAGTGTACCTGAAAGTATCTCGCCTATTATGCTGTATTCAACTTCTTTTTACCGTTAAATCTTACAAATGGATAGATAACTTCAGATATACTGTAGGAAAAACTTGCATATTACTATGATACACATTTTGAGTATTATAATAACTTATGACAGCAACATCTATAATGGCTCCAGCATGTTTGGCAGCTCTTTCAAATGTTATCATAATGCCATTCCACTACCTGATTCTGTGAAATCAGTTTCTACTCAAGAGAACACACTTGTTTGAATTTATAATTCACTAGAAAATTGTGGACTTAAGAGTTCTGAGTCTCACACAAGCTTTTAGGGACCCAGGTTCTTTAATGGATGAAGAACAGAACTTCCTGCTATTAGGTCTTAAAAGCAGAATTTTCAAAGCTCATAAAGAGACTCAAAAAGTATGCTGGTATCAAATTCCTTTTTAAATTCAATCTTCTGGTAAGTATAAATGAACCTAATCCAACAGATTGAATTTCCCTAAAAACTCAACACATTCAGAAAAATATCCACAAGAAATTTCTCTGGTTGAATTCTAACTTTCTGAAAAGGAAAAAACAAAAAACAAAAAACAAAACTCCGTAGAAAATATCATTCAGCAGAGCAAATTAGGAATGTATCAGACGTGTCAGTGTCCAGAGGACATTCTATTAAGCACAGGCATCTCATATTCTCAGTAAATTCAGTTAAGGATTTTACTATTTAAATCATAGGTTTGCCTTGACTAAGAATGCCCTAAACTACTAACTAAATTAACCACCATTTATCCTTGCTGCTACTGCCAGCTGGGGTACCAGCATGACATCCTTCAGTGGACTTTGCTTTGCACAGGCAATTTGTCCACATTATTAAAAAAAAAAAATCCTTAATGAAGAAATAGTCATGAATTTAGAAATGAACCTACCCACAAAATGGCTCAATCTGATACAAATGGAAGTTTCTGAGCTATAAAGAGAAGATCTGCTAACGTCTTCCAGCAGGACCTCCTGACTGTGGTCAGCAGAGTTTAGATACTTTTCTGAACTACTGTCTTCTCCTGTCCAAGGGTGAGAAAATAAAAAGCACAAATAATTCTGAGAAAAAAGTCTAAAGAGATCAGTATAATTAAGAATAAGTAGACTTCAAAAAGACGTAAATAAAGGGAAAAAATACTGCAGAGAGGAACACATACTAAGCAGCCTAAGGCTGGTTAAAGAGAGTTTTGTATGCTCTTGTGTTGCTGCCTACAGTCCTTCTGTTTCAACTTGAAAAATTCCCTTTAACAATTCCTAAGACAAGTCTAGTGGTGATGAACTCCCTCAGCTTTTGTTTATCCAGGAAGGTCTTAATTTCTCCTTCACTTTTGGAGGACATCTGGCAGAACATAATCATATTGTTTGGCAGGTTTTTACTTTTAGCACTTTGAATATGTCATCCCACTCCCTTCTGGCCTTAATGTGTCCGCTGAGTAATCCGCTGATGATCTTTTGGGAGCTTCCTTGTGATGAGTTGTTTTTTTCTTGCTGCTGTCAACATTCTCTGTCTTTCACTTCTTTGCCAGCAACTCCCTGTCTTTGACTTTTGACAGTTTGATTACAAGAAGATTTGGTGTGGGCCTTTTTGGTTCATCTTAAAGTTATTTAAGCTTCTTGAATTTGGATGCCCAATTCCTTCCTCAGATTGAGTAAGCTGTCTGCGCTTTTCTTTCTCTCTTCTACTTCTGGGACTCCCACAATGCATATAATTGTTCTACTTGACGATGCACCATAAGTTCTTAGGCTTAATTTTCTTTTCTTTATTCATTTTTCTTTTTATTCCCCTAATTTAGTAATTTCAAAGAACACATCTTCAAGTTAAGTGCTTGATAAAATCTACTGCTGAACCCTTCCTTTGTTTTTTTCAAGTCAATTATTGTATTCTTCAGCTCCAGAATATGTTTGGTTGTATTTCAATGATTTCTCTTTGTTGATATTCCTATTTTGTTCTTGCATCATTTTTCTGATTTTGTTTAGTTGTTTATCGGTATTCTATTGCAGTGCACTGAGCTCCTTTAGAATGATTATTCTGAATTCTTTGCCAAGGAATTCATAGACCTCTGTTTCTCTAGGGTGGTTTATGGAGATTATTTTTGTTCCTTTGATTGGGCCATGTTTTTCTGTTTCCTTGTGTGCCGCCTTATTTTTTGTTGTGTTTTGTGGATTTGAAGAAAGTCACCTCTCCCAGTCTTCATGGACTGGCTCTGTACAGAGGAAGACTTTCACTAATCAACCTGGCTAGGGAGTCTGGGGATCCTTCAAACATTTTCTGGGGATGCCTCTTCTCTGGGCTTGTGCACAAAATTTCCCAATTAGACAACTTTGCCAGTTTCTTTTTCAGGAGCGTATGATCTCCTCCCTCTAGTGTTTAACTGTGGTACTGCAGGTTCTCCGACGCTGCAACAAACCACTAAGCTCTCTTGTTCTGTGTAGCCTCCCACACATCCAAAGTATGCTGGTTCTGTTATTGTTTTCAAGTCAGGGAAGACTGAAACCAATCTCTAGGGTAGCCCATTTAAAAGTTAGAACATTGCAAGCACATTCCACTCTTCTCTTCCCACCCTCCCACCCTAAAAGAGAAGTTGTGAGTTGGGTACTGTATAATAATCACGTTGACCTGAGTCAACCTGTTTGTGGCACTGACAGTTCTCTGGTGCTGTAAAAAGCAGCTGAGCTCTCTTCAACACTCCACAAGTCCCAGTCACTGAAAATGTGCAGACTCCCTGTCAGTGGTCAGAGTCAAGCAAGACAGATGGCAATCTCTCAGGTAACCCTCCAAAAGCCAGAACACTGGACACATTCCACTCTCTGCTTGACTTTGAACTTGCCAGGGGTATTGTGACTCTGTAATTGGTTTCTGAAATTCTCATAAGGGCTCTTTGGGTCACACACTACTGTTAAGTCACCATCTCTGTGAGGGAACACTTGTTCCTTGGCTGGGAATTTCCTACTCTGCCATTTTGCTGACATCACTCCTGAAGAATTTTTTTTAATGTTTATTATTTATTTAGTCTTCCTCTTTTGGTAGTGACTAGCTTATATTTCTTGTCCACTTCCATACTGGAGTGCTTGCCACTTTATGACTGATTTGTAGGAGGTGTCTGTATAGTTTACATGCAAATCATTTGCTGTTTTATAAGTTGCAAATATCTTCTAAGTCTGGCTGGTCTTTTCCATTTGTTAATAGCCTTTTTGTTTGTTTTTGTTTATTCTTAGCTGCATTTTAAAAAAAATCATCAACTTCACAAATGTTGGGAGTTTGGTGTAGGGCATCCTATGGCATCCTATTGGTGTAGGGCATACACATTGCATCCTATTGATTTTTTAAGTCCCTTTCAATAATTTTTAATTCTATCATTTAAAATATCCATTATTCAACATTCACCTTAAGGCTAAATCAAAGTCTTTCCCTGATGTGTAAATGATTGTAAATGCTTTCCATGCACTCTAGGGGTTCTTATTACTTTTTAAGGCATACTTTATACGCCACAAAATGCACCTATTTGAAATGTACTATTCAAAGATTTTGAACAAATTACTGAGTTGGACAACTACCATTATTATCCACTTTCAGGACATTTCTATCACCTCAAGATCTTTTGTGCTAATTTGGACACAAAATTATCTGTTCTTACCTCTAGCTTCAGGAAACAACTAATCTACTTTCTGTCTTTATAGTGTAATGTGTCTACTCTGAACATTCGATAAAAATAGAATCATACAATATGTAGTCTTTCATGACTGGCTTTTTTCACTAAGCATAATGCTTTTGAGGTTCACACATGTTATAGCATAAATCAGTTGTTCCTTTTTTACTGAGGAACAGTATTATTCTATTGTATGAGCATACCATATTTTGTTCTTCCTTTCATGAGCTGATGGATATTTGGGTTGCTTCCATTTTTTGTCCATTATGAATAATGCCACTATGAACATTCCTATACAAGTATTTATGTGCTTCTTAGCCATTGTATATATATATATTTTTGATGACCTGTATTCCAATCTTTTGCCTATTTTTTAACCAGGTTATTTGTCTTCTTATTACTGGGTCCTGTGTATATTCTAGATATAAGCCCCTTATC